>NW_024412388.1:44172778-44180044 GCF_014898765.1 Herpailurus yagouaroundi
CCGCCTGCGCCGCCCTCTGCGCCTCCGGCACCGCTGCCGCCGCCGCTGCCGCTGGTCTACTTGGAGCTCAACCGAACGTGGCTACCCGGGCGAGGAAGCGAGGCGGGCGTCAACGTCCCGCGATTGATGGCCGCTTTGGCCAATCGGCGCGCGGGGGCGGGCCCGGCTGCCCGGGAGGGACGCCCTGTCAGCGCCCGGCCGCGGCAGTCCCCGCTGCGGCCGCCTCTGCCGAGCCGCTGCCCCTGCTCCTGCGGCCGAGCCGGGGGTGCCCGGGGGCGCGCGCCTCTCTTTTCTGTAGTTGTGGGGAGGGGACTCGAATCGGGCTGGGGGAGCTCTGGTCTCCAGGTCCCGGCGATGAGGGGTTTGGCCAGCGGGGACCACTCCGCGTGCGGGGACCACTGGGGGGTGGGGGGCGCTGCGGCAGCGTCCGAGAGGAGGGGGCGCGGACCCCTAAGCGGAGCGCCTCCGGCTCCCTCCCGCCACGTCCCTCTCCCTTATCTGCCCCTCACCTCCCCCCCCGCCCGCCCGGCCAGCGCCGGCCCAGCCCTTATCTCTCCCTCCCCCTTGCCTACCCTCTCCCTGGGCTCCGACCCCGACCCCCACCCCAGACTCCAGGCCGCCCCCCAGCCGCCCCGCCCCCGGTCCTCCGTCTTGCCCAGTCCGCCTTCCGAGCGCCGGGCCCGGGGCTCCACGCTGAGAGCTGGGCGGCCCGAGCCGGCGCCGAGGCGCGCGGCTGCTCCTTTACTACATCATTAAAATACTTTGGAAAGCCCCAAAGTGGAGTCGCGCGAAAAAGGTCCTTGGCGTGCTTTGGGGAGCCGGAGGGAGAGGACTGGGGACTTGTGCTAAGAAAAGGGAGAGTGCTCCTAAATTTCTAAGATCCGCCAGCCCTGGCTAGTTAGCCCCTTGGCTTCTCCACCGGAGACGGTACCGTTCCGGGGGACGGGGGCATCACCTGGGCGCCCCGCGACGTGGAATGCGCGCCACTGAAATCTGCAAACTTCAAATAAATGGAGCTAAATTGGGGAGTGGAGGGGGGGGAGAGATGAGCTTGGGGGGGAGGGGAAGCTTCCATTGTCAGTGACCCAGGTGTACAATGGGAAATGGGGGGGGTGGGGGCTGGAAGAGTGACCCAGCTATTTGCTGCTGACTCCTCTTTGCCACACTGAGAACCCCGAGTACACACTATGAGTCCCTTATTAGACCAGAAACCAGCGAAATAGGGGAAGACTCCCCCATTTTCAGACTGCTTTTAAAGCGCCGTTCTCTTTAAATGCGATAAAACACTGTCGGCACTGTCTCTTTAAAAGAGTCGAGCAGAAAAAGCTGTGTAAGCGCTGATTGGCTGCCTGTTTGGATACATCTTTAGGGGAGCCTTGAAACTGTTAGCCTAGGTTGATTTTTTTTTTTTTTAACTGCGCTGTTCCAATAAACAAGTAACGCCCCTCCCCCTAACATGCCTCGCACCAAACAATTAAAGGATAGGTCAGTGTCCTGGGGAAAACACGTTTCAAGTAGAAAAACTCAGAACTAAATTTCAACAAAATAAAGAATGATTCCCTGCCATTAAAGTTTGCTCATTTTAATCTTTTGAAAAGAGAAAAGGGGCGTTTAAAAGAAATGCCCCTCAGCAAACCGATCTGCATTGGTTCAGGAAAGAGACTCAGTGCATTTTTGGAATAATGTTCTACTCAGTGTAACTGCCTCCCTAAATTAGAATACAGCCAAGGCCCTACGGATGCTTCTGGACGCACTGTGTTCTCTGTGTAGAGAGACCTAGAGATCACCCGGGAAGGGGACAGAAGAAGGGAAATACTGAACCCTAGTTTATGGTTGTTTGTATGCTAGCCCCTAGTTTAAAGGTTGTTTTGTGAATGAGAGAAGCATGGAGGTTGGGAGGGAGTTGATATACACCGATAGAGGAGAGAAGGAAATAATTACAGTTATTTTTTCCCCTAGGCGGTTTAATTTAACAGGGCTAACTTAAGGTACCTTAGAGCCCACGCTAATTAAATTGGCCTGCTCATACCCTTCCCCTGGACTTCTATTTTTGATGGGCTAGGAATGGCCAAGGATGGCTTGTCAACAGACTGACTCATAAGAAGCCTGACTCATCTCGGGTCTGCAAGGCCCACAAATTATGAGTATCATGAGCATCGGTCAGGTCCTGGCTAACGGAAAACAACTACCCTTCTCTGGCTCTACAATGGCAGTCTCTACCAAGTTGGCTAGGCCTGATCAGCCCCAGCGCTGCAGCACAGACCTGTCTGTTGGGGCCTCATTTTCCTCATCTTAAAATGGGAAAGGAGGGTGAGAAGATCTTTAATGTTTCTTGAGATCCTAAATCTCATGTTCTATGATGCTAATTTCCCTTCTGTAGTTTCTCGCCCCCCCCCCCCCCCGAAAAAAAGGACTAGCACCTTCTTCCGGAGCACATGTGGCAGGAGGAGTGGCATCCAGGTTCTGTACCAGATACTCTGTCCTTGTGGTCTGCCGTTTGCTAGGGCTTGACACAGCATGAGGCCCCATATCAGTAAGTTTGTGGTGCGGCTGAAAGAAACAGCGGGAGGGAGGACCTGAACAGAGCAGAGAGCCCCCCAGCCTGCTGGACAGAAGGAAGCTGATGAGCCCCTGGGAAGCAGAACCACTCAGCAAACCCCAACCAGGTGTGCAGCTGCTGGCACAATGATCCAAGATGTGGTCAGATCAGAAGCCAGTCCAAATACCCAAGAACAGCATTCAGAACCCCAACCTACCTTTCCCCCCTGCATCCCTGTGCTCCTCCCGCCCCAGACCACATCTTTGGGCCTGGTGTGTCTAACTAGAATGCCTCCCACCCCAACACCTCCCTTTGACCATTCCTTAGGGCCAACATCTCCTATGCCATCTTCTCCTCCAAAACCTCTTTGCTTTTCATTCCTGGAGCAAAAGTCATCCATCCCTCGGCTTGGTCTCATTTTGCTTGAACCTCCATGGTGGCTCTCCATTCATTCTGTCTATTGTTGCAGCCAGTTGTTTACTGTCTGTCTCCTGTGCCATCTGTGTGTCTCCACCACCCAGGTTTGATACCTGTGAGCACACTGACATTCAATGTACACACCAGGGGCTAGGGAACCACAAGAGGAAAAAATGGTCTTATCCTCAAAGTAGCTCTGGGTCCCTGGGGGAGATAAGAAAGGGATACCGCCAACAATAGGATTAGATAAGGCCCCTCTCCCAGCCCCACCCACCTACCTACAGCCCCCTGGAACTACTGTACTTTGTGTTCCCAGAATGTACCAGGTCATTGCACACATCCACCCTAGACTCATTCATTCTTTCTTCCTCCCTCTCTCTCTCTTTCCCTCTCTTCCTTTTTTTCTTTCTTTTAGTACATGTCTATTGAGCATCTACTATGTACCAAGCACTGTTTCAGCCACTGGGTAATAAACCAAACACAAATCCTCACTCTATAGACCTTACGCTATTGGGAAATCCTTCATCCAAAAGCCTCTTTCTGGGACAGACTCCTACTAATTTTCCTGAAATCCAGCATGGGCAGGTGGCACCTCCTCCAGGAAGCCTTCCTGGGAAACCCTCTCTGAGCTCCCAGACTGGGCCAGGTGTCCCCTGGCAGCCCCCGTACCTCCCACAAACTATGACTGATTGCAGTCAGCTACACCGCATAGGTGTGGATGTGAGCGCACCTCCCTCACGGAACGTTAAGGTCCTCCTAGTCGGGGAATGATGGCCATTCACCGGTGGACCTCCAGTGCCCAGCCACTGTGGTAAAAGGAGACGCAAATAACTGAGTGACCAGAATGAGGGGGAGCACCAGGTGAGGTGGGAGAGGAGAAGGAGAAGTCAGCTCCAAGCTTAGGCTAGAATGGCCACTCCTTCACTCAGCTGCCAGAAAGTGGGGGGCAGAAATCCTGGGCTCTGAGCTCAGCTTGGCAGTGGCCAGGCCTCCAGAAGGTGGCAGTTAAAGGAAAAAGACTTCAGGGGCTCGACGGGGAGTTGTGCCTGCCAAGGATGTCACAGGATCTCCTTACCTCTCCCTGGTTAGAAGCTCTTTTTCAGTGTTCCTCACAGCTGCTGGGAGGACGGGGCCCCCCCCGGGGGGCTGTTTGAATGGTCACCGAGCACGCAGCCCATCCCCCTCCTGCCCGCAGCCCAGTGGGTCCTGGAATTGAGTAGAGGCACATCTGGCCAAAACTTGGGCTGCAAGGGCTCAGGCCCAGGCTGGTCAGCCCTGGTTTTAGCAGAAGTTTCCCCATGGAGATCGGGGGTCTCGGAGAGGGGGTACAAAATCCAGCGTCCAGGGACCTGGCTTGGGCCTGGCTCAGGGCCTCTCCGGGGGCCATGGGGCAGGTTGGCCTCCCCTGTGTGAGCCTCTGAAAGGGAGAACGTTAGCGTCTGTGTCCAGGGCAAGCAGGAGGATGCAGTGCAGGAACCCTGGGGGATTGCTGTTGGCTGTCAGTCACCACCAGCCAAGCCTGCGCCCCTCGACGCCTCCGGACAGTGGAACACCACTGCTTTGAAGACTGTTTGGAGGTTCAGCGGAGATAGTAATTGGAGAAGTGTTCTGTAAATTGAAAAAGATGATTACTCCTGATGTTATTAGCACAGCAGAGCCAGCAAACAGAGAGGTGCTAAGGAAGACGGAAGCGAATTTAAGTTTAAAATCGCATGTGTTTTGAGACTTCTGATGGACACACACCTGTGCTGAGGTGTATCCTAGCAGAATGGTTTGGGGCATTTTCTGGAAGAAGTGAGTTCTATCTAGAAAGCATCTACTAAGCGCTCAGCCCTGAGCCAAGGACGCTGGAAAGTACAAGAAAATACAAGGCGAGGTCCTGCCGGGGGTGAGCAGGGAGAGGAAGCTGATGCTGTGGTTCTTCCCAGGTTCCTGTTGCGTCCCCCCAACCTCCTCTCCAGGGTGTCCTGGCCACGCGTTCGTCTCCACACCACCCTCCATGAAGGCTTCCGTGGCGTCCAGTGCTCTGTGTGTGATCGACTGCTACATCTTTATCCACACCGTTCCCCTGCCTGGAGCACCTTCTCCCAGACCAAGGCTTTGCACATCCCTCACTTCGCCCAGGTCCCCCATCTGAACATGGCCGGAGCCGTCCCTAACGAGCCTCTGTGGAATGGCACCTGCCCCCCTTCATCCTGTTCTATTTTTCTCCATAGCAACCATCACCACCTAACATATTTTATGTTTCTTTATTTGTTTTTCTTACCTTTTCCCCTCATTAGAATTTAAGCTCTGTGGGAGTTTTATCCCCCTTCTAGAACAGGTACTCGACAAAAATATGTTAAATGTTGAATAAAATAATTAATTTAACAAAGACTTTCTGAACATCTGGTATGGGCTGTGCATCGCAGTAGGTGCTGAGAATACAGTGTGAACAAGACAATCACAGTCTCCTTCCGTTTGGGGCTCACAGCCCAGCAAGATAAGGGTTAATTCAATAGGCACACAGATAATATGACGTGACAAACTGTGCCAAATAGAGGATGTATAAGAGCAAATGACAGAGTCTGATCCCGTCGGGCGGGCGGGGGGAGGAGTGGTGATCAGGGAGGGCTTCTCTGTGTAGGTGATGTTTGAGTTCCAAAGGATGTGGGAGAGTGAACCACACAAAGGAAGAATGTTCCAGGTACGGAAAAGAAGTCTCTGTGGCAGGGAGGAGCCCAGTCAAGGTGGAGTTCTTCATAGCCAGTCCTTGTGACAGGAGCAGAATGCCCAGCGGTTCTGCAGGTGTCCCTTGCCATGGTATCAGAGAAACCCCAGAGCGGAAAACTAGAGCTCCTTCTGCAGGAGGGGAGGTGCTATCAGGTAACACTTCGGAAGCTGGTTACTGTGGCAACGGCTGGAGTCCAAAGTGGGCGGACCACTTTCACAGTCGTTACAATAGCTATTAGAGCCAGAGAGAAAGAAAGAAAGAAAGAAAATAACAAGTGTTGGCGAGGATGTGGAGAAATTGGAGCGCTCATGCACTGTTGGTGGGAGTGTGCAATGGTGCAGCCATTCCGGAAACCAGTATGGACGTTCCTCAAAAAATTAAACATAGACCCATCGTATGAGCCACCAATTCTACCTCCAGGAATACGCCCAAAATAATTGAAAGCAGGGACTCAAACAGATATCTGTACACCAGTGATCATAGCAGAACTATTCACAATAGCTACAACATGGACTC
This sequence comes from Herpailurus yagouaroundi, assembly GCF_014898765.1. Lineage (NCBI taxonomy): Eukaryota > Metazoa > Chordata > Mammalia > Carnivora > Felidae > Herpailurus > Herpailurus yagouaroundi. Next base: position 44,178,964 of record NW_024412388.1, read on the forward strand.
AACCCAAACGTCCATCAACAGATGCACGGAAAAACAAAATGTGGGGGCGCCTGGGTGGCTCAGTCGGTTAAGCTCCCGACTTCAGCTCCAGTCATGATCTCTCGGACTGTGGGTTCGAGTCCCGCGTGGGGCTTGGTGCGGACAGCTCGGAGACTGGAACCTGCTTCGGATTCTGTGTCTCCTCTCTCTGCCCCTCCCCCACTTGCACTCTGTCTCGCCCTGTGTCTCAAAAATAAATAAATGTAAAAAAAAAAAGAAAAACAAAATGTGATATATCCTTAGGACAAATATCATAGGAGTCCACTCATATATAGTGTGTATATATATATATATAGAGAGAGAGAGAGAGAGAGTAAATTCATAGGGACAAAAGATAGAATGGTGGTTGCCACGGATGGGGTAGGGTGAGGGGAACACGAGTTACTGGCTTCATGGGTAGAGTATGGGTTTGGGGAAATGAAGAAGTTCTGGAGATGGGTGGTGGTGATGTTAGCACAAGAATGTGAACGTACGTATGTAATGCCACTAAGCTGCCTGCTTATAACTGGTTAAAATGGTAAAGTGTTCTGTTACATTTTACCACAATAAAAAACAGAAAGGAAAAAGACTGAGCTAAGAGTTGTGAGGGTTATGAGCACAGGAGGGGTCGAACACAGGATGTCATGGGGCTTTGAAAGGGGCACCTGAAAGAAGGGCGGGGGGGGGGGGAGTGTTTAAACTTGTCCCGTGTGCAGAGGAGTGGGACAGAGTGAGAGGTGGTGGGAAACATCAGGAAAGCTGTCTGGACCAGGCCAGGTCGAAACTGAGGTTTGAGTGGGAGCTGGGGGGCAGGTGTGGAATATGTTTCAGACGGAATGAATGGCGTTAATGAATTTATTCAACTGGGCTGGACCATTCAGGGCCTTTGGGTGGCGTGTCCTGAAGGCAGGGGCTTTAACCAGGCATGACCTCTTTGTGCTTCAGGAAGAGCGCTCTGAGGGGCTACTGTAGAAAAGGGAGTCCCAAGGGCAGTAGGGGGCTCAGCAGCAGGTGAGGTGAGAAGTGCTGAGGCAGGTGGGATGGAGAAAAGTCGAAGGAAGAG
>NW_024412388.1:44180144-44211170 GCF_014898765.1 Herpailurus yagouaroundi
GGCTAAAGGCACGTGAGGGTATTAAAGCTGACTCCCAGGCTTCTGACGTGGAGGAGGGAGCTGCCAGTCAGAGGGCCCAGGAAGGGAAGCAGGTCTGTGGGTGGCAAGTATGAAGAGGGCAGTCTTGGATGTGTTGAGCTGGAAAAGCCCATTGGAGGTCCTGATGGAGATATCCAAGGACAGGTAGATCATAAGTCTGGAGCTCCGGAGAGAAGTCTGCCCTAAAGATGGAGCCTGGGGAGTCATCTGAATCTAGAATTCAGGTTTCCAGCCCGGTGAGGCAGCTAAGGTGACCCAACCATAACATGTAAGAAAAAAGACACGCAGGCGTGGTGCAAACAGTATGGACCCCCCCCCCCCAACACACACCTGCCCCCTGACCTCAGAGCAACAGAGGTCAGGATGCTCCCAAAGCCCTCTCCCCAAAGTTCCCGATTTCCTTCCTTCCCCTCTCACCGTTCTTCCGGTTAGCCTTTAAAGGATTCTTACTCTCCAGCCTCCCCTTAAAATTGTATTAGGCAAGCTATTGCTGATACAATGTTACATAACAAACAGCCCCGAAAGCTCAGTGGCTTATTATAAAAGCCATTTATTTCTCACTCACAGGTCTGCAGCCAGTCTGGGCAGCTCTGCTTCAGGGCACAGCTCGAGTCTGCTCATGGGTCTCCCTTGCTGAGCCCAGGCTGAAGGGCAGAGGCAGCCTGGCGTGGTTTGTTGTTTTTTTTTTTTTTTAGAATGGGGGAAAGAGCACCAGTTGCCAAGTCAATCCATGCAAGCAAGTCACATGGCCGACCCAGCCTCAGTAGGGCAGGGAGAGGTATGTCTCCCACGGAAAGGGAGGTGGATATTCGTCACACAAGCTACCATAAATGAGCTGCTCTCAGTTTTGCTCCCGTTTTTGGCCTCCCGTTTTGCTTCGGGCAAGTGCAGCCATGCCCATGGCATTGACATACCTGAACTTCCATGATGATTTCCTGAATGCACCCCACTGGCCCAGATATTTTTCTCACCACCAGCCTCCCCCGCATCTGTTTAGTTAAAAGGTATTCCCACCTGGAGGTCCCCCAGGTGATTCAAAGTCCATGTGTCCAGAACTGGTCTTTATTTCTCCCCACCCAATTCCTACTCGGTCCCCGTCTCTGTGCAAGGCACCACACCAGCCAGTTCCCTGGGCCAGAAACCCAAGAGTGGGTCTCTGCTTCTTTTCTTCCTTACCCCCTCTGCCTCTGCCAGAGCCTGGGTTGCTCAGCTGGATCTAGTAAGCCTCCTACATTTTTTTTTTGAAAATATTTTATTTTTGAGTAATCTCTATGCCCAATGTGGGGCTTGAACTTACAACTCCGAGATCAAGAGTCATGCTCCACGGACTGAGCCAGCCAGGCAGCCCACAAGCATCCCACTTTCTGTCCACTCGCTACCCCCACTCTCATCAATGGTCCAGCCCTGGATTATTGCATTAACCCCCAAATGATCTCTCTGCCTTCAGACGCTCCCCCAACCTTCCACCCTCTCCTCGCCAGCCAGAGGGATGGGTTTAAGGCACAGATGTGACCATGGCATGCTTTGGCTCAAAACTCTTTGGTGGCTCTCCTTCTCATACAAGATGAAGCCCAAGGTCCTTAGCAAAAAAAGTTCAAGGTCCTTCATAATCTCGCTCCTGTGTCCTTTTGCAGCTTGTGGCTCACCAGCGTCCTGAGCCCCGGGAGCACCGGGGCTGGATGTGCCCCTGGGGAGTTTGCAGCCTGAGGGGGAGACACACAACTCTACTGTACGTATAATACACCATGGCAAGTGTCACCATGGAGAGCATAGGCCCCTGTGCATAGGCATAGTGCAGGCGTGTTAGGCTGGGCCAGCAGGCCAGGGAAAGTGACTAGGAGAGGTGGCCTTCCTTGGACAGTAATGGGAGTGGAAGGCACTCTCAAGGCTAAGTTGGAGGACAGAGCTCTGAGGAGCACCAGCAGATCTGATGGAGGAGGATCTGATTAAAGTGATGGAGGAGGCCTGTCCAGAGGGGGTCAATGAGGAGGAAATGTGGGGGGGGGGGTGCCTAGGGAACACAGTGCTTCAAGGAAGGTGTCGAATCCCAGATAGTGGCCAAGCAGGAGAGAGCTCTGCAGAAGCCATGACTGGCTGGCGATGGCAGTTTGGGGGGAGCCATCTGGGCAGAAGTCGTATCACAGCAGTGGTGGTGTGGGAGGGAGACAGAGACCACAGAGGCAGACAACTCTCTCAAGACATCGGGCTGTGAAGGAGGTAAGAGGCAGGCCGGCACCCCAGGGGGAAGGAGCTTTGCTGTGTTTTGCTTAAAGACGAGAGACTAGAACCTGTATAGATGCTAACTAGAAAGAGCGGGTAGAGAGGGAGAGGACAAAGGTACTGGCTAGAGGCCGAGGCCCACGTTACAGTGAAGTGTCTAAGAAGGGGGGACGGGATGGAGCTCGACACAGCTGGAGGGACGCCTTCACTCCCCTCTGGGAACACAGAGATGGGGAGACTCAGCCTGTGCTCTCAAGATGCTCATGGCCTGGGGGAGGGGGCTTTGCAGAGGAAGTAAGCTTGGAGGTGGGGCTTTGGAGGTTGAGCAAGAATTCACTAGACAGGGCAGCCGTGGTGAGGGGACCCCAGGCAAGAGAGCAGGACTTCTTGCTCCCTTCCACACTGACTTCATGGGCACACAGCTTGGGCACCCATGGGTCCTGAGGGAAGGCAATGACTGTGCCCTGTTCATGTCGGTGTTGCCCAGTACCTAGCTTCTCTGTGTGTTGAGTAACAGAGGGTCCACTTCGGACAGAGTAAGTCTATCCTAGGGATGAGTGCTGTGGAGATAGCAAGGCTTCCTCAGGCAGGGTCATCGCCTCTCTCCCTTCCAAGTGCCGGACACGGTGCTGGGCTGGCACCAGTGAGTGCTCAATAAATGTCCGCTGTGTCCCTGGGGTCCCTGTGTTCAACACGTCCTCTCTAGCCACCCTCGGAGGCCACCGGGGGAGGAGGCGCGGGAGCAGCCCTCTCCCCCAGCTATCTGGGGCACCCAGAGCAGAGCTCACTGGCTCATTCTCCGCTTCTGAGCCCTGTTTCCACGGAAACAGACATCGGCAACCATCAAAGTCCCAGCTTTCAAACATGAGTCTCTTCCAAAACTTACTCTCACGTGATTCATAGACTTCACAATTGTGGGGGCTGCAGGGGCCTTACAGAGCGTCCACCCCACCCACCCCTGTGCTGTGAGGGCAGAGTCAAGGCTAGAACACAGAGCCCTGGCTCCTAGTTGGGCGCTTGGCTCTTCGTCCGGTGCTGCCCCAACCTCGGAGACCCCACAGCCATCCTGACCCATTAGCCAGGGCCTCAGTTTGTCCACCCGTCTTTCTAAAGAGGAGAAAGTGCTGGAAGTCAGCCCACACCTGTCGGGCACCTCAGGATCCGGCCAGCTCAGTGCAGGGGAGTCCAGAACAATGGGCACAGGGGTGGGGGTGGTCAGCCCCTCTTCCAAGGCTAATGTCACCGGAACCTAAGACCTGCTCCTTGGTCACTGGGGGCTGGGGTCCAGCCTCAGAGGATGTTGGGAGGGGGGAATGGGAGAACACAGGTCACCCACAGGCACTGATCCCGCACAGAGCAGGCTCACAAGGAAGGGACTTCTCTCTGCAGCATCCACTGGGCTCTCTCTCTCTGCCTCTGTCTGCCTGCCTGTGCTCTGGGTCTCCACCTTCTCATCTGCTGTGTCTTATAGCCCGTTGCTCTGTCTCTGCATCCCTATCTGTTTCTAACTCTTCTGTCTCCATGTCTTAGCCCATCTCTATCTCTGGATCTCTCCATACAGTTCCTTCTCGGTCGGTCCCTTTCTGTGGGCTTCTCTGGGTTTTTTTTACCTATCTTTCCGGGCTTCCCCTGTTCTACCGCCTGAGACGCCCGAGGACAAGGATTTTGTCTATTTCGTCCACTGTCAAGTCCCCACAGCCTAGGACAAGACCTGGCACATAGTAGGTGCTCAGTAACCGCTTGCCCAATGGATGATCTTTTTACACGTCTGTCTGTTTCTCTCCCTTCCTGCACATCGCTGCCTCCCCTCTCTGTCCTCTCTTTTGGCCTCATCTGCTGTTATGTGTCTTTGGACTTCTGTGTCTCCCTCTCCCTTTCTTCCTTTGTCTTTCTTTTTTGCTCTGTCTCTCTCATTCTCTCTCCCTCTCTCCCTGTTCTGTCTGTCAGTGGCTGCTGGCCTCTCTTTTACACACACGCGCGCGAACACACACACACACACACACACACACACACACACATCTGCAGCATTCTTTCCTGTACATGTTTCCTAGGTTGATGTGGATTTAGGAAACCTAACTTCAATGCTACGGCTCCAACCCTCAGAGAGCCGCCTACACGCCCTCCCCCCTCCCCCAAATTACCGTTACAAACGGGACCAGGCACTGGGGCAGCCCGCAGTAAAACTGGGAAGTCAGCGATTTGTTTCCAGTGGCTTCATTGGGCTCTGAGTCACCATTTTCCCCTGCCCAGTGCCCCTCCTGAACAGCAAGACCCCCAGCGCCAAAAGACTGCCCCCCTCCAATAACCTGCTGTAGGAAAAGGTTCAGAGACTAGCTGCTCACTGCTCCGGTGTGACCCTAGTCACCATCAGATGTCTTCAGGGGCCTGTCTAAAAATTTCTTCTCTGGGGTGCTGGGGGAAGATGAGGGTTTTGCCTCCAGGAAGAGGAGTGTTAGGCCCCCTAGAAGCATGAGGGAACAATATGAACTGGTTCTGAGAAAGAGGCTTACACCCTCAGATACCAACTTTGTAGACAGCCCCCTAATCGACAGACAGCGTGCTGTGGCAGTGGGAACAGGGGTATGGAAACCAACAGAAGGCCTTGGTCAGTCCTACCTCTACTCCTTATTTGCTGTGTGGCCTTGGGCAAACTATTTGACCTCTCTGAGCCTCCACTTCCTCATTTGGAAAATGGAGTTCATGGTGTCATCCTTTTGGACTGAGATTCGGAACAAGGTGTACCAAGCACTTCACACTTCACACATAGTACGTGCTCGGTGAATGATCATGTCAATTTCTCTCTCGGGGCATTGGATATGCCGGGAAAAATGGAGCAAAGATGCAGTGTATATCTATACTGCACTAGACCCTGTGCTGGGGCTGCAGTCCAGTCTTGTGCAGTGGTTACTAGCTCTTACTTTGGGGTCAGAGAGGCCACTTACTGCTGTATCATTGACCTTCTGGAAGCCTTGATTTTCCTCTTCTGTAAAATGAAGGCCATCACACCAACTCTTTAGGGTTTTTTGGAGGATTAAATGAAATAATAGCTATCAAGTGCTTGGCCAGGTACATAGCGTGGTGTGTGATCAGGAAACGTTAGATGGCACTAGCTTTCTAAATGTTAGCTCATTGGCTGTCACAGGGATCCTAAAAGTATGTGTTCTTTCACCCATTCTGTAGGGGAGGAAGCCGGGCTTAGAGAGGAGGGGCAATTTACCCATCAACCAGCTAGCAGGAGGCAGGGTGAGGACTGGACTCTGGGCATCCTGACTCCAGCCTCTTTCTTGGCATTGTTACCATCTTAGCATCTCTCCCCCTTCCGGAGCTCCCCAAAACCCAGCAGCTGAGCCCTAACTCATGAGTCTTCCGTGAACACACTTATGTGCTCACTCTCACTAGGCAATGATGTGATTGCATAAAGAAGCAACACGTGGGAACAAAATACCTGCCCTCGGAGGCTGTATTCCCAGCCTCATCAAGGACACTCCGAGCTCTTGAACTTGACATGGAGCCACAAATGGGAGAAGAGCCAGAGAGAAAGTTCAGAACAAGAAGCTATGAACAATGGGACATGTAAAATCCTTCAGCAAAAGGGTGTCTGCTGATGTGCTGATGTGAGTTCCGGGGAAGTGTTATTCATGAGTGTAGTTCCTCTTATATACGGGTCTGGAAACAAGAATAGTAGGCGTGGCTTCCCACTGATACTCTGAGGCCTCCTATGGAGGGAGGGAACAGAGAGAGGTGGTTGCTCACAAGAATTATCCTGGAGTCAGTGAAGGGATCTCAAGCAGAAAACCCAGCTGGGCACACCTGGAGCCTACTCACTCCATGGCTAAGTCCCCCAAATGCCTTGCCGTGAGATGCAAACCCAGTGGGTAGCCTGGAGTGGGAGGAGCCAACTCAGTCACAACATCTGGACCACAGATGCCTCATTCTGTCCCCTAAATGGCTCAGTTCAAATGGCTGGATGGAACTACTAACTGAGCCATCAGGGGGAGAATGGGGAGATCCCTCTGGAAAGAGAGCAGGAGTAGAGATTATCAGCAGTGTCTTTAGCTGATAGGAATGCCTGATAACACTACCCCCCACCCCCTTTATTGTATTTCCCAACCTGTCAGAGCTGTGAGTCACCCTCTAGGTGAAGGGATTCCCATGCCTAGGTGCTGGCTGGCTGGCTGACAGATACCAAAACAAATCAAAGACCCCATAGGGAAGTACTTGGCTTGGCTTAGCAAGGTGCTGGGGCAGTATTGTAGGTGAGGCACTGCCACTTCTTGGAAAATGAAGTGTCTTCAGAGCAGCAACTTTCTCTCCTAACTGGCCAAGGCAAAATTGAAACACGATCATTTACGGAACTCTCGACATAAAGATGATGGAAACTAACATTTGTTGAGTACAATCTGGGATTTGTAACCTATAGTCTCTCGTTTCCTTCCCAATACCCATGCCAGTAAGCTGTTGTTACTCCCATTTTCTGGGAAAGAGAGTGAATCTCAGATGTTGCAGCCGATTCTGTGGTTGTGCCTCACTGAGATTCCCTCTCCTGGACCAACACACTCATCCCACAGTTCCTGGGAATTTGGGCTGCTGAATTCCCAGTTGTATTCCTCCCTGGGAGTTGCCTTTGGTTGTAGGGAACTACTTCATTCAAAGTTATACCTGCTTTGAGAGGAGATTTCTACACCTGCTCTGAGGGTCCAGAGGTCCCAAAGGGGTAATGTTTCCATGAAGGGACACAGTTGAGTGCCAATGAACTTTAAATCATGGCTGCTCCCTGTTTACTTTGAACTCCTTGAGCTAAGAGACCATCACAAGGAAAAGAATCCCCGTACTAGCAGAGGTAATCGATGCTGGTCGAAAGGAGGAGGTACAGCCATGTGGTTAAGCAATAGGAGCAGAGGAGAAGATGTGTCTTGCTCAGAGGATCCCCTGGGGTGTCCTTTGTGCTCTTTGCCCAGTTTTAATGGCACATGGACAAGGCAAGCAGACCATGGTAACACGGGGCTCAAACCCTTTGTGGTTAAGGGTCTGGTTCTCCACGAGGAAAGCTGCCCAGATGAGAAGAGATGCTGGCAAAAATGCCAGCTGGCAAAAAAGTGCAGGGACTCTAGATCAGGTGGTAGAAGGGCGATCACTGTATCAGTTATAGCCTTGAAATCAACTTCTGCAGCTAGTGCTGTAGTTCATCCCACTAACCTTTCAAGTTTCCCAGGACACAAAGCCAACTAGAATCCTGGAGAAGTGAGTCCCACATGGGTCAAACTTCATGGCAGCAAATGAATCAGGAAAGTGCAAGGGGTGGACTGTAGTGGACCCTCTGGTCCTCCACCCAGATCTCCTCTTCAAGGTTAACCCACCCATCCTAAGCTGCTTGGAATATTGCTGCAGGGGTCCTCACCCGACGTTACACCCCCTCCCAAAGGTGGCCAATGTGGGGCTGCAGTGCCTGCTACTTTGCCTCAATTTGGGACATCTCTGAAGGGCCATCCCAGCTTCATGGCTCTCTGTAGGAACAAGTGAGGTTTCAATTATAGCCACATTTCTGGTCAGCTTCTGCCTCTAACCAATCCTGCCTTCCTACCTTCCTTACAGGCACATCTTCCAAGAGCACTTCACAATAAACCATGGACCACAACGCTCAAAGTCGGGTTTCTTCCTAGGGAACCCAATCTTCAGTAGACATCTTGGTAAACTTGCTCTAGGTAACAGCCCAGATAAACACCTTCCTCATTGTGTCATGGAGCCAGTTTCCCAAAGGAGGCAAAGTGTTCTTGCATTGAGTTATAAAACTTTAATTCAGTATTTAATTTAGAATCAAAAAGTTTAGAATGTGTATACTTTGGGGGCACCTGGGTGGCTCACTCAGTTGACTCAGTTTTGGTTTTGGCTCAGGTCGTGATCTCATGGGTCACAGGTTTAAGCCCCACCTCGGGCTCTGTGCTGGCATCACAGAGCCTACTTGGAATTCTCTGTCTCCCTCTCTCTCTGCCTCTTCCTTGCTTGTGCGTGTGCGCTCTCGCTCTCTCTCTCTCTCTCTGTCAAAATAAATCAACATTTTTTTTAATGTGTATACTATCCATAAGAGAAATTCCCAGTTTTCCAAGTGCTATTGTTGCATAACAAACTACCCCAAACTTCGTGGTATAAACAGCAGCTCTTTTATCACGCTCAGGGATCCTGGGGACCTTAGACAGGGCACAGAAGGGGTAGTTGTTCTGTGCCCTGGGGTGTCTGGGCTCTCAGCTAGCCAGACTCCAACAGCTAGAGGCTAGAATCTTCTGGAGGTACCTCCTCTTACACATCTGGTACCTAGGCTAGGATGACTCAAAAGTTGAGTTCAGCTAGGATTGTAACTTGGTCACTTGACTGCAGACCATCTGGGTTTCAAAAGGGAGAGTCCTGAGAAAGAGCATTCCCCAAACCCAAGGCGTAAGACACACAAAACTTTATGAACTTGCCTCAAAAGGCACGACTTGTCACTTCTACTGTGCTCTAGTGGTCAAAGCTGCACAATTTCACCCAGACTTCAGGGAAGGGAATGTAGACCACACCTCTTGATGAGAGGAGTATCAAAGAATTTGCAACCATCTGTCTTTTTATTTTTATTTATTTATTTTTTTTAGATTTTTAAAAATACTTTTATTTATTTTTGAGACAGAGAGAGACAGAGCATGAGCAGGGGAGGGGCAGAGAGAGAGGGAGACACAGAATCCAAAGCAGGCTCCAGGCTCTGAGCTGTCAGCACAGAGCCTGACACGGGGCTGGAACTCACAGACCGCGAGATCACGACCGGAGCTGAAGTCGGACGCTTAACCAGCTGAGCCACCCAGGTGCCCCTTCCATCTGTCTTTTTAAACCACACATCACTCGTAGGGATTTATCATAGGGAACAAACATACTTGTCGAAGGTCTATGTTAAGGAAGCTTACAGCCACATTGTTATAATGCTGCAAAACTGCAGACAATCTAAATGACCAATGATCCACAGGGATTGGTTAAATAATTTGTGGTACAGTGTGTCAATACTATGAAATATTGACGTAGCTATTTTTTAACATGATACAATACGAGGGAAAGATTTTTATAGTATATTGTGAAATGGAAAAAAGTTGGCTGTAGATGGTGTATATGATACGATACGTTTTGGTTGAAAGAATAGTTTACTTACAGAAATTTTCAACAAGGTAATTGAGTTTCTCCTGCACCCCACTGACCTAGGCACTGGGAATACAGAGTAAATACGAACCAGCTTCTTGCTGTGAAAGAGTTTACATTTCTGGGGGCGGAGGTGCTGGTGCTGGTGGTGGTAGTGGCGGATAGAGGAGGAATGTTTCTCTTTGGCAACTTCCCAGAGGACATAACCCTTGCGTTGAGTTTTGAAATAATTAGCCCAATAAATGGAGAGGGTAGGTGTCGAAGTCATGGAGGCTGACTGTGCCACCCCCCGCCCCCCGCATTCCTTCCACCAAACATGATCCCATTTCCATTGCTGGTGATTGGTTTAAGAATGGGCATGTGATGGGGCGCCTGGGGTGGCTCAGTTGGTTGAGCATTCAACTTCGCTCAGGTTGTGATCTCTTGGTTTGGTTCCTGGGTTTGAGCTCCCCTACCCCATGCTGATAGCTCAGAGCCTGGAGCCTGCTTCCAATTCTAGATCCCCTGCTCTCTCTCTCTGCCCCTCCCCCACTCTCTCTCTCTCAAATATAAACATTTAACAACAACAAAAAAGAATGGACATGCGGCCAATCCTGGCCAATGTGAGGCTGAGGGGAAGTCCGCTAGGGGGCTTCTGAGGAAAACTTTGAATCATCAAATAAAAAGACGCCAGACGTGGTTTCTTTTTCTACCTGTGGACATTGTCGTGTCTAGGAGCAAAGATTGAATTTACTGCCGTCTTCTTTTAACCCAGAAGGGATTCAATCAGATTCAACTGAATCTGATCCCATTGGTGGCAGAGGAAAGAGACAAAATGAGCTGCGTCCTCAACATTTTTGTTGAGTGTACAAGTACCTGGGGTCCATCCTGCCTCTATGCCAGGTGAGATAATGTGTTTCCTGATTGTGTAAGCCAGTTTGCATTAGGGTGTTCTGTTACTTGCAGCTGAAAAGCATGCTAACTATCCCAGAAGAGCATTCCAGGTACCAGGAACAGATGAGAGAGTGTGGCCTGTATCTCAGTATGGCTTCAGGAGAAACTGTGTATGGGGAGGAGGGCTGACAACAGAGAGGCCAGTAGGCCCAGGTCATGACAAGATTATGCCATTGAAGTTTCAAGGACTTCATCCTGAGGGCAATAGGGAGCTGGCCAAGAGTTTTATTTATTTTTTAAAATTTATTTTATTTTAACGTTTATATATTTTTGAGAGAGAGAGACAGACAGACAGAATCTGAAACAGGCTCCAGGCTCTGAGCTGTCAGCACAGACCCCGACACAGGGCTCGAACCCGTGAACAGTAAAATCATGACCTGAGCCAAAGTCAGATGCTCAGCCGACTGAGCCACCCAGGCCCCTGTAATTTATTTTATTTTAAATCAACTCTACTCCACACATGGGGCTTGAACTCTTGACCTCAAGGCCGAGAGTCACATGGCCCCCCCACTGAGCCAGTCAGGTGCCCTGGCCAAGAGTTTTAAACACAAGCAAGTTTTATTTATTTATTTATTTATTTATTTTTTAATAAATTTTTTTTTTCAACGTTTTTATTCATTTTTGGGACAGAGAGAGACAGCATGAACGGGGGAGGGGCAGAGAGAGAGGGAGACACAGAATCGGAAACAGGCTCCAGGCTCCAAGCCATCAGCCCAGAGCCTGACGCGGGGCTCAAACTCACGGACCGTGAGATCGTGACCTGGCTGAAGCCGGACGCTTAACCGACTGCGCCACCCAGGCGCCCCAACACAAGCAAGTTTTAAACACAAGCAAAGTGATTTGTTCAAATCTGCATTAGGAAAATCACTCTGGTGGCTAAGAGCAATTTGTAGGAAACAGAGAGAGAGAGAGAAAGAGACAGAGAGTGTCAGTGAGACTGAGCGCAAGAAGATCATTTGGAATACTGATGGGCAATGAGAACCCTCCCAGGGTTCAGGCTGGGGCATCTGGGGGGATGGTGGCACCATGCATGGAGAAGGGCAATGCCAGGAAAAGGGTTGTGTGGAAAACAAAGCTCGGTTCAGATGTGGTTCATACATGGTGCCCCAAGATGCTAGCAGGGTCGGGAAGCCTACTGAGAAGCATCTATTGCCTTTCTTCTGATAGCCACCTTGACTGACTTTAGGGAACCATCCTCCAAACACTGGATAGAGACTTGGGGTGGAGGGGGGTGGTCTGCCATCAGTTTGGCTAAAATATGGACCATGGTCTAAGCCTGGACAATTAAATGGTCTCCTTGGAATCTGAACCTTGACTTGTCTCACAATGTACGCAGCGTTCATCCCCAAGACAAGGTTTTTGTCTTAGTCTGGTCTCCTTTGAACTCAGTATCGAGCAGGGGCTTCTGTGCAGGAAGTGTTTTGGAGGAAGTAATTCCAGGGAGCAGGAGAGAGGAACTGGGAAGACAAATCTAATCCAAGGGTTACCATGTTGGATGCTCCAGCCCACTGGAACCTTCTGAGGAGTACAGCATGAGTCTCAGAACGGTCTGCAAGAGGCAGGGGAGGGATGTGAAGGGAGAGGCCAGTGTCCATTGGCTCCTCACCCCACTGGGTAAGGAGAGACACCCCTGCATCCCGGGGGTGCCCATGACACGTGGCCAGTCGGCTCCCACAGGCACCTCAGGTGGCAGCCTCAGAGAAGTTGGGACGGAAGCAGGAGGCTGCAGCACGTCTCACTGTGAGACGGAACACTATCAGTGCAAACCGGGTCAAAACGTGTGCAGAAGAGACCACAGTGGCAGCACAGGGAGCCTGAGAAGATGTGAAGCAGAACACAAGAAACATCTGATATGGGCTTTCTCAAAAGGCTGCTGGGTCCTGCTGCCTGGATCTCCAGAACTCTTCTTCCTATGTTCTCTGCAAGGCCTAATGTCCCAGCTATTCTTTCCAGTCTACAAGCCACACCATAGCCTTCCAGTGCGTTCCTTTTGAGCTCACATTAGCCATAGCCAGTTTCGGCTGCTTAAATCCCACCCCCCCCCAAATGCTCTCTACATGCCATTGGAGAGAGCAAACTCAAAAACTATTGTGGAGAAAGGAACACAACGTCTTCCTGTAGTATCTTTAAAGATCCCTTGATAAAATCAGAGGGCTGAGTCTGTTTTCTGAGGGTGTGGCCTCCCACCAATTCTGAGGGAGCATTGGAACCCCTACAGCGAGACTGTCCGGGTACTCTTGCCTCTGTCACCGATGCTCCTGTCTGAGAATAGCAAAGGCAGCCTGTATCTCATCAAAAGCCCTAGATGGATGTGCTCTTGGGCTGAAAGAGGGTCTTCAAGGTACAGCATGTAAGAGTGGGTCTGCTTAGACCAGGGTCTTGACCCTGGGTAAGGGGCTTCATGAGTTTATGGGCACAGGATAGAATTACATTGTAATTGAAGCATATGAGTGTAATAGTGTGTGTGTGTGTGTGTGTGTGTGTGCATGAGCCCGCTTTCCTCAGCAGAGATAGTGCCAGTGGTCACTGGCCAGATATCACTTTTAGGAAACTATGGAAAAAAGACTGGGACAGAAGACATCTTGGCAAGTAAAGAGACATTGGTGGAATAAAGATACATCAAGTCGTGTGTTCCTTTTTTTTTTTTTTTTTTTCATTCTAGGAGCGTTAACTAAACTCAGATACCGGGTACCTGTGCCCTCAAAGGAGCTCTAAGTCCAATAGACCTGACAGACGCAAATATAAAGTTTAATAGGAAATCATAAGGGCTAAGACAGAGGGGACAGACGATCCCGACCTGACCTGAGCCAAAGAGATCCTGACCTGAGCCGAAGTCGGATGCTCAACCAACTGAGCCACCCAGGCATCCCACATTTATATATATATATATATATATATATATGTATACACACACACACATATACGTGTATATACACATATATATGATAATTAATATGTATATTATATATATTGTTTATTTATTTAATGTTTATTTATTTTTGAGAGAGAGAGAGAGTGGGTGAGGGGCAGAGAGAGAGAGGCACGGAGGATCCAAAGCAGGCTTAGCACTGACAGCAGAGAGCCCGATGCAGGGCTCGAATTCACAAACTGCGAGATCACGACCCTGAGCTGAAGTCTGAGGCTTAGCACACGATCTCACGGCTCGTGGTTTGGAGCCACACGTCAGGCTCTGCACGGACAACTCAGAGCCTGGAGCCTGCTTCAGATTCCGTGTTTCCCTCGCTCTCTGCCCATCCCCCACTCGTGCTCTGTGTCTCTCTGAAAAAAATGAATAAACATAACAATAAATAAATAAATAATAAAATGGGTGTGCTAAAAAAAAGTTCAAGCAGTACAGAAAGAGTGGAAAGTAAAAGCCCCCACTCTTTCCTTCCCATTTAAGCCTTCTCAGGTAGCCTTAACAGTTAGCCAGCTTACAGTTAGCAGTTTCCTGTGTAGCCGTCCAAATGTTTTCCATATCTCTCTAAACGCAATCATGTATATATATATCTTTTTCACTTCTAACAAATAAGTTCATGTTATATATACTGTGCCATGTACCTTGCTTTTTTATCTTAACAGTATATCCTAGACCTCTCTTCACGTGACACGAAGGGGTATCTCATTCTTTTTAACAGCTTCAGAGACTTGCAGAGCACAGGCGAACAAATTACCTTCCAAAATTATGACGCCCATTTACACAGTCACAAAGCACGTATAAATGTTGCAGTAGCTTTCCTCCTTGTCAACGTCCTGGCAGTTTTTTTCATCTTCACAGCCTGATACCTCATTGACAGTTTGGACAATCTGGTATCTCTTTGGTTTAATGTGCGGTAATGAATTTAATTATAAGGGAAGTTGCTCATCTTTTTACTGTGTTTATTGACCGTTTGTTTTTTCGGCAACCAGCTTATTCGTATCCTTTATCTGCTTTTATGTCTATTAGTCAAATATTTATATTTTAATGAAATTTGACATTGGTTAATGAGTTATAAATGTTTATATATACATATGTATTAATATATGCACAATATATATATATACAATATACAGATTCATATGTATATATATAATATATATTAATTCCATTTTGTGTTTACGTACAAGTTTTTGCCATATGGAAATTTATGATTTTTTATGTTCTCAAATTTATCATTCATGTCTTTAATAGCTTCTAAGTTAAAGTCATACCTGAAAGTCTGAGCCCTTTCCTAGGTTATGAATTACTTCATTGATGTTTTCCACCAGCACTTCTATGTTAAATTCTTGGTATGTATGTCTCTGAGCGCACCCTTTGCTAGAAACTTCAGTGTCCCCTACATTCCTAATCACTTCTTCCATTTATTCAACCGTGACTGGATTTTCCTTACCAAGAGACAGTCTTCCATTTCCACTTACGAGTGAGACTTAGAATGAGGACCTATGCCCAGACCGCAAATGATAAAGACAAAACGAACAGGAGATTCTGAAGCCTGCTGTTCTGTCCATCTCCGGGAACTTTACATTCTACGCAGAAAGGTAAGTGCCAGTGTGGACGCTCATTATGTTGTGGAGAGGGGTGTGGCAGGCAGGTGAGTAAAATCATGACCAGTGCTAGTGAAGACGCGGTGGCCTGGGCATGCTCACGGATGTTGCTGGGGCTCTACCTGGAACCAGCCCTTCTGGAGAGCGGGATGGCAATCTGTGCCAGGAAGCTCTCAGGTTCCTTGACCTGGTAACTCCACTTCTGGGGGTTAACCCGAACCAATAACCAGGGAACTGAATATTCACATACTAGAGGCTTTATCACAACAAATTAACAAGAAGGAAACATCGAAACAGTTGGAATAGCCATAGGTTATGATTAGAGAAATTAATAATGCCTCAGTCAAATTACAGAATCTTTTATGGCCATTAACAATCCTGTGTTAAAGAAATAGGCCATGTTATGAGAAATGTTTATGATATAGTTTTAAGTGAAAAACATAAGAATATAAAAATACTGGGGCACCCGGGTGGCTCCGTCGGTGAAGTGTCTGACTCTTAATTTCAGTTCAGGTCATGATCTCATGGTTCATGAGATTGAGCCCCATATTGGGCTCTGTACTGACAGCACAGAGCCTGCTTGGGATTCTCTGTTTCCTTCTCTCTGCCCCTCCCCTACTTGGGCGTGTATGTGCACACACATGCACATGTTCTCTCTCTCTCCCTCTCTCAAAAATAAATAAACATTAAAAAAACAAAGTACTTATATAGTATGAGACGTCCTTCCACCCCCCCCCCAATTTATGTTGTATGATGTGTGTGTCTCTGTGTGATATATATATTGGTTAGCAGCTCTGAATTTGAGTAAGTCACTTTTCCTCTCTATAAGTCAGTTTTATCCTCTGCAAAAGGGGGCACTGGCAGTACTTAACCTCATAAGGCTGCTGTAGGAATTAAATAGACTGAACAACAACAACAACATGAAAGGTAATTAATGAAAGACAAAAAAAAAATTCATGATGGGGTTACAGATGCTTCTTGGACTTTTCTTCTTTACAATATTTTGCTACTTTTCAAATTTTCTAAAATGACATACTATAGTTAAGAATAAGGAAATGTGGGGCGCCTGGGTGGCTCAGTCGGTTGAGCATCTGACTTCGGCTCAGGTCGTGATCTCGCGGTCCGTGAGTTCGAGCCCCCCCGTTGGGCTCTGTGCTGACAGTTCAGAGCCTGGAGCCTGCTTCAGATTCTGTGTCTCCCTCTCTCTCTGGCCCTAACCCACTCGCATTCTGTCTTTGTCTCTCTCAAAAATAAATAAACATTTAAAAAAAAATTTTTTTTAAAGAATAAGGAAATGTGTTTAGGTAAGTGAGAAAATTGTTTCTATTGTTCTTTAAATAACAAGTTACATGTCTTAAATATAAATGATTGAATTTTTTAAATGGAAAATACATTCCAATGATTTAAAAAATATATTTTTTAGTTTATTTATTTATTTGAGGAGGCGGGGAGAGCCGGAGAGGGGAGACAGAAGCCCAAGCAGGCTCTGCATTGTCAGCAAGGAGACTGACTTGGGGTTCGAACTCACAAACCATGAGATTATGACCTGAGTTGAAACCAAGAGCCAGATGCTTAACTGACTTGAGCCACCCAGGCGCCCCCCAACGGTTAAAAAAAACTTTAGTGTCTTTATACATATGAAGAAAGTGAATCTGCTGCCCAGCCCTGTCCCACAAGCCCCCAGGGGCTCTCTGTGGTGACTGCCACTATCACCACTTTGTTAAGTTGCTTTTTCCTAATGTGATTTTTGAGATAGAAAAAGATTCCCACACCTAGTGACTTAATTTGGATCTGACAGAAACCTAATTCAAAGTGGCTTACTCAAAACAGGACATTTTTTGGCTTATGTAGTTGAAAAGCCCAGGGGTAATGCTGGCTTCAGACCTGGCTGGACCCAGAGCCTCAAATACCGCTATTAAATATATGTTTCTAACTTTTGGCTCTGCTTTCTTTGGTGCTGGCTTTATTCACAGACAGGACCTTCCCATAGAAAGCCTCAAAGATGGTCACCGATGGTTCCAGGCTTATGTTCTACCACTTGGTAATCCCCATGAAAAAGCAGCATTTCTCTCCCGGTAACTCTGCCAAGAATCCCAGGTCTTGCTCTCATTGGCTGATGTGGATCATGTGACCGCCTAAGGCCTGATCGGTGAGCTCAGGGTCATAGAATGCTTTGATCAAGCCAGGCAGCCTGAGGTCTCTGCCTCACTGGAACCAAGAGTAAGAGAGTGAGTTCCTAAGAGAAAGTGCAGGCTTTGTCACCAAAGAAGGGGAATGAATGCCGAACAGGCAAAACAATATAGGTGGTCACCACCCTGCCCTAGTGCTTCTAGAAGAATAAGCATTGGGGCGCCTGGGTGGCTCAGTCGGTTAAGCGGCCGACTTCGGCTCAGGTCATGATCTCGCGGTCCGTGAGTTCGAGCCCCGCGTCGTGCTCTGTGCTGACAGCTCAGAGCCTGGAGCCTGTTTCAGATTCTGTGTCTCCGTCTCTCTGACCCTCCCCCGTTTATGCTCTGTCTCTCTCTGTCTCAAAAATAAATAAACGTTAAAAAAAAAAATTTTAGAAGAATAAGCATTTACTGAACAAGGTACACTCTCCTTTTCAGAAAGATACGTAAATAATGGGGGTGCCTGCTTTCCTGCCAGTGGCTTTGCATGTGGATGGTGTGAACATCCCTGGAAGGCTTGAGTGCTGCTAAGCCCTCTGCCCAGCTACTGACACTGACATCGCTTCACACTGGTGAGTTAATTTCTTAAGTTACTTTTTTGGTTCAAATGAATTAAGTAAGCATTTTAAAAAGCACCCAACTTTTGCTGTGTGTCATGAAAAAAGGAGGACAGGAGTGGGTAGGGAGATTGGCTGTGGGGGAGGACTAGAGGGAAAGTAAAGAAACATCAGTGCTTGGCTCAGGGCAAGAAGGGACCCATTTTCTGAGGGCCAACCCTATGTCAGACACTTCCACAAACTTACAAAGGTACTTTTCACATCCACCTGGGAGGAGTGAGACATTAGTATCCCCATTTTATAGATGAGGCAACTGAGACACAGAGAAGTAAAAACACTTGTCAAAGCCACTCAGAGAAACAATAGTAAAAAAAAGGGGGGGGGGGATTAAAGGGCAGGTCTATCTGCCTTCTTTGTGCTCCATTTTACTGGCTCAGGAGTTCACAGTGATTCTATTAGGTTTCAAATGGAACCCAGCGTTGTATCCCTGGTTCCAGGCCTCTCCAAATATCTCTTCCTATAGCAAATAGAGCCAACCAGGAGGCTACCCCATCTAAGCAATGTTAACAGCCCTATTTGTTATATTGGTCTTACATGTTAGCAGCACCTTCTGTCCCTTCTTCACTTCCGTTTGGCACTTATCACCTCTGCAACTACATCCCTCCTTCTGTGCCTCAGGATCTCAGGGAAGAACTCCTACTGCTGCCATAGACCAGGTAGAAGAGAACTAAGCCTCTTTATTCATTCATTCATTCATTTATCTATGTATTCATTCCACAAACACTCACTAAGCTTGTGTTGATATCAGGCCTGTGGAAAGAGCTCAGTGGGACAGCTCCTGCCCTCAGGGGAATTTGTAATCTAGCGGTGGTAGGGGTGGCCAATCCCAGCATGTTAGTACGTTGTGATCAGTGCCATGAGATCTATAGGGCACTGGAGTGCCACCTCACTCAACCCAGGCAGGCTGAGATGGGCTGGGGGCCAGGGCAAGCTTCCTGGAAGAGGTAACACTTGAGGATGCCTTTAAAAATGGGTTCTGGGGGCACCTGGGTGGCTCAGTCGGTTAAGCGTCCGACTTCAGCTCAGGTCACGATCTCGCCGTCCGTGAGTTCGAGCCCCGCATCGGGCTCTGGGCTGATGGCCCAGAGCCTGGAGCCTGCTTCTGATTCTGTGTCTCCCTCTCTCTCTGCCCCTCCCCAGTTCATGCTCTGTCTCTCTCTGCCCCAAAAATAAATAAACGTTAAAAAAAAAAATTTAAAAATAAAAATGAGTTCTGGGGCACCTGGGTGGCTCAGTCGGTTAAGCGTCTGACTCTTGATTTCAGCTTCAGGTCATGATCTCATGGTTCATGAGTTCGAGCCCTGCATGAGGTGGGGCGGCACACAGGGTCGGCCCATGCACTTGTTCAGACCTTTGATTCAGGATGAAGCAACATGAGCTGGCACCCTGCCGATGGAGGTGGTCCACGTACATCTGGTTCTAGGCCTGCATTGCCACCTGTCTCCTGGACAGCTTCACTGGATATATGTAATGCATCAAAGGGAATTTATCATTCACTGTCAGCCCAGACTTAGAGTCCTCTTCCTGGAAGATGTTACCACTATCACCTACTTAGATGCTCAGACCAGAAGCCCTTGTTTCCTATGGGCCTCAAATCTCATTTGCCACTGAGTCCTGCCCACCCCACCCTCTCAGAGTATCTTCTTTACTCATCACAGCCTCTACCCTAGTCCAGGTCCTCCTCCTCTTATCAGGACCCTTGCATCAGCCTTGCTCCCTGTCTCCAATCTTGCTTACTCTGACCCATGCTACACAGTGGTATATGGGTCTGACCAAGTGGGGCTTACTCTAGAAATTCAAGTCTCATTTAATACCCTAAATCAGATCAATATAATTTGTCACATTCACAGAATAAGATAAATATGACCATTTCAATACGTAGAGCAAAGGACATTAAATAACATTCAATACCAGCTACAATAAAACTCTCGGCAAACTAGAAATAGAAGGGAACTTCTTTCATCTGACAAGGATATCTACAAAAATCCTATAGCTAAGATTATATTTAATGTCAAGTATCAAACATTTTCTTTCTGATGGGAGGAACAAAGCAAGAATGTCCTATCGTATTTTTGCTCAACCGTTAGTACTAGTGGTCCTAGCAAGGACAATAAAGCAAGAAAAAGCAATAGAAAGGGGGGCCTAGCTGGTGCTATTGGTGGAGCATATGACTCTTGATCTTGGGGTTGTGAGTTTGAGCCCCAGGTTGAGTATAGAGGTTACTCAAAAATAAAAAGAGTTCTTTCTTTTTTTTTTTTAAGTTTCTTTTGTTCTATTTTTTTAATTTTATTTATCTATCTTGAGAGAGAGAAAGTGCAAGCGGGGAAGGGGCAGAGAGCGCGGGAATCCTAAGCAGGCCCTGCCCCACCAGTTGCAGAGACTGATGTGGGGCTCGAACCCACAAATCACAAGATCATGACTTGAGCCAAAATCAAGAGTCAGATGCGCCATACAGGCATTCTTGGTCTTTTTTTTTTTTTTTTTTTAATATTTGTTTATTTTTGAGAGAGAGCGTGAGCACATGAGCAGGGGAGGGGCAGAGGGAGGAGGACAGATCTGAAGTGGGCTCCACACTGACAGCAGCAAGCCCAAGGTGGGGCTCAAACTCATGAACCTCCAGACCATGACCTGAGCTGACATCAGATGGTCAACCACCTGAGCCACCCAGGTACCCCTGTTCTATTTTTTAATTTAATTTAACATTCATTTATTTTGAGAGAAAGAGAGAGAGAGGGAGAATGTGAGTGGGGAAGGGTCAGAGAGAGGAGAGAGAGAATCCTAAGTAGGCTCCACTCTGTCAGTGCAGGGCCCCACATGGGGTCTGAACTCACGAACCATGAGATCATGACCTGATCTGAAATCAAGAGTCAACTGCTTAGCCAACTGAGCCACCCAGGTATCCCCAAAGTTATTTCTAAATAAGGTATTAGAATTAATTCAATGAAGTCGCTAGATATAAAGACAATATACAAAAATAATTATATTTTTGTATATTGTTAGCAAACAATTAGAAAATGAAATTTAAAAATAATACTATTTACAATAGCATAAAAAAATCAGGAATAGGGGTGCCTGGGTGGCTCAGTTGGTTAAGTCTCTGATTCTTGGTCTCTTGGTTTCAGCTTAGGTCATGATCTCATGGTTCATGAATGAGTTCAAGCCACACATCAGGTTCTGCAGTGTCAGCTTAGGGCCTCCTTGGGATTTTCTCTCTCCCTCTCTACTGACCCTTTCCTGCTTGTGCATGCTCTCTCTCTCAAAATAAATAAGTCAACTTAAAAAAAATCATCAGGATTAAATGCAATATATGTAAGACTTTACTCTGTAACTTTAAATTCTGTAAAATTTAAATATTGCTGCAGAAAGTAAAAAAAAAAAAAAAAGCTGAATAAATGGGGAGAGGAAGGATATACCATGTTCATGGATTGGAAGATTCAATGTTGTAAAGTTATCAATTCTTCTCAAATTGGCCTTATAGGCTCAATGCAATTTCAATAAAAATTCTAATAGATTTTTTAGTTAATGCCCTGATTCTAAACTTTATATGAAAATGCAAACTACACTGACAGTGCACTGTTGGAAAAAACAAAGCCTGAGGAGTTATACTACTACATATACAAATTCACCATATGGGGTACCTGGGCGGCTCAGTCAGCTAAGCATCTGACTTGATTTTGGCTCAGGTCATGATCTCACAGTTCATGAGTTCGAGCCCCACATCAAACCCCAAATCGGGCTCTGCACAGTGCTGAGCCTGCTTGGGATTCTCTCTCTCTCTCTCTCTCTCTCTCTGCCCTGCCTCCCCTCCCTTTCTGACTCTCTTTCTATCTCTCTCTCAAAATAAATAAATAAACTTAAAAAAAAAACTTACCATAAAAATTTACAATTAAGACAATATAGCACTGGCATAAAGTAGACGAGTAAACTGATGATACAGAATAGAGAACCCAGAAATAGACTCACACATATATTATCACTTGATATATGAAAAAAAATCACTACAATTCATTGGAAGGAAAAAAAGTATTTTCTTTTTTTTTTTCAAAAAAAAATTTTAATGGTTTTATTTATTTTTGAGACAGAGAGAGACAGAGCATGAGCAGGGGAGGGGCAGAGAGAGAGAAAGACACAGAATCTGAAGCAGGCTCCAGGCTCTGAGCTGTCAGCACAGAGCCTGACACGGGGCTTGAACTCACAGACTGTGAGATCATGACCTGAGCTGAAGTCTGACGCTTAACCGACTGAGCCACCCAGGCGCCCCAGAAAAGAGTATTTTCAAAAAATGATGCTGGAAATTTGAGGGGGAGACATCTTGACTCTTACCTAATGCCATACACAACTCTTTTTTTTTTTTTTTTTGTAGGCTCCATGTCCAACATGGGTCTTGAACTCACAACTCCAAGATCAAGAGTCGCATACTCTACTGACTGAGCCAGCCAGGTACCCTACCAAAAACAACCCTTAATTCAACATGGATCAGAGTTCTAAGTGTAAAAGATAGAACAATAAAGCTTCTAGATGAATACATAGGAGAATCTTACCACCTTGAGGTAGGCAAAGATTTTTTTATTCAAATCACATACTCACCAAAAAACCAACCATAAAGGAAAAAGTTGAAAAGATAAAAGATAAAGGAAATGAATGTCATTAAAATTAAGAACTTTTAGAAATAATTAAGAACTTTTGTGCATCAAAAGGTAACACGAAGAGGGGTGCCCTCTGGCTCAGTTGGTAGAGTGTATGACCCTTGATCTCAGGGTCATGAGTTGGAGCCCCGTCTTGGGTGTAGGGATTACTAAAAATAAATAAATACATAAAAACTTTGAAAAAAAAGATATTAGAGGATTTCTTTTTTAACATTTTTCTAAATATTTATTTTCGAGAGAGACAGAGAGCAAGCAGGGGAGGGGCAGAGAGAGAGAGGAAGACACAGAATCGGAAGCAGGCTCCAGGCTCTGAGCTGTCAACACAGAGCCTGATGCGGGGCTCGAACTCACGAACCGGGAAATCGTGACCTGAGCTGAAGTTGGACGCTTAACCGACTGAACCACCCAGGGACCCCAATTAGAGGATTTCTTTTGCACTACTGGTGGGAATGCAAACTGGTGCAGCCACTCTGGAAGACAGTATGGAGATTCCTCAAAAAGTTAAAAATACAACTACTCTAAGACCCGGCAATTGCACTACTAAGTATTTGAAGGGGCACATGCACCCCAATGTTTATAGCAGTGCTATTGACAATAGCCAAAGTATGGAAAGAGCCCAAAAGTCCATGGATGAATGGATAAAGAAGATGTGGTATATATATATATATACAAAGGAGTATTACTTGGCAATCAAAAAGAATGAAATCTTGCCATTTGCAACTGTGTGGATGGAACTAGAGGGTATTATGCTAAGCAAAATTAGTCAAAGAAAGACAAATATCATATGACTTCACTCATATGTAGAATTTAAGATACAAATTTAAGATGAACATAAGGGAAGGGAAGTAAAAATAATATAAAAATAAGGAGGGGGACAAAACATAAGAGACTCTTAAATATGGAGAACAAAGAGAGGGTTGCTGGAGGGGTTGTGGGAGGGGGGATGGGCTAAATGGGTAAGGGGCATTAAGGAATCTACCCCTGAAATCATTATAGCACTAAACACCAACTAACTTGGATATAAATTTAAAAATAAATAAATAAAATTAAAAAAAAAAGATACCACTAAATGGAGTGAAAAGGGGGTGCTTGGATTGCTCAGTCAGTTGAGCATCTGACTTCGGCTCAGGTCATGATCTGGAGGTTCGTGTTTGAGACCCACATTGGGCTCATTGCTGTGAGTGCCAAGGCCACTTTGGATCCACTGTCCCCCTCTCTCTGCCCTTCTCCGGCTTGTGCTCTCTCAAAAATAAAACCTTAAAAAAAAGAGAGAGAGAGACTGAACAGGTATGCCACAGACTGGGAGAAGATATTTGCAATACATATATCCAACAAGGGACTTAAACCTAGAATATTCATGTATCAAAGAACTCATGCATCAAGAAAACAAACGGGGCAACCCATTATTAAAAAAAAATAAAAGACTTAAACAGACACTTCACAAATTATCAATGAGTATATAACAAGGTACGCCACACATTATGTGTCAGTGACTTGAAAATTTACTTTTTAAAAAAAATTTTTTTAATGTTTATTTATTTTTGAGAGACAGAGAGAGACAGAGCATGAGTTGGGGAGGGGCAGAGAGAGAGGGGGACACAGAATCGAAGCAGGCTCCAGGCTCCAAGCTGTCAGCACAGAGCCTGACGCGGGGCTCGAACTCACAAACTGCGAGATCATGACCTGAACCAAAGTCGGACACTCAACCGACTGAGCCACCCAGGCGCCCCGAAAATTTACTTTTTTTTAAGTTTTCAAAAATGTATTTTCTTTCGTGATCTCTGCATTCAATACGGGGCTTTAACAGGCCCTTCTGACAGAACCAGCCAGGTGCCCTAATGAAATGCAAATTTAAACTACAATAAGAGACTGTTATGCACTTACCAGAATGGCTAAAATGAACCAGACCAACATTTTCAAGGGTCTGCAAGGAGGTGGAGCAACTAGGGCTCCCATACATTGTTAGTAGGTGTATAAACTGATGCCACACTTTGGAAAATTGGCAGTATTTACTGAAGCTAAACATGTATGTCTCGGGGATCCCACTCCTGGATGTATACCCAACAGAAATGAGCGTGCATATGGTCACCAAAAACACTGTACAAGAATATTCATGACAGGGGCGCCTGGGTGGCTCAGTCGGCTAAGAGTCCGACTTCGGCTCAGGTCATGATCTCACGGTTCATGGGTTTGAGCCCTGCATCGGGCTCTGTGCTGACAGCTCGGAGCCTGGAGCCTGCTTCGGATTTTGTGTCTCCCTCTTGCTTTGTCCCTCCCCTGTTCAAGCTCTGTCCCTCTCTGTTTCTCAAAACTGAAAAATGCTAAAAAAATTAAAAAAAAAAAAAGAATATTCATGACAGCCTTATTTATAATAGCCAAAAATTAGAAGCAACCCAAATTGACAGTAGACTGGATAAATAAACTGTTAACCCCATTAACAGTAGAATGTATAAATAAAATAATACATGTAATTCATACACACACACAGTAGATTAAATAGCCATGGGTAGAACAGACAATTGCCACAAGCTGCAACACACATGAATCTCTTGGGCAAAATGCAGGGCAAAAGAAGAAAGGCACAAACAAGTACATACTATAAGATTCTATTTATATGACATTCAAAAACAGGCAAAATGAATACATGGTGATAAAAATCAACATAGTGGTTACTTTATGCGGGGGTACGGCTGGGTGGGGGCATGAAAGAGCCTTCCGGGCCCTGGAAATGTTTTGAGTCTTGATCTGAGTGGTGGTTATAATTCATTAAGCAATACACTTAAGATCTGGGCAATCTACTATTTGTAAGCTATCCCACAATTAAAAAAAAAAAAACACACATTAAAAAGTTTCAGCTATCAATGTCCATCAGTGTCTCCCATTGCTTAGAAGAGAAAATCCAGATTTTTCTTCAGAGCGCTGATTCCCACTCATCAGTGGCTTCTCCCCTTCCCCTACTAGACCATAAGCTCCACAAGGTCAGGACCATGGCTGCACAAGCCTGTGACTGCACTTTTCGTGGCTGTAACCCCAACTCCTAGCACAGTCCTGGCAAAGAGCAGAAGCCCAATCAATACATATTTAAAGTAAATTAATGGATGAGTAGTGGTTTTATCTTATTCCAATAGTAACACTTCCGAGCTCCCTCTCCAGCCTCCCCCCAGAGGTTTCTGGAAACTTCCCAGCTCTCTCCAGCCCTGCAGAGCGCCTCCCTCTTGCCCAACAGGTGGTGTTCCTATACCCTCTCCAGCCTTTCTGGAATGTCCTTTCCCCTTTCTTGTCCCACAAACTCCTGCCTATCCTCCAGATCCTTCTAAACTCACCCACAACTCCCTCCTTCAGGCTCTTACAACTTGAACACAGCGCACGAATCACTATGTCTTTATTTCTATGGCTCTGCAACTTCCTGACTTCGAGACCTTAGACAAATCAGCTAACTCTCTGGGTCGGTTATTCAGTTTGCACACTCCCCTAAGACCGGTTCTTTTCCCTCAGTGTGCCCAGAAGCCTGACCTCTGTGGACTATATCGCCTGAAAAATCTTGCCTGCTGATTCCCTGCGGATTCAATCACTGGGAAGCACCAGCAGGAGCGAGAGGAAAGGCTATTAATTCCTCTCCTCCTACCCCTATTCTCTACAGCCATGGGTCCCATCAGGTGCCCCCTCTTTCACAACCCTAGCTTCACCAGGTGCTCCTGACAACCTTCTCACTTCTTTTCCCTTCAGATCTATAGGTGGTTAGGGCTCCTCCCTGTTGCTAACCTTGGGGCACCCTGCCATCCCTTGCAATTTTCCTTAACCCTTTCCACACCTGTGTAAATAGTCCCTTTCTTCAACTCTGCAAGAAACCCTTCAGTTGCCATCTGTTTCCTACTGGGACCCTGTCTCCCATACTCCCTAACCCTCAATTTGTTCATTTGCAAAGAGGGAGGTGACTATGATGATTAACTGAGATGGTGTATTTGCCGTGCTAAGTACAATGCTGGCCATAGTATAATTGCTCAAAGAACACAAACTACCTTTAGAGTTATGATTTTGCTCCGATGCTGGGCCATGAGTTTTCTGCTTCATTTAGTGGAGGCTCAATAAATAGTATTGAATGAATGAAAATATAAATGAATGAATGACTAGATGAGCAGTGACACAGAGAAAGACAAGAGCCGCTGTATTACTTATAGAATCTTCGTGTTTAGCTGAAGAACTTTCTCAAGATAGTGAGCTCCCTATGTCTGGAGGTGTACAAGCTCTGAAGGTAGAGGTAATCAGCTGATGGTGATGTTGAAACACAGTTCAGCAAAGCAGGTGGCGTGGAGCAGAGGAAGTTGGTTAGGCTTTCTGCGACCTTTTTAGCTCCAAGAGTCTGGAGCTGGGAGTCATAGGAAAAGAAATCAGAAAATCCCTTGGCTCAGATTTTAAAGAAAGAACAAGGGCAGATCTACACATGAACTCACAATATTTTGGTTCAGCTTTAAATTCCACCCAGCCAGGGGCGCCTGGGTGGCTCAGTCGGTTGAGCGTCCGACTTCAGCTCAGGTCACGATCTCGCGGTCCGTGAGTTCGAGCCCTGCGTCGGCCTCTGTGCTGACAGCTCAGAGCCTGGAGCCTGTTTCAGATTCTGTGTCTCCCTCTCTCTGACCCTCCCCCGTTCATGCTCTGTCTCTCTCTGTCTCAAAAATAAATAAATGTTAGGGGCGCCTGGGTGGCGCAGTCGGTTAAGCGTCCAACTTCAGCCAGGTCACGATCTCGCGGTCCGGGAGTTCAAGCCCCGCGTGGGGCTCTGGGCTGATGGCTCGGAGCCTGGAGCCTGTTTCCGATTCTGTCTCCCTCTCTCTCTGCCCCTCCCCCGTTCATGCTCTGTCTCTCTCTGTCCCAAAAATAAATAAACGTTGAAAAAAAATTTTAAAAATAAAAAATAATAATAATAAATAAACATTAAAAAAAAAAATTCCACCCAGCTGGACAGCCTCATTGACAGAGGAGCAAATAAAGCCCAGAAAGGGGAAGAGACTGGTCCAGAGTCACATAGGCAGGTTAGAACCCACCTGTCCTAACTCCTAGTCTGGTTTGGCCTCCACATGAGTCAGGCCTCAGAAGAAAATATATTTAACTTTTTTTTTTTTTAAAGAAAATATTTTCCTCTTACAACTTCTACAAAATGACTTTTCTCCATACCTTTGAAGAATCAGATGCATGTCATAGCAGTGAATTGGTGGGCTGGCAAGGAACTAGGCTTGAGTTAGGGAGGGGGCATCATCTGAGATCATCACCAGACAAGATGTGGGGTTGGAATGGAGACAGGAGCATGTTCTCACCTCTTGGGAACTACTGGGGCAGAGGGAACAGATGTGGTTAGTGTGGCCCAGAGCAGAACAGGGGCCCCTGGGAACAGCTACAAGAGGCAGCTCTCAGAACTTTCCAGCAGAGTGATCCATAAGGGGAGTGAGCTGCTCAGTCTCTATGGGGCATAGCATGGGCTGCCTGGTCACTAACCACCAATTTTGGCAAAGGGCTTCCTGCCCAGGTCAGGGAGAGGAAGTAGGAATCTCTGAGGTTCTTCCCCAAGCCACAAGAGTTCAGGACCTTAAGAATGGTAAAAAGTAAAATTCATCTGGTTGAATATCACCGACAGGACACTGGAGGCATCTTTACAACAGCCAAGATTTATCCAGAATCTTCTCACCTGGACTCTTCCCTTGGCCTTCTACTGCTCTCCCTTTCCCCTCCCCTACTCCACAGAAGCCAGGGTAGTGTTAATAGGGAGTTACCAGATCACTCTCCTCTTAAGGACCTATGGGGTGGCCCTTCACACTGAGAATAAAGTCCCTTGGTTCACAGGCCCTTCTGGAATGGCCTTTGCCTGCTTTCTGACCACTGTCCTGTGATTCTTCTTCACTCAGCACTCTCTACTACTCTGGTCTTCTTCAGGCTAAGCTCATTTCTGCCTCAAGGCTTCTCATTTGCTATTCCGCTATCTGGAATGTTCTTCTTTCAAATCATAGCACACCTCGTAGATGCTGAGGGGGTGCCACCCAGGTTCCCATTTGGGGCTGAGGGGCTCCATCCCCCATCTGCTCTCAGTTGAGACTCTGTTGGAATGCCTCCTCTGAAGACAGCTGGCTTGGCCAGTCTTGTCCCTTGCTGTGGGTAGCTACCCATCGGCTGGCCAGCATGCGGGTACAAAGGCCAGACCCATTGCCTGGAACTGGGACAACTTGGAAAGGTTCTCCTTGCTGCTTGATGCATGAGGGTCAGCTGAGGCCTTTGTTGTGACTTCAGCGTAGCCCAACTCCTTCCGTCACTCTGCGATACTTCCCTCACCCACCCACAGGTGCCCGCAGGTGCAGGGTCCAAGGGCAAGCCCCCAGAAGGTTCCTACATGTAGCTCTCTATCTTAGCGTGTGCTTCTGGGGGTCTGACTGAGCCAGCCTGGTGGGCACCTCTTCATCATTTGAGCCTCAGCTCAGACGTTATCCTCCTTGGCCTCCTCCTTGGTCACCGTGTGTGTGATGTCGCCTGATCTCTCTGTCGCCTTACCCTATTCTGTATTTATCACCTTTAGAAACTACCTCTTATGTTTGTTTATTTCATTCCTCCTCGGCTGTCTCTCTCCCAGACTAGAAAATCAGTTTCACAAGAGCTGTTGTCTTCTCCTCACTGTGCCCCAGGGCCAATGCCAGTGCCTGGGGCAAAGTTGGTGCTCACCAAATATTTGTGGACCACCTGAATGTGGACGAAGAAGCGAGCAGGTGAAGAAGGGGTGAACAACGACTGCATGAGTGATGCCTGCCTTTCCTGCTCTCCACACCCTGCCCCACCCCCATAGCCCCTGAGCCAGGCTGCTGCTGGGGCCCCTCCCCCTTGTGACCCCGGCTGAGCCGGGGCCTCCTGGGAGGATGGAGCCTGCAGCCGCCTTGGCTGCCTGCCCTGTATTGATCAAAGCTGGGAGGCCTGCTGGCTGAGGTCTGTCCCAGCCCATGGGGGCGGGGGAGTAGAAGGGGGATTCTGGCTGAGATTCAGGCAGGGCTTGCCTGGGGCAGAGTAGTGCCGGCTAAAGATCCATCTGCTTTTGGAGCTGACAGCACCCCTTCCCCACAGCTCTCTGGGGAGGTCAGACCAGCCAGCCCCAGGAGGATGGCTGGGCAGGAGGGTATGGGGACAGAGTCTGGACTGCAGCTGGGTTTGGGCTCCTGGCCTCTTGCGAAGCCCTGCATTTGGTGCACATCACTGTTTATGGAGATCCCACTAGGCTCCCTCTCTTGGGGCTGTGGAGTAGACAAATGCCTCTTTATACAGGCCTGCCGAGCACCCCTCTGTGCACAGCACGGTGCAGGACCCACGGATGAGGTTTTCAGTGAGCGTGGGTTCTGGAATCAGTCCTCACAGCGCACCGTGATCCAGGGCACAGCAAAGGAAATGGTGAGGGGACATGCCCAGGAAAAGGCCTAAGGATGCTCCCTCCCATCAGAGTCCTGACTCAAGAATGAATAATCAGGGTAATTCCTATTTGGCCAAAAAAGGACCTTGGTCCAGAAGGGAGAAGTACCTCACCCAAGGTCACATGGCTACGGGCAGTTAAGCTGGGGCTGGAGCCCAAGTCTCGTATCCTGCAGGTGGACTCAGAGAGTAGGATGATCTGGCATCCGCAGCACTCTGCATGCATGTACTGAGCACCGCCTCTGGGCCAGGCCCGGTGGTGGGTGCTAGAGATGATACGGGGATGTGGGACACCCACCCCGACCTTAGGAGCTCACAGCCCAGGAGAGAAATGCACGCACTGGTCTGGGGATGGAGATACAAAGAGCTGGGCAACCGCAGGGCAGAGGAAGTAACTGCATCGGAGCCAAGCTGGGAAGACCTTAGGGAGGAAGTGCTCCCTGAACTGTGTCTTAGATGGGTGATTTTGAAAAAGCAGGGACCTGGGGAAGAGGCAGAGCAGTCCAGGCACGGGCACAGCATGAGGAAAGACACTGTCTTCTGTTGCCTCTTCCAGGCCTCTGGAATCCGGCCTCCCTGTCCTTCTGCCCACAAACCACCCCACTGCCAGAGTGAGTGCTCTGAAACCTGATTGGGATCATGCTGCTCTCCAGCTCAAAGCCTATCAGTGGCTCCCCATTACCCTCTGAATAATGTCCTGTCATTCACAGAGCTTGAATGCTAGAGGTCACTTTAGGCATTCTGTGTCCACCCACTCCCATTTTACAGAGAAGAAAACTGAGGCCCAGAGAAGGTCATACAATGAGTCAGAGGCCACTTTAGAACTGAAATAGTGGCCTTCTGAACCCTGGCCAGGGCTCTATTTCCTGACACTCTAGCCTCTGGCCTCCCCCGAATGCCCAGCTGATATTTAAGGAGCACTCTCCTCTCTGGCTAAAGTCTCCAAATATCAAAGCTGGGAGGGACCCTCCTTTTACAGATGAGCAAACCAAGGTCAGGAAGGCAAGCCAGCTTTGCAGTTACTAAAATATTTGCACACTGGGGCTCCCGGGTGGCTCAGTCGGTTGAGTGGCCCACTTCGGCTCCAGTCATGATCTCATGGTCAGTGGGTTTGAGTCCTGCACTGGGCTCTGTGCTGACATTCTGCGTCTGCTTCTCCCCCGCTCATGCGCGTGCTCTCGCTCTCTCTCTCAAAAATAAACATTAAAAAAAAACAAGAATAGAATAGAATAGAATAGAATAAAATAAAATAAAATAAAATAAAATAAAATAAAATAAAATAAAATAAAA
>NW_024412388.1:44211180-44336517 GCF_014898765.1 Herpailurus yagouaroundi
AATAAAATAAAATAAAATAAAATAAAATAAAATAAAATAAAATAAAACACTTGCACAAAGGTTCTTGTTCAACTCTCACAACTCTGGGAAGTAGACAGGGTAAAAGTTATCATGCCCATTTGATAGATGAGGAAACTGAGGTCCAAAGAGCAGTGACAGCTCAGGGTCACCTGGTGGCTCCATTTATTCCTTCTTCTTCATATATACGCTATGCTTTTGCTCTGTGGCAGACCCAGCGCTGGGGACAAGCAGGGGACAAGACCATCCCGTGCACAGGGTGCTCCCTGTCTACTTGGCGATTCTGACAAGCGGCAGCTGCAGCGTCCCGAAGCGAACACCAGCACAGGAACCCCAGGGGGCTGAGAGGCCCGTGGCCAGACTTTGCGGGGCGGTATTTCAGGGGAGTTCAGGGTGGGAGCTGGGGAGAGAGGGAGTTCCAGGCAGGGCCTTGGCCAGCCTCATGCTTCCTGCCTGGCCTCCTTACGGAGCTCCTTCCTGGAGGATTTAAGACTATGTTGAGCAGTTGTTTTAAATTTCCGGGCAGGGGGCTGCGAAGGAGGGGGTGTGTGCGCAGGCCGTCTGGGGTGTGGGCTGCTATTTACCAGGGCCCTTTGTGGGATGCAGCTCTCTGGGCTGGAGGCTCCCACAATTGCTTCCAGCTGGGCTGTCAGCCAGCCGGAGGAGTGGGGGGTAGCTTGGGAATGGTGGGGGGAGCAAGAGAGTAGGCCAGGGGCATGAGGGGTCCCTTCCAGCCCAGTATCCCCTCGGCCTCCTTGTGCGGCTGCTCTTGTTGGGGTATCAGGCCCGGCTGAGCATCCTTGAACGCAAATGTGTCTATAAACTGGGAATCCATCCGGCCTGGACATTTCTGAGCTTTATGGCCTTTATGCACTTAATCTTTCATTTCCTCTCCCCTGCTTCATCTCCCCGCTCACTTCCCCTCTTTCCCCGAGAGGAATTGCTTGGCTCCCCCTCCCCCACGGCCTGTTGAGGCTCCCTGGCCCTTTTGTCAGAAGCTACCTGTGTCTACAGCTGTTCAGGCTCCCTTGGTCTCTGTCTGGGTCCACCGTTCACTCCCTTTGCAACAACAGTAGTGACGACACAGGCCTGGCATAAACCCCTCTCCTGTGGCTCCCCAGCGCCCGTGGGGAAAACTCCTTAGCCAGGCAGCCGACACCCTGCAGCCTCCTCTCTCTGCTCCCCTCCGGTCTACCTGAGCTCTCTCCCTTGCTCATGTGGGGCCCTCACCCAGAATATCCACCATCTGTCTTTCCCCAGTGAGCTCAGGCGTCACTCCCAGGGCGGGTTGGGGCCTGTCCTCGGTGAGCCTGCAGCCTTATTTTCTGTAAAAGGAGAACACCATTTTGGTCTCGTTTGTCTTACAAGCTTATTGATAGATGAAGAGGGGAAACAGCTTTGGAGGTTGTCCAGGACTGTATCAGTTTGAGGGGAGGGAGGCTAGATCCATTTGGGGGGATCCTACTTTCATGGAAACATATTACTTTTACCTCAAGAAGTCATTTTGTGCTCCTTCTTGATGGAATCCTAGAACCGGATTCTGGAAGGGTGGCTGGTCTGTGGTATCCCAGCACCTGGCCAGGGTCTGGCTCAGGAACCCTCTCATATGAGAGGTTCTCCAGGTCTTTCCCTTCATTTTATACCAGGGAGACCAAGGCCCAGAGAAGGAAAGGAACACACCCAAGGTCACACAGGAAATCAGGGCAGAATTGGGAGCAGTTTCTTTAAAACTTACTAAGGCGGAACCTGGGGGCTCAGTCAGTTAAGGGTCCAACTTTGGCTCAGGTCATGATCTCACAATTCTGTTCGAGAGTTGGAGCCCCGCGTTGGGCTCTGTGCTGACAGCTTGAAGTCTGCTTTGGATTCTGTGTCTCCCTCTCTCTTTGCCCGTCCAGGGCTCATGCTCTTTCTCTCTCTCTCTCTCTCTCCACCACCCCCCCCCCCACCTCAGAAATAATAAACATGAAACCATTTTTAAAAGTAA
The DNA here is from genome assembly GCF_014898765.1 of Herpailurus yagouaroundi. Lineage (NCBI taxonomy): Eukaryota > Metazoa > Chordata > Mammalia > Carnivora > Felidae > Herpailurus > Herpailurus yagouaroundi. The sequence goes on from NW_024412388.1 coordinate 44,213,183, forward strand.
ATAAATAAAATTTACTAAGAAACTAGTTAGTGAAAAGAGCCCCTATCTGGGAGCCAGGAGAAAAATAGGTTTTAGCCTCAAGTTAGCCCCTACCCCAATCTCAAACAAGTCCTGTGAGTGCAGTCCTCTTAGAACCTCTCCGGCACCCTCCCCCACCAGGTTTCCTTCCTGCCAATTCTGATGGTGGGGGTTGGGACTCTCCTCTGCGGCCCCTCCCTCCCTCTCCTCCCGCACAAAGCTCTGGCAGAGCTGGGCCAGGCCTGGGGGGGAAGGTGGCAGGTCCCAGCTGCGAGGCCTGGTGGATCCCACACTCAGAGAATGAGCTTGCACAGAACAAAGAATGTCAAATGTCCCTTTTGTACTGGGGGTGGGGTGGGAACAGAGCCCTGAGTCGGCCAGGGAAGAATGGAGCAGGATGGGTATGTAAGGGCCAGGATGGTAGGATGGAGTGAGGGTGTGCTCTCTGGGGATCCGAGAGGGTAAAAGGTCAGACACGAGTCTCTAGTCTGCCCTCCCAGGCCCAAGAGTGCTTTGGCATCGTGGGGGCAGGGTAGCGGGGAGCCACTTGCCTGGTCCCACAGCTGATGGTCACTAGCTTTCTCATTGCATTTCTTTCCACCCCTTGAGCACCAGCTGTGGAGCCGTCTAAGGGGCCCAATCTTCAGCAAAACCCCATGTGGATGGCCTGATCACTCCCATTTCACAGCAGTGAGAAGTGACTTGTGTCTAGCTACTCAACTAGGGACAGGCAGAACCAGAATTTGAAATCAAGTCTAGCTACAAGCCAAGGCACTTATCACTTTTCCCTCGAGGGCAAAGGTCACTCCCGGCCAGATTTTAACTGGACAAAAGGATCTTCAGAAAGGTGAAGTGACTTGCCTCGGGCTACCTGCCCTCTTTGGGACAGGGACTAGCTAGGCCAGCCCTCCCACCTGCCCTGACTGGCTTCAGCCCTGAATGACTGAGAGCCTTAGGACCAAGGAGATGCTCTTCTTCCTCCCGGGTCAGTTTAAGCTCCCGGCTGTCAACTAGGAGCCACCTAGGAGCCTGGAGACTGGCTCCTTATCAGTTGTGTGGTGCCAGTCAGAACATCTATGCTCTTGGAGACTGAGTTTGCTCCCCTATAAATAGGTTCTGCCCTGTAGGGTGACTGGGGGCGGTCTAGGAGACAAGAGAGGCAAAGGTGAGTAGCACTGACCAGGTCTCCGGGCAGGTGAATTGTCCTCTTCCCTCCTTTCGTCTTCCCTGCCTCCCTCCTCTTCTTGGCTCTTTGGTCTTGAGGTCAGATCAGGCCTGATTAATAGGCCTGGGAAGCTAGTTCAGCAGGGGCTGGGAGAGACAGGGAGCAGGAGAAGGAAGGAAGCAGGAGAGGGGACAGAGAAGAGCCCAAGAAGGAGGCAGAGTGAGAGAGCCTGATCTATCTTCAGATTCCTGTCCAGAGGCAGGAATTCATTTCTGGAGGCTCACGGCACTGTTGTCTCATCCTCTAGAACCCTGGATTACCTATCCGAGAAGGAACCATCCCCTGTTCCTTACACCAAATCATTCAGATGAGACCAGAAGCGGGCCTGGGGAAGGCCCTGTCCTAGCACTGGAAGAGCCTGCTGGGACATTCCCATCTTGTGAACCCACTGGTTGAGAGGGGGCCGGAACAGGGGTGGTGGTATAGCTTTGTCCTGAAGCCAGCGAGCACCACGCGGTTCTCCCTCAAGCTGTTTACCTGGGGGTGGCCCTGGGGGTCTGGAGGAGATTATGGGAGCTCTAAGGCTGAACAAAGTCCCCCACGTTGGTGTGTCCTTGGACCCAGGTCTCCTGGGGTCTGTTCCACCTACACTCACATGTCCCCACCTTGCACTTAGGGTGAACACTTAACACTCAAGGGAGTGGGGGACTGACTGCAGGTTGTCTCTGGCGGGCTGGATGGATTCCTCGCAGAAGATGCTCAGGCCCTTTAAAAAGAAATAAATAAATAAATCGAAGACCAGATTTAAAGTCTTGCCTGAATGCTCCCAGCCCAGCTTCTCCCTCCCTCCTCCCCCTGGAGCTCTGCAGCCCCCACTGCCTGAGCCCCTCCAGGGTTGTTCACCCTTCCAGTTGAGTGAGAAGAGGGGGCAGGAATCTTGTGTTTTTGAGGGCCTCCTATGCGCCGGGTGCTGTGCTGTGCAGCTTACCTTTCTGGCTTCAGACTTCTCCAGCCTTACGAGGTTACAGCAGGCGGTGTGGTCCCCACTTGTCCGGAGCCTGGCAGGAGAGAAAGGTTGGGCTGAGAGAGGGTGGGAAACTTGTCGGAGGCTGCAGAGAGGCAGAACCAGGGCTTGTCCTCAGGTCTTCCAAGCTTGGCTCAGAGTTCTCTCCTGTGCCACCCGTGCCCAGCATCTCCAGGATCAAAGTGCCAGGGCAGGCTGAAATGGGCAGCCATCAGAGCTGGAAGGGGGCTCAGAGACCATATCACGTGGCCTTCCTCATATGGATGGAGACTGTGACCCAGAGGAGGCAATGGGCTTACTCAGGGTTCCACAGCAAGTCATTCGGGGCACATGCAAGGTGCTGGAGGCTAAAACACGGTGAACAGAAAGACAAGATGCTGGTCTCATGGAACTCTTACTGCTGGAGGAGTCTAGCAGTGCAATTGGGGTTCTGATAAGGGAAGTTTGGTAGCCTCCCATTTCACAGAGCAGCCCCTAAGCCAGAAGGCTTCCTGGAAGAGGTGATTTCTGAGAATTGAATGGTCTCTGGTGACAGGCAGACAAGAAATGGTGGGGCAAGAATGCTCCAAGCATGGGAGCTTTCTCCAGTCTCCATGCCTCACGGAACCACTGGGGAATTTTAAGAGATGAAGTATGCTCTGGCTTAGAGTTGCCAGCTAAAATACAAGATGCCCAGTGATCGAAAGTTTCAGATAAACAACAAAAAATTGTTTAGCATAAGTATGTCCCATGCAGCATTTAGGATATACTTATACTAAAAAAAAAAAAAATTATTTGTCTGAAATTCCAATTTATTTATTTCTTTTTATTTCTTTTAAGTTTATTTATTTTGAAAGAGAGAGAGAGCACATGAGCAGGGGAGGGGCAGAGAGAGAGAGAGAGAATCCCAAGCAGGTCTCTCCCTATCCACCCTCCTATCAGTGCAGAGCCCCATTTGGGGCTCAAACTCAAGAAACTAAGATCATGACTGAAATCAAGAGATGGATGCTTAACCGACTGAGCCACCTAGGCGCCCGTATTTATTTATTTGTTTGTTTGTTTGTTTAGAGAGCATAAACTAAAGAGAGGGGTAGGGGGAGGAGAATCTTAAGCAGGCTCCACACTCAGTGCAGAGTCTGATACGGGGCTCAATTCCATGCCTCTGGGATCACGGCCTGAGCTGAAATCAAGAGTTGGATTCTCAGCTGACTGAGCCACCCAGGTGCCCCTGAAATTCAAATTTAACTGAGAGTCCTGTATTTTTATTTGCCACATCTGGAAACTTACTCTGGTTGCCATGGGGAGATTGGGTTGGAGGGTCTGAGGCTGGAGGCCAGAGGCAGCAGGGAGAGGGTGGAGACACGGGAGACTGAGTCTGAATGGAGTAAGAGGGAAAAGGAAGAGGCAAGGCTAGCAGCCTGCCATCTAGGCGATCAGGTTGGGGCATGGAGGTGGTACTCCCAGGGAGGATGGTGAGTCAGGGGGCATGGAGCGTTTAGTTATGGACGTTATGGCTGACATTCCCCAGGGCCCTCCAAGTGGAAGTGTTCAGGTGACAGTTGGGGACAGGGTGAGAAGCATAGTGGCTGAAGTGTCACTGGCAGGGTGGGGGAAAGGAGATTCCAGTTGAGAGGACAGCAGGGGCTGATGTGGCGGTGGCCCCCCTTGGGCACCCCCATCACGTGCCTCAGTTGTAATTGCTGGCTCAGGGAGGGGCTTGGGGGCCGATGCCCCGTTGCAGCTGGTTCTGGTCCCTGGTAGTACCACCCCAGGTCTACCTCTGCTAGTCTCCAAGGACTGGAATTTGACTTTATCTTCCCAAAGGTCACCTTGCCCACAGCCCTACCCCGGGGATGGACATTCCTCACATTCCGTGGCCCTCGCCGGAGGTGGTGGGTCCAGGTTTCCAACCATCTTCCGCTCCTCTTGGCAGGCCTTACCGAAGGCCTACTGTGCATCCCTGGGGTCTGGACCCGGGAGTCTGACCAATCTGTATTCTGACTCTGCCTCCCACCAGCTGGGTGATCTCTGGGCCAGTTACCTCCCCCTCCTGAGCCACACTGTCCTCACCTGCAAATTGGGGATCATTCAGACAGGAGTGTTGCGTGGTCATGTCTTTAAAAGCACCTGCCTCAGCACTTGGCATTCAGCAGGTGCTCTGTAATGGCAGTTCCCCCTTCGTCTCCTCTGAGACTCAGTTTCTTCATTTTGAAAGAATAATATAATCTTCCATGACAAGCCAGGGACTGGGCATGTGTGGGCTGTGATGGCCCACGAGGTAGCTGTGCGGGAGGCCTCAGAACGCTATACTTCCCAGGGCCAGCAGAGGCTGGAAGCAGAGGCTGAGATGACCTTAGCCAGGCAGGGCACAGGCAGATGAATGAATGGCTACAGTCTCCTTGATACGGCTGCTGGGAGCCAGAGGGCCTGGTGGGAAAGGCCGGTAGAAACAGAGGCAGGGGAGTCCACAAATCTGGGCAGCTGGTCCTCGGCTTCCACTCTGTTATCTAGGGTTCTCCTCTGCCTTCCTCCAGTCCCACCCCTGCTCCAACGTGTGGTGTAAATGGGGCCAAGAGGACATGCCACCTGGAGCCCAAGTTTATCATTCTAGATCATACTCCAGGTGCCTGGCGTCTGGAGTTCCCTGCCCAAAGGGCTCTAAGCCCAGGACCTGCGTCTATCCTCCCACCAGACTGTGCTGCAACCTTAGGCCTGAGGGCTGGACAAGGAAGCTGTTTGGGGGGCAACTGTGCCTGGGAGCTTGGACAGGGGGCCTGAGTCCACATGTCTGCACACAAAGACTTTAACAATAGATGGGAAGCAGGGTGGGGAAGAGAAGGACAAACTGGCAAGAGGACTGCCATTTGGTTTTTCTTTCTTTTTTTTTTTTTTTAATGTTTATTGATTTTTGAGAGAGAGAGAGAAAGAGAAAGAGAGAGTGCGCGCCAGGGAGGGCAGACAGAAGATCCAAAGCCGGCTCTGTGTTGCCCGCAGAGAGCCTGATGTGGGGCTCTAACTCACAAACCGTGAGACCACCTGAGCCAAAGTCAGATGCTTACCGACTGAGCCATCCAGGCACCCAAGGGGACTGCCATTTGAACTCTTGCCTCAGGCTGCAAATGTGAGGGGCGGGCCACGCTGTGGAGGGGCCAGTGCCAGAGGAGTCCCAGGGTGGTGGTTGGAGGCTTTGACCCAATGACAGGTCAGTTTTACCTACAGATTCCCAGACCCACCCATGGAAATTCATATTCTTGAATTTTGGAGAAGATTCTAGAATTTGCATGTTTAATAAAGATGGCCAGAGACCATGCAGGAGCTTTGTGCCCTTCTTACAATAACCCTTCAAGATAGATAGCTGGGAGGAAACTGAGGCATTATAAGAAGACTTGCCTAAGACCTCCTGCCTGGCAATGGACAGAGCTGGGATGAGTCAGTACAATATGATATCTCCTTGTACTCTCCTGCCCCTCCCTCACCCCAAACAACCCTCCCAAACCCCAAAACCTCAGAAAGTGATAACAGCACACATACAATTTGGGTCAGAAGTCCGGACAAATTCTACTTGGTTCCAGGAAAATGAAGCTTAGAATCCAATCGCAAAGCATAAATCCTCTTCTCTGGCCTGGTGAGGGGCCCCCACCCTCTGCTGACGCTGGGGCAGCTCTCAGACCCTGGCAGGATTTGTTACCATCCAGGCACTGATGTCCCCATGATGGTCTCTTCAGCCCAGGTCTCTGTCTCTCAGCTCCAAACTCAAGTGTTCTCAAGCTGCGTAGCACCTCCCACCCCCAGACCTGCCCCTCTTCTGGCCCTGCCACACTCTCAGTGCTCAAGCCAGCCACCCAAGTGCCCATGTCCATCCTTGACTCTGACCTTTCCAGCCACTTCCAGTCCACAGGTCACCATCCTGCCATGTCTACTTCCTTAATAGCCATGAATCTGTCCCCATCTTCCCTGACCTTGTATCTCCCCTTGTTGAAGCCTCACCGTCTCCTAAAAGGACCACGGGGCCCTCCAAGCCACTGCATATATGGCAGCTGCAGTGGTCTCTAGAAAACAAGGGACAGGTCATGCCTCTGTTCAAAACCCTTCAGCGGCTCCTGTCTCCGTGCCCTCTGACCAAAAGCCAAGCTTTTCTACACTCTCCAGGAACACTGAGGGGGCTTTGTAAGTCTCCCGGACACCCCTCCTCACCCCCACCCCTGCTATTTTTCACCTCTGTGCCTTTGCTGCTGCTGTTCCCTCTTCCCTTGGCTAACGGCTACTTCCTAAGATTCCATCAGCATGGCCTCCGGTAGGAAGCCACCCCTGGGACTCCCAGGCTGGGTTAGGATCCCTACTCGGCTGCCACTGCCACGGCTATCTTGAGCACTTGCCACCTGCACTCATAATAATAGCTGGTATTACTGAGTGCTGACTCCTCGTATTTTTCTTTATTGACCCATTTAACCTTCACAAGCACCCTATGAGACAGGTTCTATGATCATCTCCAGTTTCAGAAGGGTAAAAGGTTAGGTAAATTGCCCAGATCGCACTACCTGGGGATTTGCAACCAGAGTGGCTGGCTCCAAACAGCCGACCTCTCATCCTGAGATGCTGCCTCCTGCTGCACTGGGTGGACATTTGGGGTGGTAGGGGGGCAGGGGTAGGGTAGGGAGTGGGGTCCTGGAGGGCTTCTAGTATGACTTGTGACCCATCAGGATGAGCCCAGCAGCTAGCCGAGGTGGTGGCATAGGTAGGTGCCCGACGCCTGGCGCTCCTGCCCTAGTCTCAGACCGCTGCTGGGCTGTGAGGGCCCCCGGCGACCGGGGCCTCAGGCGGCCCAGCTGGGACGGGCTTGGGGCCAGATGGGCTGCACTGCTGCTGGGAGGCCAGGGCGGCCGGCCGGGGCCGCGCGTTGCCATGGGAACGAGAGGGGGCGGCCGCCCCGCCCCAGTGGGCGGGGGAGCAGGTGGCGGGACGGTGCGCAGGCTGGGGGAGGGGCCGGAAGGGGCCCGCGGGGGCCAAGGCTGGAGGGGCGCGCCCTGGGCTCCTCCTCCTCCTCCTCCCTGCTGCCCGGCTCCCGGGCTCCCTAGGCGACTCGGCCTGTGCCTCGCCGCTTCGATCTGGGGCTCCAGTCCAGACCTGGGCTCCCACTCCCCGTGCATCTGGGGCTTATCACTGCTTCTGTCTCTCCCTCCCAGCCTCAGTTTCCCCGACTTTGGAACGGAGGCGTTGGACCAGGAGATTTTCCCGCACGCTTCAGCGCACATACTTTTTATGGCTCTGGGATAGGGCCGGGAGGATTCAGGGTTGGGTAATTTCTCATCCTCTTCTTGGATGGAGGCATGCTCTCATCAAATGACGCCTGTCGTAGGACTCAGAAGAGGGGAATGTCTGGTGGAGCTTCGGAACCCAACCTCCTTCATCACATAGAGCGGGCAAAGGAAGCCCAGAGAGAGTGAGGAACCTGGTCAGGGTCACACAGCGAGGCTCGAGTCTCGGGAGTCTCAGGTGGAGGTCGGAGGAGAAACCAGGTTTTAGCTACCCAGTGCTCCACCCATCTCCTCCTCCCTTGGAGCCTCCCTTGGTGTCAGGGTGGGGGAGGGGCAGGTTGCTGTGGGGGAAAACAAATGCCCTTGCTCTGCTCTGCCAGCCCCAGCTGCCTGGATGGCACAAAGGCTGCCTGAGAGCGCAAACTTGAGGTAGGGGCTCCCCAACTGCACCAGAGACCCCCATGGTGGTCCTGCCACCCTCACATCCTCACGGTCTGCATCCCCCATAGCTGCACAACTCTGTGCCCTTGTCCCGGAGGCCCTGCAAAAGAGGTGTGGAGGTTGTGGCCTCCCTCCACCCACCCCACCCTAGTGAATGATGAGCTGGGACCCCAGCCAGCAGTTGTGGCCCCAGAGCTGGGGCACCACTCCTCCCCAGCCCCCAGTCCTCCCTCTGCAAGGCCCTGCTTCCTCAGGAATAAAGCCCCTTCCTTCTCCCTCCTGTAGGACCCCCTTCAGAGCGCTCCCAGCCTCAACCTGGGAGGGGGGCTGTTTGAGAGCGCTGGGTTTGCTTCTCTCCCCTCGCAGGAGTCGCTGGGGACTGGTCCTGCTCAGGTTCCTAGCTGATGGTGGTGGAAGGTGGTCTGGCTAGGGGTGGAGGAGGAGGGGAGCAGTCAGAGGCAGTCTGTACCTTTAAGGTACAGCTTGCTGCTGGAGTGCCACACACACACACACACACACACACACACACCCCACAGTCTCCCTAGCACACAGTCACGCAGTCACACACACACACACACACACACACACACACACACACACAGCTCTGTTCTCTCTCTCTCTCTCCCCCTCTCTCTCCATATGCACACTCCAAGGCTCTGTTCTCTCTCCCTCCCTCTCCCTCTCTCCTCACAGGCATACACACTCAGTCACACACAGAAGCATCCACACTCTCTGCCTCTCCCCAACCGCTCTCCCTCTCTCCCCAAGGTCTAGTTTTAAAAGACATGGGCTAGGGGAGGAAGGGCAAGGGCGAGGAGTTCTGACCTAGAAAATGGACCCTGCCTCCTTCCATCCCTCCCCCAGCCCCAGGAAAGGGGGCTTTCCCTGGCTGGTATCACTGCCCTGGGTCAAGGCTGCAGAGAGAAATGAAGAACCTACGCAGGGTGCGGGGTCAGGCTCTTGGAGAGGGAGGGAAGGGGCTGCTTGGCCAGAGGCCCAGCCTATTGGCTAAGAACCCAGGAAACAGGGGGAGTCTCCTTCCCCTACTCACTCAAGGAGAACTCACTTCTAGCACAAAGGAAGCAGGTTTAGGGACAAAAGTCCTTGGGTGGCTTAGCCATAGAAGGTTGAACCAGTTGACCTTTGACTTATAATGAAGGGGCCCTTGACCCTTCTTAGGCCATTTTGCACTTCCAGTCAAATCCTGGATTAAAATTCTGCCCTAAGCTTGGGATGAGAAGTCCTTTTTGCTTAATCTTAAAATTTTTCTTGCTGTTACTCCCTGTTGAGGCCGAGAGTACTCTCCCTAAGTGACTCTCAACCTTCTCAGCTCCATGTTCTCTCACTATTTGTGGGGAGCTCCTAGTCACCCTTCAAAGCCCAACTCAAAAGTCCCTTCAAGTAGAGGGCCTTCCCTGCGACAGTCCATTGGGCAGAATGAGTTCATTCCCATTTACCCTGGACATCTGGGGTTTCCACACTTTCTACAGTTCTAACACTTCCATGATTTAGTAGGCAAGTGTATACCTGATCTGTGGATGTAGTTTTTCTCACATTTTCTCATTTATTCATCATACTCTGTCTGCCTCTGTGGTGGGGATTAGGATCCCCCTTTCACACATGGGAATACTCTGGCTCAGATAAATCAGTTGAACAGCTAAATAGGATTTGAATCCACATCTGCCTGGTGTTAGATGTTGGCCTTCCCCGAACCCTGCCTCTCGCTGTTCTCCACAGGCACCTTTCCCTGCAGGAGACTCAACAGAAGAAGAGGAGGCCTGTAAAAGGAACCGATGTCACCACGTGGGCACTAAAATGTACCCTCTTCAGTTCAGCAGAGCTTTATCAAGCGTCCCCCTGTGTTGGGTGCTAGGATATAGAGACAAAACACACACTGTCTTCCCATCCTTGGGGACAATAGGCACACAAAGAGGCAATGATGACTTAGGGTGCTTAGGGCTGGGATGCTAAGGAAGTTGGAATCCCACAGGAGGCCCTGGCTCAGACTGGGGGCAGAGACTGGAGAGATTGAGAAAGGGCTCCCCAGAAATAGTGACAAGGGAGCTTGAAGCCAGGGTAGGAACCAGCCAGGTAGTGGGGCGTGTGCAGAGACAGATTGGGGATGTCACTGAAGAATCCCAGAGGTGAAGGGGGTCCTCAGAGGCCTTGGCTTCACTGGCCCAACACCCTGCATGGCTGCAAAGTAAGACTTTCTGGGAAGGGCCCTCCTGACAGCTTTTCTTGACTCTAGGAGGGTTGGGAGTCCCAGAGTTCCCTCCAAGAGCTCCCCTAGAATCAGGAGAAGGAGGTTAACAATGGCTTAAGACTGGCCACCCCAGCTTGGGGTTCCTTCCGTATCCCCATTTTTGTGGGGGGTGTGGCCAAGGTGCTGTAGCTGGTATTGAAATTTGCTGAGGGAAATTCCTTGGTAAATAGCTGATTCCAACATGAAATGCCTGGTGAAGAAAAGTAGGGGCACCTGAGTGGCTCGGTCGGTTCAGCGTCTGACTTAAGGTCAGTTCATGATCCCACAGTTCATGAGTTCGAGCCCAGCATGGGGCTTGCTGCTGTCCATGCAGAGTCCACTTCAGACCCTCTGTCCCCTCCCCACTCATGCTCTCTCTCTCTCTCTCTCTCTCTCTCTCAAAAATAAATAAATAAACAGTGGAAAAAAAAACTTAGGGCACCTGGATGGCTCAGTCGGTTAAGCATCCAACTTTGGTTCAAGTCATGATCTCACGGTTCGTGAGTTCAAGCCCCCGTCAGGTTTTGTATTGACAGCTCAGAGCCTGGAGCCTGCTTCTGATTCTGTGTTTCCTCCTCTCCGCCCCTCCCCCTCTCACGCTCTGTCTTCCTCTGTCTCTCAAAAATAAATAAATGTTTAAAAAATTTAAAAAAAAAAGAAAAAAACTTAAAAAAAAAAGTTAATATCAGCACCAAGACCCTAGGTCAATTTCCTAGAAAAATGGCTCATGTTAGACCCAAGAGTCAGAGGTGCCCCATCCATGATTCCCCTAATGTCCAGTCATTGGTACCCCTCCTCTAAGATTTTTCTGTATCTGCTTAGTGTTTTTCTTTAAATTAACTCACTGTACAAAACTTTAGCAAAGGAAGCTGTATCTGTACTCTAAATGTTTAGCTTTCCAAAAACAGAAGATAAATATAAAAAAAAAAATCAAGGAGAACGAAGCAATTCTAGCTTAGATACTCTTGCTTGCTAGAGGCCTCTCTTTGCTCTAAAGGGAGATTAGCAAGTATTAGGTGTTAAAGACGTACCAGGTTCAAACTGGGCTTTTCTCCTTGACATAATCAGAGGCAATAACTTTCCTGAGATGAGTTTGAGGATCCCTGTTTCTGTGTGGCCCGGCTTGTGGGCCATCCTGCTCAGTGTACCTGACCCACGCTTTGAGAGAGACTCGGCCTCAGTTGAAGGCCTGTGGTTCAGAGAGAGGAGGAGACATCTCCAAGGTCATTCAGTAAGGAAGTAACCAACAAGAGCCAAGGACCCAGGATTTTGACCCAGGGTAGGGCTGGTTGAAGAGGAGCTGGGCCCAGCACTGCCTCAGGAGAGAGAGCCCTGGGCTGTGACACAAAAGCCTGCCCTCCGCTATTGCCCAGCTAGATGTCCCCGAGCACGTGCCAACATGGCTCTGAGCCTCAGATTCTTCATCTCTGTGGGAGGAACTCCTCTCTCCCCACATGCTAGTTCTATATTGCCACTGTGACTTCCCAGAAGACAGAAACCCCTCGGGACCTCCCCACAGTTTATGACTCCCTTGCAGGATACGAACGCTCACCCCCGTCCCTGCCCCCATGATCTGACCCCTGCTCCAGCTCAGTCCCTTCCAGCCCAGCCACAGCCATCAGCTGAGCACAGGGCCTGGACCATCACAGGCACACGCCATGGATACTTGTGGAATGAGTGAATCAGTGAATACTTTGCCATGTGCTCTGTGCTGCCTCCTCTCTGCATCATCTGTTCCCTTTGCTTGGAATGCCCTTCTTAGTCTCTCAGCTTTGATTCATTTTCTGAAACCCTGCTTAGATGCAACCCCCCACCTTCTAAGAAGCTTTCCCTGAAACTTCCCAGAAGGGTTCATTACCCATTAATTCAACAAGTAACTATTGAGTGCTTCCTATGTGCCAGGCATGGGGCTGGGGGCTGGGGAGACCAGCATGAACAGGACAGAGGAGGGCTCTTCCCTCCTGATCTTCCGCGCTCTTCTGAGCCTCCCAGGACCCGGCTCCTGCTGCTGCTCTCACACTGACCACACCACATAACAGTTATTTGTACCTGTCGCTCCTGGACTGTATGCGAGCTCTCAGCTTAGGTCATCTTGGGGCCCCGGGGCCCAGCCCTCGGCTTGGTATGCAGTGGGTTGCATTATCAACCACCAGGCACTGCTCCCCCCCACCCCCCAAGCTGGAATTTATAGAACAATGTAAGCATCGACGGAAGCAATGCTGGCCACCATTTACTGAGCCCTGGAGAGCCTGCTCTGTGCCAGGTGCCTGACCCACGGTCTTCACCGCTCTGAGAGCGCACTGTAAGTCAGTAACTGTGAACTGGGACTCAAGCTGGGCCCTGTGGGCCAGGCTTCTTCCCCAGTGGGCCCCTCAGCCCTCCAGGAGCCTCTTCCTGAGGCCAGATTCCAGGAGCCTCCTCGTTCTGAGCCCTGCTCTGCACACCCCCATCCCCCTCAGCACTGGCCTGGCTTCCTGGAATTTGTCCTCCTAATTGAAACCAAACACCGGGGCTCCTCGAGGGCTGTGCCCCAGAGGCCCTGGTGGGTTTCTCTTTCCTGGCCTCCTCCCTTCCCCAGCTGGGGGTGGGGTGCTCAGCCCTAGGCAGCATTTGGGGGGGAGGCCCTTCCTCTGCACAGTGTGGGGTGGGGGTCCTCCCTGCTGCTGGGGTCTGAGACAAACTCGGCTCGCTCACAGCCTGGAGACATAGAAGGAGAGGGACAAGGAGGTAAGGCAAGAGGAGAGAATGGAGAGTGGTCAACGGGGACGGCCCCAGGAAAACCCCTGTCTTTGGCCAAAGGCCTGGGAATTGGAGGGCAGATTTGTGAAAGTCGGCTCCATCCAGACCTACTGTGTGACCTTGGGCTCTGGACAAGTACTTCATTTCTCCAAGCTTCAGGTTCCTCATCTGTACACCGATGGGCATATATGGAGCCCATCTCCCAGGATTATGGGGAACAAACAACAAGATTAACCTACATAAGTACCATGTGGCGTATGGTCGATGCTCAGTGAGACCCAGCCACTGTTACTGTCATGGGCGGTGGCATGGGCACATATGGCTGGTGGTAGGCTTGTTTGAGGATGTGTGGGGTTGGAGGAGGATGTAGTTGGAAAGGTCACTGGGGGTCAGTGACTGTTTGTTGAACGAAGGAATTCATTCAACTTTCAACAAACATTCGCTGGAGGCGTCCCCCCTGCACCGAGCCCTGGGACACACTGTGAGGGAAGCAAGGCACTGCCCTCAGGCGCATATTTGGGGGAGGGGTGGGCAGATGGTCAGGCCAGTTAAAGGCCATGACAATGCAGACTGATCCATGCTATGACAGGGAAGCAGAGGGGGCTGTGGGAGCCCCTAGGAGGACATAACCCAGGTGGGGGCAGGGGACAGGGTGGTCGGGGACGGCTTCCCAGAGAGAGCTATGGAGAGCTGAGATTTGGATTTGGATTTTTTCCTCCTCTTCCTTTCTGCACTTACTTCAAGCAGCACTTGTCACTGTGGGCCAGCTGGACGCAGGTGCCGCCCTAGGCAGTGGATCTTCTGGGAAGCCTGAGTGACCGCCTGCCCTGTGCCTCCAGCACCCTATGTTCCCCACCACGTTACCCTTATACCCATTCGCTTTCGTGTTTGTGCGCTGTGAGGGCCTGTCCCAAAGATGCAATCATGCAAGTCACAAATGTTTTAGGAAATAAATAGGGGTGCGTGGTTGGCTCAGTTGGTAGGGCATGTGACTCTAGATCTTTGCGTTGTGAGTTCAAGCTCCAAGTTGGGCTTAGAGCTTATAAAAACAAACAAACAAACCTAGGGGGAGTTACTTATACTGTACTTCGGCGCCTCAGTGGCTCAGTTGGTTAAGTGTCCGACTTCAGCTCAGGTCATGATCTCGTGTTTCTGGTTCGTGAGTTCAAGCCCCGCGGTGGGCCCTCCCCCACTCACTCTCTCTCTCTCTCTCTCTCTCTCTCTCTCAAAAATAAACAAACATTTAAAAAACTCTAACATAGGGGCGCCTGGGTGGCTCAGTCGGTTAAGCGTCCGACTTCAGCTCAGGTCATGATCTCGCGGTCTGTGAGTTCAAGCCCCGCGTCGGGCTCTGTGCTGACTGCTCAGAGCCTGGAGCCTGTTTCAGATTCTGTGTCTCCCTCTCTCTCTGACCCTCCCCCGTTCATGCTCTGTCTCTCTCTGTCTCAAAAATAAATAAACGTTAAAAAAAAATTTTAAAAAAAATAAAAAAAATAAAAAACTCTAACATAACACACTGTATTAAACCCAATAGATCGAAAATATTGTAAGCATGTAATCCATATAGACAAAGTGTTAACAAGCTAATGTATCTTCTTCTTCTTTGAAATCTGGTGTGTATTTTGCACTTCCTGGCACATCCCAGTTTGGATCAGCCGCATGGCATGCACTCCATCAGTCGGTGTGGTGAGTGGTAACCATAGTGGACAGGGCTGCTTTAGAACGCGGGTTCCTACAGGGCAGGGAATCTTTACTTTTAATCTCTTCAATGTCGAGAGGGGTGTTCTCAGTAGAGGGCAGAGCATGGAGGAGGACACGGGTGTGGAAGGAGAAAGTATGTTCAGGGAACAGCACGCCATTCGGTATGGCTGCACGAAAGGCACATGGGCCATGGGACTGCATGTGTGTCCGCAGCCAGATCAGGAAAGGCCCTGAAGAGTGCGCTAGGGAATTTGGATTTGGGTTATGTGGGCAACTCAGGGCCACACTTATTTATAAGCGGAGGAGTGTTGTATTCAGCCTAAGGCTTTAGAAAGAGCCCTCTGCTGGGTAGCACCGATGAAAATTTGGTTGGGACTAGTCAGGAGGCAGGGAAGCCAAGTTAGGAAGCTGACATCATCACATAGGTGAGTGATGACGAGGACTGGAGACATAGATTGAAGGTCGGGACTCAGAGACTGATTGGATGGAGGGGGAGTGGGAACTCGAGAGTAAGTCCCGGGTTTTTAGCTCGTGGAGCATTTTCTGAGCCGGAGTTCAGAGGTGGTGCCCCCTCCCTGTCACACATGGCATTCAAGCAGGAGCTGGACAAACACTAGACTGGAATGTGGGGCAGAGGGCTTATGTGCATCCAATGTGAGCTGGGCCTGGTGACCTGGTGACTTGGTGACCTCCCAGCCTGGATGGTATCTGACCCTAGGATTTTGCCGCGGGTATGTGCATGAGACACCGTCTGTTGCAGCTTGGGCATGTCGGTGATTTGGGGACCTTTGTGGTCTAAAGGTAGTTCGTCTTTTTGGACTTTGGCCCACAACTGGAACTGGGGGTGGGATATAGGCATGATGGCTATGTGGGGGCAGAAGTTCCATCCCCAGAGACCATGGGGGAAAATAGCCCTGAGGTCCATATGGACCTATATCTTAAACTTTTTTTAATGTTTATTTATTTTTGAGAGAGGGAGAGGGAGAGGGAAAGGGAGAGAGAGAGGGAGAGGGAGAATGAGCAGGTGAGGGGCAGAGAGAGAGGGAGACACAGAATCGGAAGCAGGCTCCAGGCTCCAAGCTGTCAGCACAGAGCTGGACGCAGGGCTCAAACTCACGGACCGTGAGATCATGACTTGAGCTGAAGGCGGACGCTCGACCAACTGAGCCACCCAGGCGCCCCTGGACCGATGTCTTAGAACCAGAGAGTGAGAAGGATCCTTGATCTTCAGCCAGCACCCCCTTCCTCCCCACAATTTGACCTGTGGGAAAACTGAGGGCTTTGCCCAAAGTCACACAGCAGGTCACGCCTTCTCCGAGAGGGGGTCCATGCTGTATCCTGCCACTACTTCCCCAAATCCCAAGTGCCTATAGTATCTGCATCTCCTTGCCCTTCCTGGGCACACACAAAAAATGTTCTTCAACACGTGTGGAAAGGGATCCTGGTCCTTTTTAATGAGGAGGATACAAAGAGAGAAGTCAGGCGGCTACCCCCACCCACGGTTGGAAGATTAAATGCTCCCCAAATTACACAGCAGATGCCAGGGCCCCGGCAAGACCCAGCTTGATAGCTTTGTGGTAACCTCAGCCAGCACAATTTTATTTTGATGTTTTAACTCCTTGTTGATATACAGACCTCTCACAGGCAGGAGAAATGGCATCCAGGGTTTCTCCCTTGGAAAAAACTTATCTTTGAACTTGTGCAACACACGCCCAATTTAATCAACCTTTTGGTCAGGACGCTTGGTCTGTCCTGGGCTGGGTGACAACAACCTCTCCTGCGAGGCTAAAGTACCTGAGAAGGAGGCAGAACATGTGGTGGAGGTGTTGTGCCAGCCTGGCCACTGTCTTGCCATGGGACCCCGGCTCGTCCTTGACTCTCTTGGGACCCCTGGGTCCCCAACAACTCCTTGGACAAACAGCTCTATGGGCAATCGTACATCCCTCTTCTGGGGTCTTTTTTTTTCTGCTTTTCAAATTTCAACCTAAGGTGCCTATTTCTAGAGGAGTCCCTGCGTCTCATCTGGGCCCCCTTCAGACCTCTATACACACCTGATATTCAGAACCGGAACCAGACGGTTTTGAACCACAGCTCACCCCTGAACCCCCTACTCCCTCATCTCCATGTGCTAAAGGTACCAAGGCATGTCCCCCATGTCCTTTCCTCTCTGGCCACACTGACTCTGCCTAATGTCACCTGCATTGCTGCACCCCTCTTTGGTCTCCATCCAGATTAGTTTTTTGAATGCTCAGGTCTGCCCTGTCATTTCCTGAACCAGAAAACTGGAGAGGTGAGGACCCCCTGCCCCATTGTCTGAGGGCTAAAGCCCTAACTCTCACACCTTCAAGGCCTGGAGCCCCAAGACCACTAGCCCCTGGCCATTTTTTTGTAACCACCCTCCCACCCCCTGTAGGTGTCCCATTCCTTCAACATGCAAATATTTGTTGAGCCCTTAACATGTGCCAGGAATTGTGCTGGGCGCTCAGGAAACAGGTGATGCACAAATGCCCAGAAAGTGTGTTTTGAGAGCTGGGGGTTTGGGGCTCTGAGGAGGGGCGAGGAATTGAAAGAGGGACTGGGCTGTGGCCAGCTCTCTTCTCACGGGTTTCCTGTTTACTATTAACAGCTGCCCATCCCGCCTAGCACACAAACGCCCCAGCAAACCTTGGTATGTTTTCAGACAGGCAGCTCAGTCACAAACGCGAAGCAGGCAACTCAAAATTCTTGTCTTCAGCTGCCTTGAAAATCTGCAAAGTAACCCCCTTTAATCCCTCCCTTCCTACCCCACGCACTCCCCAACTTCTATCTTGCTCTCCCTCCTTGGAGGACATATGGCTCCTTGAAGTTTTTGTTTGCTTGCAGGGAAAAAAAATTCAGCTTCCGTGTGGAGGGTTTTTCCTTTTTTTAAATTTTTTTTATTAAGCATCAAGAGACATAGCAATCTGCTTGCAGATACTGTACGTGCATAATTAATAAAATCTCATTATTTATTTATAAAGAGACACACGAGGAACTGGAGAATTAGGGCTATCCCCGTTATATATGAAGAGGGAGAAAAAGAGTAGGAGAGAGAGGCAAATACTTTTTGAACGCTAGATCCTTCCAGAGAGTGAATCTCTTAATATGCAATGAATAAAAAGGCATCTACTCCTTGCAGAAGTGGTGCTCTGTGCCCAGGAGGCATCGGAAAGCAGAAACCTGGTTCAGGGAGCTTAAAAAAGGAACAGGACCAACTCGGTGCTGGCAGTGCCCAGCAAGCCGCTTCGGTTTTGGGTAGTTGGCAGGAGAGCAAGAGGAACGGTGGAGGGCCTGGCCGCGGGGGAAGGAAGCTTGGGAACCAGTCTGGGGCTTCTAAAGGAGGGGACTTGGGCACAGAACCCCTGGTAGGTGGGGGAGAAACAGGCAATCACCTGGCGGGCACCACATAAATAACCCGGACACCGGCTGAGGGGAGCCCCTGGTTTCTCTGGTCCATTACAAGGCAGGTAACACTAACGGGGTGGGTGGGGAATGGCACTAGGGGGTTCTAAATGCCAGCTCTGCCCTTGGACCTCTGCGTGTCAGATGCCCAGCCAGGACCGCCAATATCAATAACCTAGCTTATTATATAACAGCCCCTGCGGCCAGGCAGGCAGGGGTCAGAGCCTCCCAGCTCTGAGTTGGGGTGGACCTTCGCTCTCCTCTCTCTCTCATTTTTTCTTGAGACTTGCTTTAAAATAGAAAACAGGCTTGTGCAGGAACCGACCCCATAGAAGGGGGTGGTTTGGAGGGATTCCCCCCACCCCTCAAGTGCAAGCAACTCAAGCGCCGGAACGCTCAGCCTTCTTGGGGCGGTGGGTTTCCGAAGGGGGCGGGGAGAAGGGCTGGGGAGGGGGTCGGCCTGGGCAGCAGCCCCCGCAGGGTTACCCGGGCGCGTGCAGGGAAACGTCTCAGCAATTCCAGCGCCCGAGCGGAGCGCGCGGGGGGGTGGGGGCGCGCGGCGCGGGGCACCTTGAAACCGCCGGCGGCCGCGCGCTGATTGGCCGAGCCGCCGCCTCGGCGTTCCAGCCAGGCGCCCCTCCCCCCGCGCCGTCCACCCCGGAAGGAATTTCCTCCTCTGGCGGCCGCTATTGTTGTCCGCCTTCGCTGTTTGGGTCGGATCGCGTAACCATAGTATCCAAACTGTGTCCACGCGGGGCCCCAGCCTGGGACCCCTGTGCCCCCAACCCCCCCCCTTCCCCCCGTTTTCTTTTTTTTTTTTTTTTTTTTTTGCAGCCTACTTATCATGACTTCATCGGACTCCGGGGAGCAGGGGAGGGGGATGGGGCAGGGGGGGTGAGCTGGCCCACTTCTGGCGGCCCTTACTTCGAGATGTTTTCAATTATAATTTTTTAAAAAGTCTGCTTTGTGGGTTCGGGGCTTTAAATTCTTCCTACTCCCCTCCCTCCCGTTAAACCTTTGGACCAAACTTGAATGGGGCTTTCCCTTCCCCTTTACCGCCTGCACTCCAAACCCCGACTTTGCTGCTCAGCTGGGGTTGGGGGTTTCGCAGCAGGGGTCACCCCCCCCCCCCCAAGCCCAACCCCTCAAATCTGGGCTGTGTTTCGGTCCCTGGGCCTGGGCTTGAGCTGGGGAAAGCGAGGCTGGTGGTGGGGTTGGGGACATCGGATACTATAGCTCCCTGCACCTCTCCAGTCCCGGGGCTCTTCCTGGGGTTTGGGGGATCCTTGGAGATGGATATGCGGGAGGACGTACGGGGTGGATGACCGCCAAATGTAGGGGGTGCTAAAAGGGATAAAGGGATGACGAGGGAAGCAGCTGACAGGTTTTTGGTACAACAAGCCCCCCCTCCCGCCCCTCAAATTTTTCCTTCGGATCTCGGAGCACAGACATCGTAGTCCGCAGGAAGCGGCAAGAGCCCGGTACCTGGCCCCCACTCCTGCAAAAAATAAAAATAAAAACAAAAGCCTTATCCCTGCGAAGTGCATTCTGCTGGGAGCGGTGGGGGAGCCAGCAGCAAGTCCGCACCGGGCCGGCAGCGCGCGGCGCGGGAGCCCCCGGGGCTGGGGCCGGCAGCGGGGGGCGGTGTGTGCGCTGGGGGCGTCAAACATTCCCAGAACTCAAGTATTCTCCCGGCGCCCGTTGGGGCGGGGGCAGCGGCGGCGCCTGCCCAAGTTCGGGGCAACACTGCCCCCTAGGGGCCACCGCCGGAGGTTTGCAGCCGGGGCGGCGAGGGACCTTGACATTTTGGGTTTAGTTCTGGACTCAGTCGTACCTGGGCGGCGGCGGCAGTGACCCTCCGGTGACCGGTGACAGGTCAGAAGAGTGCTTCCAAGAGCCAATTTTGGGGGATGGAGAATGAGGTGGTGCGGTTTGTTTACTCTAGAATTTTAAACTTTGGAAGAGAGTTGGCTACATCCTGCAGGCTTTCAGTGAGGGACTGGACCTTTAAGATCAATGGATGTGGTCCTCTGATTGTGTGTTTGGGGAAACTGAGGCCCGGAGAGAGGACTGACTCGCTTAGGGACATGAGGTTAGCACCCAATCATCCTGAGGTCCTATGGCTTCTTTGGACTCATAAAGTCCTCTTTCATCCCTGACTTCAGTGCCTTCTTGCGAAGAAAGGCATGATTAGGAATTTTACAAATGAGAGATTAGAGATATCTTGACTTGCTCAGTCACACAGCTGAGTGAGAACTCAACTCCCCTGACTTTCAGTCCAGTTGTCTATACTATGAGGACTTTGGGGGACTTGAACCATAGGCTCAGTTAGCGGGCCAGTCTTCTACTTGGGGGCCCTTGTGGCGCTCTTTACCCATCCCTGCCAGACCAGGGCAGAGGTGCTTGCTCCAGCTGAGGGCGTGTGAGTCTGTTGCAACCCAGGTTCTAGGCTCTTAAACTCGGCCTTATGTCTGGGCCTCAGTTTCCCCATCTCTAAAATTGGGGGGGGGGGGCAAGAGGACCTGGAAGGCATCTTGCACCTCCAGTGTTTGGTTAACACTATGCTGTTCCTCCTCTTTTGTTCCTCACGGCCCCTCTTCTCCTACTCTCCCTTGCTCTTTGGTTCGGGTCCGCTGGGCTGGCTTCTTCCGCCAGCCCTTCCTCCCCTCCTTGCAGGGCTTCTGCGGCCGCCCCGCCCCTCCCCTCCCCTCCCCTCCTGGCTGGCGCGGAGCTGACTGCGGGAGGGAGCGGTGGGCGAGGAGCCAGTAGAGCGTCAAGTCAGCCCTTTGGGAAAACAGGGTGTGTGGGGGGGGGGGGCGTGGGGGGCTGCTGTCAGAGGCTGCAGCTAGGCGATGGCGGAGCAGGGTCCCTGAGGGATATTTGTGTCCAAGGTAACTGGTGTCCGAGTTGGCTGCTAGCCTCCTTCCTCTCTCCCTAGAGATGCGGGAAGGTGCACTGGGAGTCATTCCTACTCCTCCCTCTCCCCTACTGCCCACGAACAATCAGGCACCAAGTCTGGTCCTTTCTCCCCTTGAATATCTCTCCAGTCCTTCTCTTCCCTCAGCTGCCACCCTAATCTGCCAGACTGCTGGTCTCCAGGGGGCTCTGAACTGGCCCCTCTGAGCCTTCCTCCACACTGTCCCCTGCCACTAGCCTTCTGTGCCACAAAGTGCGTCCTCCTCTGCTTCAATCCCTGCCCTGCCTTCCACCCCAGGCTGGTAGATCCTCTGTGACCTGGGCCTGCCCATCTCTCCAACCTCATTTTTGGCCTTTGTGTCTGGGACATCTTATGTGTCTTAGTGACACTGCATGTCGCTTCAGGCGCCTGTCCTGCTCCCTGGGCTCACACAGGTTGCCACACTAGGTCCTGCCAGGCCTTCGGGATACCGAGGTGAACAAGAAAACCACTCTTCCTTGCAGAGAGCTCACAGACCATGGCAGACACAACCAGCATGGTCATATAAGAATTGTTGGTGGAGTGCAGTCTTAAGAGGACCCTCACCCATCCTGGAGGGAGATCAGGGAAATCTCCCCGAAGAAGGTGCAGCTTGTGCTGAGTCCCAGGGGAGGGGGGAGAACTGGTCAGATACATGGAGGTGAAGGGGAAAGACAACCCAGGGAGAGGAATGACAAGGATAGGCATCAGTGTGGGCAGGCACAGGCCATGAGGGAGCATGACCCTTAAGGAGTCTAGAAAACAGTGTAGCCAAAGTGTAAGAGGACAGGGTAGTGGGGGGGAGATGTAGCTGGAGAGGGAATCAAATCCAGGTGGGCTTTGCCGGCCTGAGGGGCTGGGATTTCCATATGTAGGCCCTGGGGGCCCAGGGAGGGTTCTGAGCCCTCCCTCATCCCCCCTCCCCCCCCACCCACTTGACTGCACCCTGGGAACACCCTCCCTCTTGCAGTGAGGCCCTAGGAATGCAAAAATGACTTTTTTTTTTTTTAAACCCAGCCCAGCCCACCTTATTCCCTGCCTCTTTCCCGCGAGAATCTGAGAAGATCTAAGGAAAAATCAGATACGGTTCTTGCCTTCAAGGAGCTCATAGGCTGGGATAGATTAAGAATAAACTGGGTCAAGCAAAATGAAGAAAGCACAGGAAGAACTTTCTAAAATACATACCTAGTGGCCCTGGTCACCCCCGTGTTAAACCTCTTTACTGGCTCCCTGGCGCCCTCAGGGAGGGCCCTCTCCTTTGTGTGGCGCTTAAGGCCCTCGTGGTCTGCCCTGCTGGCCTCTCCAGCTCATCTTGGCCGCGCCCTTCACACTCCCTTTCCTCCAGCCAGCTGTTGTTTGCAGTTCCCCCAATGGACCACATTCCCTTCAGCCATCAGATCGGTGCGCATACTGTTTGCTTTGCCTGGAATCCCATTTCGCAGCACCCAGGCCTCTCGCCCCTTCTTATTCAACGGTGGCTTTTCAATGTGCCACTCAGGCATCCCTCCCTCTAGGAATCCCTCTATATGATCCCCAAAGCTGGGCTGGACTCCTCCCCCTCAATTCCCCTTGTCCCTTATGCCTTTTTTTTTTTTTTTAATGTTTATTTTTTGAGAGAGAGACAGAGAGAGTGACAGAGCACGAGCAGGGGAGGGACAGAGAGAGACACACACACAGAACCTGAAGCAGGCTCCAGGCTCTGAGCTGTCAGCACAGAGCCCGACGCAGGGCTTGAACCCACAAACTGTGAAATCGTGACCTGAGCCAAAGTTAGATGCTTAACCGACTGAGCCACCCAGGCGTCCCTCCCTTACGCCTTCTTTATCCCAGTACCCACCCCAGCATAGTTGAATAATCCATAGGAGACTGGCAGGCTCCATCTCTGATTTGCTCAGGAGGTCTCCAGGTCATACATACCTGGGGCACAGAGTGGATGCTCAGTTTAGTCTTTGTTGTTGAGAATAATAGTAATAGACCTTTACTGCCTGCCTGCTGTGTGGCAGGCTCTGTGTTAGCCTCTTGTCACTTTTCTCTTTTACAGCAACCCTATAATGTTGTTGACATCACGCCATTTTGTAGGTGAGGAAACTAGGACTGGGAGAGAAGAAATGATTATCCAAACAGTGAGGGTATTTGTCAAAACTCATAGAATTTACATGTCAATTATACCTCAATTAAAAAAAAAAAAGACAGGGGCACCTGGGTGGCTCAGTGGTTAAGCAGCTGACTTCGGCTCAGGTCATGATCTCGCCGTCCGTGAGTTCGAGCCCCGCATCAGGCTCTGGGCTGACAGCTCAGAGCCTGGAGCCTGTTTCCAATTCTGTGTCTCCCTCTCTCTGACCCTCCCCCGTTCATGCTCTGTCTCTCTCTGTCTCAAAAGTAAATAAACATTAAAAAAATTTAAAAAAAAAAGAAAAAAAGACAAGAAAACCACTATAGCAGGGTGCCTGGGTGGCTCAGTTGGTTAGGTGTCTGACTCTGGATTTGGCATCATGATCGCACAGTTTCTGGGATTGAACCCTGTGTTGGAGCATGCTTGGAATCTTCTCTCTCCCTCTCTCTCTGCCCCTCCCCTTCTCGTTCAGCATAGCTGGGATTGAGGTGAACTCAGGCAGGGCAGGGGAAGGTGGGCACCATGGCCAAGGCCCGGGGTCAAAACCTGGCACTTACCCTCACTTTCACAGCCATGTGACCTTGGATAGTATAACAGCCTTTCTTAGCCTCAGTTTTCTCATCTGGTAAAATGGGGATGTTTGTAGTACATACAAAGCTCTGAACACTGTGCCTAGCTCAAAATACATACACAATGTATGTTGGGTTTTTCTCCTTCTTCTTAACTGCCCCTCACTGGGCTCTTCTTTCCAGAGAATTCCATATGTAACCCTAAATATGCATATCTCTTTGTGAAATGTGTAGTGTTGTTTGGGGTGCTAGGAGGTGTTATTCTTAATCTTTCACCACCCCCCCGCCCCGACTCAACACTATGTGTTTGAAAATCTCTCTATGTTGCCTCCAATTGCTGTATAGTTTCTTGAGTGCACACCCAAGAAAACATGGACAAGAAAACCCATGTTTTAGTATCTATTCTCCTGGTGAAGACATCTATGTTGTCTCCACTTTCCTTCTCTCACAAATAATTCCTTGAAAAAAAAACACCCTTGTAAATGTGTCCCCAGACACAGATGGTGTCCCCTTGTGGACCTGTGTGAGAATTTCCCTGGGATACCCAGGGTTGCAACTGCAATGTTATGGGACACACATCTACTTAATTTTACTAAATATCGTCAGGTTTCTAGAATGACTGAACCACTTGGTGCCCCACCAGCGGTACAGGAGCATTCCCGCCTCCCTGCCTGCCTGCCAGCACTTGGTATTATCCACCATTCTAGTTTTTGCCAATATGACGGATGTAATTTGTGAGTGTAAGTAGGTCTTTATGCACTTGTTAGCCATCCGGGCTTCTCCTTCTGTGAATCACTTGTTGTGTGCTTCACACATTTTTCTGCTGGGGTTCCTGAGCTGTCTTCCTGTTGGGTGCTCCACGGTCAGCATGGAGGACAGCCTACAACAACTGCCTCAGAGCATAGCTCTCCTCTGGGGATGGGGTGATCAGGTTGGCTTGAAGGGTCCGACCTCTCAGTCATTGGTGTCACCGTCATTTGAATTTCTGTCATTTGTGAACCTTTTTTGAGTGCTCTTCTGGGGTCAGGCCCTGTGTGGGGTCCAAGGACTCAATGACTCAGGCTGGTCTTCTGAGAACTCACAGTGAGAGAGGCAGACTGGACAGAATAAGGTTGCTCCAAAGACTAAATGAAGTGGTCCATATGAAGCGCTTCCCCATCAGAACCTTGGTCCCACCTGATGGTCCTGGCTTGGGTAACCGAGGAAAACATCCATTACTGAATCCACGGATCCACTGGGAACTTCAGGGAAGGCAGTTGTGAACTTGGGAAGCCCTTTGTTTCAGTCTCCTGAAGGATGCCTGGGGCTGAGACTAGGGCAGGGGTGCTGGAGAAGTGCTTAACTTGGCTGACAAAAATGGCCGTGGGGGTTGGGGTGGTGAGGAAGGGGAGAGGCAGAGAGTGGAGGGGGAGGAGGGTAAAAGGGGACAGGACGTGAGGTGAGGTGAGGGGTGCGCTGTACAGAGACCAGGCATAAACCTCGGAGCAGAGTGCCTGACACTCAGTTTCAAGTCTCCAGAGTTGCTCCTCTGTCTCCCTAAACCCTCAGCAAAGCCCACTGTGTTCTCGTTTGCCTCCGGTGAGCGTTTTGTGGAAACTGAGGGAGGGGTGGAGTTTCTGGCCAAGATTCATGGCTTGTGACAGAGTCAGCCCCCACAGGCCGGTGAGAACCCCAAGGATTAATCAAATATGGCAGAAGCAGGATTTTGGAATCCGAAGTGATCAGGGAAATGTAAGTCAGCCCCTGGGGAATTTGCAGAAATGTGAAATGTGGAGGAGTTAGCTTCCAAGGGTGAATGGAGGGATCCTATTTAAATCCAAGTGGGTTTTGTAGCAGATTGTGTTTTCCAAAAACGGCCTCAATAATATCTTCTATCCCATATGCTCCTCTTCAATGTGACTTTGACATTCCCCGCCTCAAATCAAGGGTCAATATGTCCTCTCTTTGAACCCAGGTAGACCTTTATGACCAACAAAGTGCGGTGGAAGGACCCTATTTTTATAACTAAGGCCAGGTCATAAAAGTGCCATGCATGTCTGCTTTGTTTTCTTGGAAAGTTCGTTATGATGGAAGCCACCTGCCATGACTGCCCTAAAACCCGCCATGCTGTCAGGAGGCCCAAACTCATTCACACGGAGAGGTCGGAGAGCTCGTGCAGAGGGGTCCTGGGAGTCAATGAAGAGAGGGGTGCTCAGCCGCCCCCCCAGCTCTGGCCCTCTGTCGGCCGTCTCCAGTAGCACGTGCGTGGGTCCCCTGAGCCAGAACCGCCGGGCTGTGCCCCTCCTACATTGCCCACCCACAGAAATCCTGAGAGGAAAGAACGTGATTGTTATTTTAAGCCGCGAAGGTTTGATATGATTTGTTACACGGCAGTAGATAATCCAAACAGATTTATACTTATTTTATTGTCAGTCTTCTCTGGCGGACTATAGTTTTTGTTTTCGGTTCTATTCCCAGCACTTAGCCTGGAATGTACTATGCTCTACAGATATTTGTTGTATAAACGAATGCAAGTTAGCAGTCCATGAGCACAGTCCAGACGGGCTGTGGGAGGCCAGGGGAGCCTCCTAACCCAGGCTGGGGGATCCGAGAAGGCTTCCCGGAGGAAGTGATGCTGCTCTGAGTTTCTGGGCAGGGCTAGGCACTCAAGAATATCTGTTCCTCTTCTCTGGGCGCTGCTTGTTTGTTTTTGGCTCAAGTGAGGCTTCTTGGCTTGGTGTGTGTCCAACGGGCCCATCCCTGTGTCCAGGTTGGGGGGTTCCTCCTTCCCTATCCCTGCTCCTGCTCTCTTTTCTCTCTCCCTCTCTGGGTCTACGGACTCACTCTTGCCTCCTCTGACTCTGGGCCTGGCTGGAGAAAATTAAGTCAATGGGGAGGGAGGAGTTGACAAATAGTCGGGCTGGTAATTGAATTTTTTTTTCTCCTCTAGCCCTCTCTCCACCCCCCAGAGAGCAGGAGGAATTAGCTCTCTAGACAGTGGTTTTCCCTACTAAGGAGCTCTGGTGTTGCCTCCCCTTCCCAGCCCAGAGCAGCGGGGAAGGGAGGGAGGGGGCAAGCTGGAGCCTTCTTAGGATCCTCTGGGGCAAAGCGTAGCACAGAGGAGGAAACTGAGGCCCTGGGAGGGGTGGGATTCTCTGTGGGCACTAAGTGGGCTGGCGCCTGAGCTGGGACTAGAAGGGAAAGGCCACCCGGAGGCAGTCCTCGCTTGCCCTGCCCCAGGAAGGCAGGGCACAGGGAATGGAAAGGGCCCGGCACACACCAGGGGCAGCCAGCTGCAGGAAGCCTGGGGTTCCCGGTACCCAGCAGGAGGCAGCCCCTTTCCCACTGGTCAGGATTTCCTCGGCTGCGAAGCTGTGCAGCTGGTAGGGTGGCCAGTCTGTGGCTGTGCAGATCCAGCCGCCCTGCAGGACCTGGTCACCCTGCAGGACTGTCTTCACAGAGAGCACCCTCTAGGGGTGAAGGTGGGGGCTACTGGGTTGGTACTGACTCTGGGCAGAGGGTTGGCAGGACTGAAAATAACCCAGCTACGGGCTGAAAAAATGAGAGGTCTCTGGGATCTCACAGAGCTGTGAGAGTTATGGAGAGTACTGGCTCTTAGCTGGCCCTTCATCAATAGCGTCTTTTATTACCTCAGTTGTAGAGACCAAGTCACTGAGGCTCCCGTAGGCTCACATGGCAAGTGGCAGCAGGGGGATTCACACCCTGGGTGGCCTGGACTTCCAAGCCCTCTCTACACACAGGCTTCTAGGCTCCGTGGGAGAGGTGGCCGCGGAGGGGGGCGGGCAGCGCGAGCCTGGCCCCCTGGGATTGGGGGGGGGGGTGGTGCGAGCCTGGCTCCGCAGGGCAGGAGGAGGTACGTGGACCGGCAGGGGCAGGGCATTCGGGGCTCCCCCGCCCCCCAGACTCAGCGGGGGTGGGCGCCTCACGGCCCTGCCTCACGAAGCCGTGGCGGCTGCGGGCTCCGGGAGCGCTTGATTTATTAAGCTAATGTTCTAGCACATTTTCCCCGTCCCGTAATGAGCTGTTTCCACCAGGGGGTGTCTGCACAGCGACTGCGGGCTTCCGGCCGCTCCAGGAGGGAGGCAGGGCTGGCTGGCAGGCGGTCGGGGGTGGGGAGGGGGGTCGGGGTGTCTGGCCGCCCAGGGAGGGGAGGGGTGAGGTTGGGAAGTCTGGCTTGAAAAATCACCCCCTGGTGGGGGGGGGTGCTGTTGGGGGGAAGCTGGAGGCTGGTCCTGCCCATGCAGCTTGGGAGAGGTCCCACATTTCTCCCTGTGGTGTCCTGGCCCAGCTTCCCACCAACCCCAGGGGCCTGGGAGGGACCACTGGCCCCAGCATTCTGGCCCGGTTCCTCCTTGCCTCCCTCCTCCACAAACTTCTGTGCATTCTGAGCTCAGCCTGCTTACTGCCTGCTTGCTATCCACCCAGAGCAGGCATTTCTGTGGCCTGATGTGCCAGTTATGTCCTTTGCAGTCAGACAGATCTAGGTTTAAATCCCAGCCCAGCCACCGTCTAACTCCGTGACCTGGGGGGCAGAGGGCAGGGGGAATCCCTGACCTTTCTGGGCCTCAGTTTCCCATTGTAGAATTGGGATAAGAAGACGTATCTCGTGGGGTTATTGTGAGGATCAGTGAGAATGCAGCTTCAGCTTTGTGCAGGGTGATAACCCCAGCCTTGACCACCTGGCCTACTGACATTGGGACAGGCCTGCTGGGCCACATAACTGACCTCGGCATGCCCTTCACGTGCACAGCAGAGGTGCTAAACGCCGTGACCCTGAGATGGGGCCATACATGCAGCTGGTAACTCCAGCTGGCCTGGCACTTGTCTACTGACGAGACCTGGTGTCTCTGTCCTGTTCAGAGGCCTGGCTTTTCTCACTTGGGGCAGACAGTTCTTGGTGTTTGGTTTTAAGAGACCTGATTCAGTTTTTCCTCATCAAACTCGCATCTCCCCAGAGCCTGGACTCTGTGTCGGATTGGGTGACCGGCTCAGTAGCAAAGCTGTCCCATCCAGCACTCGTTCCTTGTGTTTGTTGTCTCTAATGGCATTTTTTCTTTAGCACGTGCCTGGCACCTGGAAGGGTGGGAAATGGGATGACTAGCTTGGGTCTCTTGAGATCGATACTCCCTGTCATGGTGTACAAGGCCCACTGACCTTCCCCAAGAACTGTTACCATGTTTTACAGAGCAGACTGGTTGGGCCTAGTACCTAAGTGACAGAGCAGGGACCGAAACCCAGTGTTCTGGACTCCCAAACCAGTGCTCCTTTCTCACTAAAGGTTGCTGAGGGAGCCTTCTGGTCTTCAGCAAGTTCTCAGGATGAAGGTGAGTTCTCTCAGCTTCCTTCTTACAGCAGGTTAACCAGCCTTGGGCTCTGAGTAAACAGGGAATTTTGTGGACCCTTTTAGGAAGGGCTAAGTTTGGAGGAAGAGAGGCTTGCAGGGGCCTGTTGCCTTGGTTCTTCCTGAATTCAGAACCTTCCTGAATCCCCCCAAGAGAAGGGAGCCACCCAGACACACGAACAACAAGTGGGATGGATTGAGTTAAAGCAGAGATGGACGTGGCCATTTCTGTTCATGCTTTATAGCAAAGAACCGAACAGAACCTGTGTTAGCCGTTCTGTTCTCCCACGCCCCTGCTCGGCTGCCTGTCCTGGGGGCTCCCCCGGCTCTGCCCTCCCTACACACTGCTCCCCTCCTTGGTGGCATCTCTCTCTCCCCACCCTTCACCATGCCAGCCTTTGTAAATGCTGTCCCCTCCTTGATGGCTTCCCTCCTCAGGGCTGGGGTCTTTGGGAATTTAGTTCTCTCCATCACCTCCTCAGGGAGGCCTTCCCTGACTGCCCACTCCAGAGAAGCCTTCCAGCCACCCCCATCGTCTTCCTGGGTTCTGTTGTCTTTGGGTCCTTATCTTTTTTTTTTTTTAATTTTTTTTTTTAACGTTTATTTATTTTTGAGACAGAGAGAGACAGAGCACGAACGGGGGAGGGTCAGAGAGAGGGAGACACAGAATCTGAAACAGGCTCCAGGCTCCGAGCTGTCAGCACAGAGCCCGACGCGGGGCTCGAACTCGCAGACCGCGAAATCATGACCCGAGCTGAAGTCGGCCGCTTAACCGACTGAGCCACCCAGGCGCCCCTTTGGGTCCTTATCTGAAAGGACCTTGTTAGTTGCCTGTTCCCCTCTAGAATTGAAGATCTGTGAAGGCAGGGACTCCGGCTGCCTTGGGCCCAGAATACCCCCTGGGAACGCAGTGGCGAATAATCCACTTTAAATTCCGTTCTTCGTTCTTCTCAAATTCACCTGTGCCCCAGCTCCTTGCACGCTAACTTTATCTCAGGACTCCAGGGACTTTCTGTCAATAGCAGCCACTTTCCTCACTATTGCTAACACTTGTTGGTGTTTGCTGTTAACAGATACTAGGAAGTGCTTTCTGAATATTAACTTACTGAGTCCTGACGATAACCCCTCGAGGTAGCTACCATTATCATCAGCACGCCCATTTTACAGATGAGGAAACTAACGCCAGAGGCAACGGGTCCCGTTTTACATAGTAAGTGGCAGAGCCGGGGTGGAAACCCAGACGATGGTTCTCTGGAAGCCCTACTCCAGACTGCTTCTAGAAGCAGCATGATGTCCTCACCTGCCTCTCAGAATGCAGCCTCCTCATGCCTGTGGAAAATGTGGACAAGCCCTTGGAACTTGTACCTCCCCCCAAGTCCCTTTTGAACCCCAAATGGTTTTTCAGAGAATTTCTTTGAAATACATATAATGTTTGTTCCCAAATACATATGTTTGGATGAGCAAAATAGTTTCCATCTTATATACATTTAACAGAAACCAGAGTAAGAGAAAGGACAGTGTTTGAAGGAGACAGCCTCTCCTGGAACCCATTGGAACTGGATCTGGAATCTTTTGTCTCTCTGTGGCCCTCTTCTTTCCCTTCTTCATGCTCCCTCTTCATGTGTCCTCTCTGGTCCCCAAGTGGACGATAACCTCCCCATGGCTCCTGAGCACTTAATATACACCTCAGTTGCTCACCTGGGAAGCCCGGGTCCCACGGAAGAGAGAGCATCTAATCGGCTGAGCTTAGATCAGGCAGGTATAGCTGAGTCGGGGAAAGTATGTGGGCATGGCTGGGCCGTGGGGCAGCTCCATCAGCAGGGTGGGCAGAGATACCAGCTAAAGGAAGGCAGGAAACTTGCTCTCTGGGCGTCCTTTCATGGAACATTTAATATGCCAAGCCGAGGTGTTTAAATTTATGCTGTGGCAGTAGGGAGCCATTGACTGTGAGCAGATAGTGGTGTGGTCAGTGTTTCCCTTCAGGATTCTGACAGCATGGGTCCTATAAATTAAACCAGAGGGCAAAGTACTTAGGCCTTCAGAGTGCTGGGGCCTGGGGGGGCATATTGGTGCCTTGAAATGCCCCACTGAAATGCCTACCTCCATATCTTAGGGCCTTTGGGAGCACGATGGGGTGGTCCATGAGGTCAGGAGAGGTACGTTTGCAGGTGTGGGGTGTCCGTGATAGCTGCCACCTGGCTGAGGGCTTGCAGAAGCTCCTGACGGCTGGGACGTAATTAACAATTGTAATCACTCCTATCGTGACATCATTAAACTCCAATCGCTCAGGCTGGGCAGCTGACGGGTGGGCCTGGGAGTCACAGCTCATGGGGAAGGCAGGATCATTTGTCAGCAGGCAGCAGATCAGCAGTGGGGACCCGAGTCTGTGTGGTGCTGGCTGCCATCCTGGGCCAGGTCAGGGCAGGTGAGGCTGGGCTCGGACTCTGAAAGGCTCCAGACTCTGCAGTGTTTGGTGATGGGTCTGAGCTGGAAGATCTTGAGAAATCATCTAGTGGATGTGCTCAGGAGCCCTGAGTGGGGGGTGCTTATTGGGGCATAGGTTGTAGGGCTCCAGGCGTCCCCTCCTTGCTCCAAACTTCTTTTCTCTAAATGGAAATTTCCTTTCTTTCTTTCTTTCTTTCTTTCTTTCTTTCTTTCTTTCTTTCTTTCTTTCTTTCTTTCTTTCTTTCTCTGTCTTACTTATTTTTGAGAGGAAGAGAGAGAGCATGCCAGCAAGGGAGGGACAGAGGGAGAGGGGGACAGAAGCCCGACGCGGGGCTCGAACTCACAAACCATGAGATCATGACCTGAGCTGAAGTCGGACGCTTAACCAACTGAGCCACCCAGGCGCTCCTAAATGGAAATTTTCTTATTGTTGATTATACACTAATATTTTTTTAAATGTGTATTTATTTTTGAGAGAGAGACAGAGAGACAGAGAGACAGAGTGAGAGTGGGGGAGGGGCAGAGAGAGAGGGAGACACAGACTCCAAAGCAGGCTCCAGGCTCTGAGCTGTCAGCACAGAGCCTGATGTGGGGTTTGAACTCACCAACTGTGAGATCGTGACCTGAGCCAAAGTCGGAAGCTTAACAGTAAGCTTAACCTACTGAGCC
Source organism: Herpailurus yagouaroundi (assembly GCF_014898765.1). Taxonomy (NCBI): domain Eukaryota; kingdom Metazoa; phylum Chordata; class Mammalia; order Carnivora; family Felidae; genus Herpailurus; species Herpailurus yagouaroundi. The sequence goes on from NW_024412388.1 coordinate 44,245,242, forward strand.
ACCCAGGTGCCCCTCCGTTAGTATTTTTAAATTTTAATGTAATTTTTTCATGAGTATTTTTTTAAACTCTTTTTTTTAATTGGAGAGAAAGAGAGCAGGGGAGAGGTGCAGAGGGGGAGAGAGAGAGAGAGAGAGAGAGAGAGAGAGAGAGAGAGAGAGAATCCCAAGCAGGCTCCACACTCAGCATGGAGCCCGATGCATAGCTCTATCCCACGACCCTGAGATCATGACCTGAGCCAAAATCGACGAGTTGGACGCTCCACTGAATGGGCCACGCAGGCCCCGCCATGGTTGATTATACATGGGTATTGAGAAAGAAATCCAAATAATATGGAGGAAACACAGTCTTCCACGGTCCTATTTCCTACACACAATCATTGTTCAAGTGTGGTTTATGTTCCAGTTCCCAAGTCCCCTGGAGCCACCCAGGTTCCTGCCAAGATCCCTGCCATTCTGTGGGCTATCCCACTGGGCCTCCCAAGAAACCATCCATTTTGCTTAAATATAGATTGATGCTTTTCCTTCCAGGTGTGGTCAAACTCAAGGAATATGAAGTTCCTACCTGCCTCCCAGCCTGCCCACCCGTAGCCTACCCTCCTGGGGCTGGGTCCTAGGGTAACTGGCCACTTTCATTCAGCTTAGGGACAAACCAGTGTCCCAGTTCTGCTGTTGTGTGTGTGTGTGTGTGTGTGTGTGTGTGTGTGTGTGTGTGTTGCTAAAAGCAGAGGCTGGACTGTGTTTAGTTGGGCCTTAAGCATTTATGTATGATGGCTTGGAGGCCTGGGATGGGGCTGGGGTGGAAGGGAGAGGAGAAATTCCCAAACGGCCTGAAAACCTGACAGGAACTGAGGGATCTGGGCAGAAGGGTGGGGAAATCAAGGCACAGTATGTGGATGTGGGCTGCATGGGGGTGTCCTGTTTGTATTTCCCCTTGCCCGCCTGCTGTAGTCGCAGATTGTTGCAATGAACACCCTGGGCCTCTCTCTCCACCCCTCTTGCCTGTTCCACACAGAGGAAGAAGAGTGACCCGTTTGATTGATAAAATTGCAGGGAGCCTGACATCCCTGGGCCAGGTTAGCTTAGCTTGGGGCAGAATCACTGCTTTAACATGTGGTGAATTTGGACCTGAGGGTGTTTGTTATTTAATGCCTCATATCAAATTATCCCACAATGAAGTGGTATAAAACCATCCCACAGTCTGCTCACAGACTCTGTGGATCACAGATTTCTGGGAACTTCGGGCCAGGCGTTTCTTAAAAAAAAAAATTTTTTTTTTTTAATGTTTATTTATTCTTGAGAGAGAGAGAGAGAGAGAGAGAGAGAGAGAGCGCCTGCACGCAAGCTGGGGAGGGTCAGGGAGAGGGAGACACAGAATCCGAAGCAGGCTCCAGGGCTCTGAACTGTCGGCACGGAGCCCGATGCACGGCTCGAACTCATGAACTGTGAGATCATGACCTGAGCTGAAATTGGACGCCTAACCAACTGAGCCACGCAGGCGCCCCAGGGCTGGGCATTTCTTGTTTGGGGTCTCCTCAGGTGGAGTACAGGCAGCCTCTGGAGTGGATTCTCTCTTCTTTGGTGATCGTGGTTGGGGTATATGTCAGCAACTGGTGGCCCCCCCGCCCCGATTCCCCCATCTCACCCCTCCAGCAATAAAGCTGACCCTCCTAGGGCTTCTGTCCCCACAGTGCAGCGGTGATGATGGGGCTTCCCTCCCTGATCCCAGGAGTCCTGTAAGTTTGTAAGAGGAGTGTGGCTTGAGGGACACCGAGGGGGATGGCTGACAAGGGCTTTGCAGACATTTCCTGCCCTGGGCCCTGAATTCTTGGTACATGCTACTGCATTATAATCTCATGTTAGGGGGATTTGGGAGGTGGCGGCGGTGGTGGTGAAGGAAGAGGGGTGTGTCAGGATCAGGCCTGAGGATCAGGCAGTATGGGCTACCTGGAGTGGAGAGGGCTCCCATTAAACATCCTGTGGTAGCCGGCCTTCAAGATGGCCCCGGTGACCCACATGAACTGCAGGAGTGTCTGAATCAGGGCTGGCCCTGTATAGACAATGAAATTAGACAAAAGTGATAAGGTGGCTCCCAAGACTGGATCACAAAAGGCCTTGCAGCTTCTGCTCTGGATCCTTGGCACTCTCGCTCTAGGGGAAGCCAGCTGCCATGCCGTGAGAAGGCTGGGGCAGCCCTGTGGAGAAGCCCACATGGGGAGAAGTCAGGGCCTTTGGCCAACAGCTAGCACCACCTGCCAGCCACATGAGTGGGTCACCTTGGAAGCAGATCCTTGGGCCCAGGCAAACCTTCAGGGGACCGTGGCCCTAGCCGACATCTCACTGCAACCACGTGGGAGACCCGAAAAGAGAACTGCCCAGCTTCCTGAAATCTTGACCCACAGAATTTGTGAGCATAACGAAATATTGTGTTGTGTCACTAAGTTTTGGTCTAATTTGTTACATAGCGTTTGATAACAGATACCCCCATCTCCAAATACTCCAAGAAAGATGGGAAGGTGGTCCTTCACGAAGATGGTGGAGAGGCAGGTAAAAGAAGATAGAAAGACAGATCTCTCATAACCCCTCCTGAAGCTGGGGAGAAACCCAGGACCTGATCAGTCTGGAGCCCCTCAACATGGCATTCTCCAATGTTGTGTTAATGCAAGAGGGAGTTTTGCAAGGTTTTCCACGGTGAGAGGGGGCGGGAATTCTTATAGCATGATTAGGCCAAAGTTACATTATGACAAAGAATATGTGGACTCGACAAGGGTTTTCAACAGGAAACTCGTTTTTGAGGTGTGGAATGTGTCTGATTTTTTTAGGTGCGTGGGGAGGGAGCAAAACTGTTACCATTTCCATGACCTGCCTCCCTCACTAAGGGATCCGCACTTCCTGCCTCCCCTTAGCACACAACCTGGCAGGGAAGAAAAATGCCTTTGACTCAGAGGATGCCAGGGGCTGAGGAGTTCACAAGGCTCAGAAGGGGTTGTGGGGCACCTGGGACTCAATGGGATGAGGGGAAGGGAGGGCAGAGGACTGGATTTCAGGAGGGGTGGGGGTGGGGTTTAGAGGCCAGACAGAGAAAAAAAAAAAAAAAGCATTTGAAAAAAGTCATTCTACTAGAAAAATATTTGAAAAGCATCCATCTAGTTGAACTCCCTTAGGCCTCCTGTACCCTCATGTTATAGAAGAATGGGGAGGGGGTTCCTTAAGTTGTATTTCCCACAAGGAGGTCCTGAGGAAAGGATTTGAATGCAAGCCTGTTTGAGGGGGTGATCCCAGGAAGCAGAGGAAGGAGGGGGACAGTGACGGGGCAAGCAAGGCAGCTGGTAAAGGGTGTGTTATCAGGCCAGTCACTACTGTGAGCAACCGGCCAGAACAGGCCCCACCCTGTCATGCCACCCATGGGGCCAGGACGCTGGCATTGATCCTCAGCTCCCATGGGTCGGTGGCTGGGGCCGCTCCTGGGCCCTCCTGGCCTGCCCCCCCTGCCCCTGCACAGAAAGAAGCCCGGGGAGAGTTGGGCGCAGGCTTTCAGCTTGTCCTGGAGTGAACACAAAGGGATGTGGCTGGGGCCCTGGTGCCTGTGTAGATAGAGCAGGGGGCTCTCACGGAGTGCCCGGCCTTGGAGGTCTTTCCTGTGCAGTTAGGAGGCCCTGCCGGCCCAGGCTCCTGATTGGCAGACAACAGACTCTGAAGAAGATGGCTAGCTCCGGAGGGGAGGCCTGGAGAGTGTTGTTGGATGGTTGTTGGGGAAGGGGCTCAGGTGGAAAGTGAAGAGGAATTGGTTCAAATCTTGACTCAACCCCTTACTGTCTGTGTAATCCTTATCAGGCTTATCTCCTTTCTCATCCTTAGATTCCTTAGCTGCAGAATGGGTATTCCCCCCCCCCCCGCCCCCCGCCTACCTTGAATGCTTAGAACATTGTAGCGGGTATTGATAGCTTGCCTCCAAGCCCTCCATCCGTTCCCCCTTCTTCTGACAACATTTGGGGATCCCATCTGCCCCTGCTCTCAGTCCAAATGGTTTGGGTGTATCTTGGGTGGGACACCCATGGGTCCAGTCCGTCTGAGCATGATATCCCCTTAGCCATAGTGATTGATTAGTTCAGAGGTGGGTATGTGCCCTGAGCCCATCCAATCAGAGCAAATCCCATGCTTCTGTAGGAGCTCTTAGAAAAGCATATCTTAGGGGGCGCCTGGGTGGCTCAGTTGGTTAAGCGTCTGACTTCAGCTCAGGTCATGATCCCGCAGTCTGTGAGTTCGAGCCCTGCATCGGGCTCTGTGCTGACCAGAGCCTGCAGCCTGCTTCCAATTCTGTGTCTCCCTCTCTCTCTTCCCCTCCCCAACTCATGCTCTGTCTCTCTCTGTCTCTCAAAAAAAAAAAAAGAATAAATGTTAAAAAAAAAAAAAAGCCTATCTTAGGGTGTCTGGGTGGCTCAGTCCATCAAGCACTGATTTCGACTCAGGTCATGATCTTGCAATTCGTGGGTTCGAGCCCCATGTTGGGCTCTGTGCTGACAGCTTGGAGCCGGGAGCCTGCTTTGGATTCTGTGTCTCCTGCTCTCTCTGCCTGTCTCCCACTTGTGCTGTTTCTGTCTCAAAAAATAAACACTAGGTGCGCCTGGGTGGCTCAGTCGGTTAAGCGGCCGACTTCGGCTCAGGTCACGATCTCGCGGTCCGTGAGTTCGAGCCCCGCATCGGGCTCTGGGCTGATGGCTCAGAACCTGGAGCCTGCTTCCGATTCTGTGTCTCCCTCTCTCTCTGCCCCTCCCCCATTCATGCTCTGTCTCTCTCTGTCTCAAAAATAAATAAAACGTTAAAAAAATTAAAAAAAATAAACACTAAAAAATTTTTATTAAAAAAAAAAAAGTCCAGTGGACTGGGAGCTGAGAGGAAGAGAAGCTCATCACCAAGTGGAGCCTTAGAATGAAGCCAACACATGGGAAAGAGTAAGAACAAGAGATAGAGAAAGGCAGGTCTTAATGACTTTGCTTGAGCCCCTGAATCAAGCTGTGCCTGAAGCTGCCCAGTACCCCTTGACTTGTCAGTAATATGAGCCAATACACTCCCGCTGCTGAAACTTGTTTGTGTTGGACTTTCTGTCACTTGCAACAGAAAGATTTTTTTTTTTTTTTTTAAGTAAGCTCCACGCCCAGCTTGGGGCTCAAACTCACAACCCTGAGATCCAGAATGATATGCCCCACCGCTGAGTACAGGAGGAAAGAGGGACATGGAACTCAGGGAAAGCTTGGGCTCTTCATCCAGACAGCCCGTTCAAATGCTTGCTGTTCTGGTGACGGCCTGTGTCACTCTGCCTGCCTCACCTGGCTGTGAGCGGACATCTAATTCACCCTGTGTCCCGAGCGCCTGCCTGGCACAGAGGTGGCACCAGGGTGGACTCATGGGATGAAGACCAGTGAGAATGGCATTGGTGATAGAATCCCAAGTGTGTGTCCCTCCTCCCACCCATCTTCTTTCTCATTAGTGTTCAATTTTCTTCTCCTCTCTATGGCACAAAGCCTGTGAGCAGTCCATTTTCATTCCATAAGCAGTTGGTCCCCCCAAAAGGAGGTTATTTTTCTCAGTTTCCCACCAACTGCAAGCAGATAAAAAGCCCACTTTCCCTTCCCCTGCCCCCTGAAGCAGATGGCCGTGGAGATGTGGGGATTAGCCCACCTCTGCCATTTGCCAGCCGTGCGGCCTTGGGCAAGTGTTTTGGTTTCTCTGAGCCTCAGTTTCCTCATCTGTAAAGTGAAGATAACCCATTCTTTGTGGGGTTATGTGAAGATGAAATGACGTCCATGGAAAAACTGAGCACACTGCTTGGCATAAAGTTGGTTGCAGTAAAAGGGAATTAATTCCCCTTTTCCAGCCTCGGCCAAAGGTAGGGCTTGATGAAGAAAATTTCTGTGGATTGATTCCATCTGACCCCACATGTCCACACGTGAGTGTGTCCATGTGTGTAAATGTGCACGTACACTGTGCTTATGGGTATGTGCATGCCATATTTGCGAGCATGTGAATGTGTGTGTGTGTAAACAGAAATGTATGTATACGTACGTGTGCTTGTCTGTGCACATGAGAGCGTGTGTGTGCACATGTGGCTTCCCAGCACCATTAGTGGGAGGCATAATTGTGCTTTATGGCACCAGCAGCAGATCCGTCCCCCCAGCCATTAAGCTGCCTCCCTCCACTCATGTGGGGGCAGGGAGGAGCTGCACCCACGGTGCCCTCCCTTCCCCAGCTCTGCATGCTGCATGAGCACCCGGCCACCCCCCTCTCACCATATGCCTGTCTTTTACAGTTCTTTGGTGCGTGGTGCTCATCGAGTGGCTAATTAGCTAAATGAATTAATTGACATCCATACGTGTAATTAGCAAATGGTTATAAGCAGCTATTCTCCTTGGGATGTCTAAAATTTCTAGGGGTCAGACGTTGGGGGGGGAGGGTGCTTTAGGGAGTAAATAAAATGGCCAGTGTGAGTGCTGAGGACCTGCCTGGGGGGGTTCCACATGCCCCACAGCCAGGCTGTGGGGGAAGAGGGCCTGGGAAGGAGGGAAGAGGTGCCCATGAACCTGATAGAGGGAAACCACCTAACGGCCTAACGCACTGGGAATCAGGGGGTCTGGGTTCTGGTCCCATTCGTGCGACCTTCTCTGTGACCTTGGGTACGTCTCTTTTCCCCTCCGGGCAGCAGTCTCTGCTTCTAAGGGAGATGGTTGGGAGCAGCTGGTCTCTTAGGACTCTGCCATCTCTGACATTCTTCCTTACCTTACACCAAACTTTCTAACAACAAACAGGGCTGTGTAAAGAGGGGGTGATGTGCCCCCCCTTTTTTATTCCAGAGCACAACATCACCGTGCTCTCTCACAACTGTAGTGTATGTATGTAATACATCCTTGCACTCTGTTCCAAATGCCTTTGTCCACCTTCTCTGCCTTTAAGGTCATCGAGAGCAGCACGGTCCAATAGAACTTTCTGAAATGATGGAAATGTCCTGTGCTGTCCCATAGGGTAGCCACTAGCCACATGTAGATAGTGAATGCTTGAAATGTGACTAGTGCAGCGGAGGAACTGGATTTTAAATTTATTTACTTCGTTTTAATTGTTTTTTAATGTTTTTTAAAAGTTTATTTTTGAGAGAGAGAGAGAGAGAGAGAGAGAGAGAGAGAGAGAGAGAGAGATTGGGCACACAAGTGGGGGAGTGGCAGAGAGAGAGCAGTCTCCAGGCTCTGAATTGTCAGCACCAGCCCCACACGGGACTTGAACTCCAGAACGGTGTGATCATGACCTGAGCCGAAGTCGGATGCTTAACCGACTGAGCCACCTAGGCGCCCCAAATTTATTTACTTTTATTTGTTTCAATAGCCACATGTGGCTAGTGACTGTTATATCGGACGGCACAGCTCTAGATCCTTTAAGATCCAGTTCATCCACTTATTCTTTTATGAATTCATTCATTCATCCAAAACATATTTATTGAGTGCCTGCTGTGGCTAGGCAGTATGGAGGCTGCTGAGAATAGGCCTGCACGATCCCTGCCGTCACGACGCATTTATAGTGGGAGGAGATAGGAGGGAGAGGAGAGAAAAAAACAAATAGACAAATAAAACAATTGGAAGTTATAATAAGAGCTATGAAAGAAATCAACTAGGGACTGAGAGAAGAGTCCAGGAGAGACCTTCTTTAGAGGGGGTCCTCAGAAAATGTGTCTCTGATTAGGTGTCCTTTAAGGCAGGGCGCAAGAGATGACAAGGAGCCCTCCCAGGAGGAAGGGGAGGGTGCAACGGATCCTGAGGTGGGGAGGAGAAAAGAGTTGGTGAGCTCGAGGCCGCCTGCCCGCGAGGTTGGGGCGGAAGGAGTGCGGGGGCGGGGCCAGGAAGTGAGGGGCGGGGCCTGACGCCGCGGCCCCGGGGAGGACTCTGCGCCGAGAGCCAGGCAAGGCGGTGAGGGCTCCGGGCCGCGTGAACGCGCCCCTTCAGAAGCTGGCGTGGCTGCTCCGAAGGGGAAGTGGAGGAGGCTTTGAGGGAACCCAGAGATGGTGGCTTAGGGGAGGGGCCCAGGCCGGGGCGGTGTAAGCAAGGAGAGCCCGTGGGCGCCTCCACCAGGAAGCTTTCCCTGGCTCCCCAAGCTGGACTAGGCGCCTGTCTGTGATTATTCCACCCCACACGCCCAGCTCTGTCACAGCACTTTCACCTCTGGTCATTCCTTGTTTGTTCTAGGGGAACCCACCAGATGTGGACCTTTCCCCACTGGGCCATGTCTGATTCTGTGGCCACACCTGGACACAGGGCTCAGGAAGGACAGCCTCTCCCAAGCTTAGCCTGGGTGTTCCCCAACTCCTGGGAAGAGGCTGCTCCAGGAAGCTGGCAGTGGAGGTGGGAGAGGTGGCCCAGCTCCCCGGCCTCCTCTGCTACCCCTGCGGCCTCACTTTGCAGCTTAGAGCCTCCTTCCCATCCATGGCTTCAGCTGACTCTCCCAACAGTCCGACAGGTAGGTGGGGCAGTAATCCTTGTTCTACCCATTTTGCCAAGGAACAAACAGGAACCCCGAGGGGCCAAGCGCCTTGCCCTAGAGCAGGAGGACCAAGGCCAAGTGCCTTGCCCAGGAGTCTTTGAGGACCCAAAGAGGAGTTACCTCTTTGGAGGTTACACATTATAGAGATTTCCTCCATAGCTTTGAGTCAGACGTCCTGGGTTTGAATGCCAGCTGTTAGTTTCTTAGCTGTGTGACTTCAGGCAAAGTACTTAACCTCTCTGAGCAAAGAAGCATATGAAAAGATACTCTAAGGCACGCGTCATAAGGGAAATGAAATGAAAACAACGAGATGTCATTACACATCTTTTAGAATGGCCCAAATCCCAAACCCTGACAATACCAAGCACTGACAAGTGTGGAGCCACAGCCTCTCCTCCCTGAGGAGAGCTAACCCATAAATGCCTTTCAACTGCAGCATCGAGTTAAGGCCCAGGGTTTCTGGGTGGTGCACAGAGGTCTCTAAGTCAGGTCCAGATGTGGCTTATCTTTTTTTTTTTTTAATTTTTTTTTTTCAACGTTTATTTATTTTTGGGATAGAGAGAGACAGAGCATGAACGGGGGAGGGGCAGAGAGAGAGGGAGACACAGAATCGGAAACAGGCTCCAGGCTCTGAGCCATCAGCCCAGAGCCCGACGCGGGGCTCGAACTCACGGACCGCGAGATCGTGACCTGGCTGAAGTCGGACGCTTAACCGACTGCGCCACCCAGGCGCCCCGTGATGTGGCTTATCTTAACCTAGGGAAATGAAACCAGAGAAATGAACGTATGATACCTGCTAATCCCCTACTCCCAACATAAGTTGTGGAACCCATACATAGTAATTATAATTAACGCTCTTGTTCAGAAAGGGAAGTGATGAGAGATATACAACAGTGGACAGTGACTGTTAGCAGTTCTGAAATTCCAGCAGGCAGACATTTTTAGGGCCCCCTTCCACAGAGGTGGAAAATAATCTTTGGGGAGGCTCAGGTTCTACTTCCTGGGGACATCTCCCTTATGCATTGTTCTCTGAGACTCCTCTGCAGGGCTGTCTCTGAGGATGTTCCTTTCTCATGATCTTCCTTGGCCACATCTGAAGATACCGTTGGGAAATATACCTGGATTGGGGATTGGGTCATTTTCTCAGTCAACTTTCTGCCCACAGATGGCTAGAGACCCAAGGGCGATTTTATCACTTCATTGTTACAGTCTCTTGGCCCAAGCTGGCAGTTCTTCTGAGACTAGAACTCTCTCGCAAGCTTAGCTGGCTTCTTATCTGTTTGTTTCTGGTCAGTTCCATAGCCATTAAGCCACACCCAGAGCTCTTTTCTAGATATTCTTAGATTTGCTATGCTTCTTTGTTTTCTCATTCCCATAGCTCCTCTTTTGAAATGTGGGTATCTGGGGCCAGCGTGCTTTGTTGCATGTGCTGGTTGTTTTTCTGTTGTCTCTCGGCTCCAAGTATACCCTTGTATATTTTGGTTTGTGTTGACTGGAACTCAGCAAACATAACTTTCCAGGTGTCCTTGCCTGATGGCTTCCTGGTAGGTTTTTCCAGTGGGAGAATTGGCAGGAGATGAAAAGGTGGCAGAAGGGGAAACAGGACTTTCTTTCTAATTTCAGCACTGACTAGCGTCTTTCCAAGAGCAAAGAACAGCGGTAGCTTCGGCTTTCAGCTTCTTTTGGCTCTCCCAGCCCCAGGCACATCATGCAAGACCCCTCAAAAGTTTCAGTACCAGCCAGCCATGCCTCTTAGTGAAGACTGGTCCCATCACCAGAGGCTTGGTGTCCCTCTCAGATGTCCGCACACCAGCCCGTGGTCCCCCGCTGGCAGTCTGAGTAGCAGCCAGGTGGGGTTTCTCAAACCTTAGTTCTGCTAACCGTACCTCTTCCTGTTATTCTCCAGCCCTGAAGATAGTAGCTGCTTTGGCAATTACTATCATTTTGTTATTTCAGCCTTCCAACACTATATAACACTAATACCCTGAATTAAATCTTGAGACTCTTGGGGTGGCTTCTGTTTTCCTAACTAGACCAGATACAGTGGGAGAGCCCCATCTCTAGTTACCTTTTCTGAGCTATTTTGTCCGATGGAAAGATTTACTGGGTGCCATGCCTTTAACTGGACCTTTACTGTGATACTGACACCATAGTGTACTTAGGGTTTTTTGTTGTTGTTTTTTTTTTTTACATTTATTTATTTTTGAGAGACAGAGAGAGACAGAGCACAAGCAGGGGTGGGGCGGAGAGAGAGGGGGACACAGAATCCGAAGCAGGCTCCAGGCTCCGAGCTGTCAGCACAGAGCCCGACGCGGGGCTCAAACTCACAAACCGCGAGATCACGACCTGAGCCAGAGTCGGACGCTTAATTGACTGAGCCACCCAGGCACCCCAATGTACCTAGGGGTTTTAATAAGGGGGTGATGGCAATTTTTCTGTTTTCACTTAGACTTTCCACTCAAAATTCTTCTCAGTTTCATCTTTTATAGATTGGGACTGAGAAGCAATCTTGAAAGTCCCTGTCTCGACTCTTTCTGTTCCATTTCATTCTTACTTGTAAACCAGCTAATTATTTTCTTAAAGCATATCTTTCTTGGAGTACCTTGCCAAATATAGCTAACAGCAATCAATACACACTGCTAATGTTCTATTTCCAACCTCTTTCATTGAGCTACAAGTTTATTAGACCCATGAGCTCCCCTCCTACTTACTGCGGGACGTAGTTTCACTAAGTGTTTCATCACAGACTCTGATAATAATTTATTTGCCCCTCCCTGTTCCAATGCTAAGTCAATGCCACATATTTTGGGTTGTGTTACAATAGCATTCCACTTCTGGTAATCTCCATGTCAGTTGGGAAAGGCTAGATTATGAAGAGGTAACAAATATTCCCATCGTCTCAGTGGTTTAACCCAACAACGCTTTATTTCTCACTCACGCCAATGTGTCCATCAGAGGCCAGCTAGGGACTCTACTCCATGTTCTCATTCCAGGACTGAATGCTGCAGTATTGAATTCCAGTATTGAATGCTGCACATCACCATGGAGGAGATAAAGGAAAGAGGTAAACCATGCACTGACTCTTAGAGCTTCCAACTAAAAGAAAAGATGTAACTTGGCCAAAGCAAGTCACATGACCTAACTTCAAAGGGGTCAGGCATTTGCAATTCTACTATCACATCTGGGTGGAGAACAGCACTAGTACCAGTAACCCAAAGAACAACTAGAGCAAATTGGAATCGGAGAACAGAGGGCTCTATGAAGAAAAAAAATGAAATCAGTAAACCATATGATATGATTGAGGAGTGATAGAGATAACCACAAGTGTATGAAGAGCACAGAGAGGTGAACCTGTCCAGAGCTGAGTGACAATAAATTAAGGAAAATATTATAAGAAGTAATTAGAAAACAAAAATAATTACAAACTCTAGGAAAAACAAACAGCTCTCTAAGAAAGGAAATGTAATAGTACCCAATTGGCTCTGAAAAACTCATATTCCCCTAGCTGATAATAATGTAGACACTATATATTAGAATCAACCTGTAGTCAAAGCTTTGAAGATTTAATTATGGTCACAGGACAGAATTTAATGTGAACAACCTTGACAATTAAAAAATGCATACAGGGAAGCTGAGAGGTAGAAGAGGGAGAAGAGAGCTGACCGGGAAAGGAAAGGCCCTAATGTCCTCATTTTACACAGTGGGATATCAAGCCGTACTGTCTATAGATTATGGAACAACAGAAAAGTGCTATGTGTATTACTTGACTTTACAAAGGTCACCACAGATAGAATTCTCTTGGGGTAGGGAGAGAGAAGAATTATGGCAGTGGTATATGTTAATCCATCACTTGTCATGGAAAGACACCATTGGATAATGTTTAAAACTGATAAAGTGAGAAATTGCTGTATAAGCACATTATTTATAAAATCATAGGTAACTAGGAGAAATAGGTAAAAGAAAAAGTGGTTGCCTCTTGGGAGCAGGACTGATGGTTAGGAGGAGAGGGGTAGAGTACAATTGCCTTTCATTATAAACCTTTCAGTACTGTTTAATTTTCTTTTTAAAAAAAAAATTTTTTTTTTCTTAACGTTTATTTATTTTTGAGACAGAGAGAGACAGAGCATGAATGCGGGAGGGTCAGAGAGAGAGGGAGACACAGAATCTGAAACAGGCTCCAGGCTCTGAGCTGTCAACACAGAGCACGACGCGGGGCTCGAACTCACGGACGTGAGATCACGACCTGGGCCGAAGTCGGACGCCCAACCAACTGAGCCACCCAGGCGCCCCAGTACTGTTTAATTTTCAAACCATATGGATGGATAGATTCCTTAGGTTAAAAAAAATCATTAAAATACAATGACGTTTTAAAAAGGGCATTTACAAACAAATGAAACTGAAGATCAAGGAAAGTAAGTAACATGCTCAAGGTCCTAGGGCTTAGTGGCAGAGTTGGATTCAAACACAGGTTCTGTGACTTTCAGTCTAGGGCTCATTTCACTTGCTTACACAGCCATTTAACAAACGTTTATTGGATATGATGTCGTGTTGCAAGGGCCAAGGCACATCAGTCTTACACTGTTCATAGGTTGTACACAGTCTACTGCAGGAGGGCAGATGCTTCAACTAATCCTTCCAATGCAATGTGCTTACATGATCGTGTGTGCAAAATTTGAAAACACAAGTTATTTTAACTACAATCCGTTGAGGCTGCTGCCTCTTTCCACTTTGAATTCCTCATGGTAATACTTTTGCTTGTGTTGGGTGATGTTGGAATGGCTGCGGGCTTCTGTGAGGTAACTGAAGGAAAGTTGTGTTGGAAATCCGTTGAGTGTGGGTTTAGTGGGATAGATTTATGTGGTTCTCAGTCATTTCTATGTATGGTTAATTTATTGCTAGCCATGCTACTGTATGAATGAAATCATAATAAATGCTCAAGGGGCACCTGGGTGGCTCAGTCGGTTGAGTGTCTGACTTCAGCTCAGGTCATGATCTCACTGTTTGTGGGTTCAGGCCCCATGCAGGCTTTGCGCTGACAGTGTGGAGCCTGTTTCAGATTCTCTGTCTCCCTCTCTCTTTGCTCTTCCCCCGCTCACACTGTGTCTCTCTCTCAAAAAGAAATAAACATAAAAAATTTTTTTTAAATAAACATAAAAAATAACAAATGCTCAAATAATTCAAAAGAAGGCAGAAAAAGAGGAAAAGGGGAACAAAGAGTAGGTGAGACAAAAAAGCCCAGCAACATGGTAGACTTAACCTAAGCATACCAATAATCACGTTATGTGTAAGTAGCCTAAATACTCCAATTAAAGGGAAGAAATTGTAAGATTGGATTTAAAAAAACAAGAGCCAAATATATACTATTTATAAGATTATAAAGCATATACTTTAGATATGAAAACACAAATATGTTAAAAGTAAAAGGATATACAAAGATATATTATGCTAACAGTACTCAGAAGAAAGTAGATCACAGGGTGCCTGGGTGGGTCTGTCGGTTGAGCATCTGACTCTTGATTTTGGCTCAGGTCACAATCCCAGAGTTGTGGGATTGAGCCCCACATTGGGCTCTGTGCTGAACGTGGAGCCTGCTTAAGAATCTCTCTCTCTCTCTCTCTCTCTCTCTCTCTCTCTCACCCCTGTCACTCTACCCCACTCACTCTCTCTCTCTCAAATAAAATTATAAAAAATTAAAAAGAAAATAGATATAAGAGTAAGAATATTACCAGGAATAAAGACGGTCATTACATAATGATAAAGGGTCAATTCACTAATCAGTCATAACTGTTCTAAGTGGTTATGCATTTAGAAACAGGGTATCAAAATACATGAAGCAAAACCTAATAGAACCACAAAAAGAAATGTACAAATATATAATTATAGTAAAATATTTCAACACATTCAACATATTTGATAAAACACCTAGACAAAAAGTCAGTAAGAATATAGAAGATTTGAACAACACTCAACGAACTTAATCTGATGTTTATAGAATACTCTACCCAACAACAGCAGAATATGTATTCTTTCCAAGTGCAAATGAAATACTACAGAAGACTATATCTAGTGCAATAAAATAAGTATCAATATATTTAAAAGTGTTCTGATCACATAGAGTTAAATCATAAATTGACAACAGAAAGATATCTGGAAAATTTCCACACATTTTAGGACAAAAATATGCACTTCTAAATAAAATATAGGTCTAAAAGAAACCACAAGAGAGATTAGAAATGATCTTGATCTTAATGAAATGAAAACACAATATGGAAGTTTGGGGGATGCAGCTAAAGCACTACTTGAGGGAAATTTATAGCATTAAACACTTATATTAGAAAAAAGGAAATAAATTACCTGAACTTCCACTGTCATGAAACCAGAAAGTGAAAGCAAACTGAATCCAAGTAGGCAGAAGATAGGATATAATAATCAGAAGGGGAGAAATTAATAAATAGAAAACAGAGAGGGGGCGCTTGGGCGGCTTAATTGCTTAAGTGTTGGACTCTTGATTTTGGCTCAGGTCATGATCTCACGGTCGTGAGATGGAGTCCCACATCAGGCTCTACACTGAGAGTGCAAAGCCTTCTTGGGATTCTCTCTCTCCCTCTCCCTCTTCCCCTCCCCTCCTCATTCTCTCTCTCACTCACTCCCTCTCTCTTTCTCTCTCTCAAAATTAATAAATAAACTTTGTAAAAAAAAAAAGAGGGAATGTTGGCACAGCAAAAATTAAAAAGAAAAAAAGAGAAAAGAAAGGAAAAGAAAAGAAAAGAAAAGAAAAGAAAAGAAAAGGGGGACACTTGGGTGACTCAGTTGGTTAAGCATCTGACTTTTGGTTTCAGCTCAGGTCATGATCTCACAGTGAGTTTGAGCCCCTCATCAGACTCTGTGCTGACAGCAAAGAGCCTGCTTGGGATTCTCTGTCTTCTCTCTGAGCCCCTCAACTGTTCACTCTCTCTCTCTCTCAAAATAAATAAGTAAACATTAAAGAAAAATAAATTGAAAACAGAAAAACAGTAGGAAAAGCAAATGAAACAAAAATAGGGTTCTTTGAGAAGATTAATGAATTGATGAACCTCTAGACAGCCTGATCAGGAAAAAGAAGATCTAAATTACCAACCTCAGAAATGATAGAGGGATCACTACAGATCTAACAGATATTAACTAGATAATAAGGGAATATTATGAATAACTTCATCCAATAAATTAAATTTTTTGATGAAATGGAGAAAGATAAAAGTATCAAGTTCAGTTGAGAAGGAATAGTTAAGTTAAATAACTCTATATCTATTAAATAAATTTTATGTGTAGTTAAAAAGCCTCTCAGGGCATGTGGGTGGCTCAATCCACTTAAGCCTCCAACTTTGGCTCAGGTCATCATCACAGTTCATGGGTTTGAGCCCTGTGTCAGGCTCTGTGCTGACAGCTCAGAGCCTGGAGCCTGCTTCGGATTCTGTGTCTCCCTCTCTCTGTGCCCCTCCCTCACTCATGCTCTGTCTCTGTCTCTCTCAAAAATAAATAAACATTAAAAAAAAAGCCTCCCACAAAGGTAACATATTGATGACTTTGTTGTCAAATTCTACCAAACATTTAAGGAAGAGGTAATATTAATTTATAAACTCTTCCAGAAATTAAAGAAAAGAGAACACTTCCCAACTCATTCTTCAAACCCAGCATTACCCTGAACATATATTATCTATAGAACAATATAATGAATAGAGATGCAAAAATCCTTAAAAAAAATTTTTAACAGTTATTTATTTTTGAGAGACAGAGACAGCACAAGCGAGGAAGGGGCAGAGGGAGAGAGAAAGAGACACAGAATCTGAAGCAGGCTTCAGACTCTGAGTTGTCAGCACAGAGCCTGATGTGGGGCTCAAACCCACGAACTCTGAGATCATCACTTGAAGTTGGACGCTCAACTAACTGAGCCACCCAGATGCCCTGAGGTGCAAAAATTCTTAACAAAGATGTATGTATGTATGTATGCATTTGTTTTCTAAAGATTTAATTTCTTGGGGCTCCTGGGTGGCTTAGTTGGTTGAGTGTCCGACTTTAGCTCAGGTCATGATCTCACGGTTTGTGAGTTCGAGCCCCACATCAGGCTTTCTGCTGTCAGCACAGAGCCTGCTTTGAATCTTCCATTCCCTTCTCTCTGCCCCTCCCCTCCCTCCCTCTCTCTCAAAAATAAATAAACATTAAAAAAAAAGATTTACTTTTTAAAGTAATCTCCACATCAAATATGGAGTTTGAACTCACAACCCCGAAATCAAGAGTCATACATGCCACCAACTGAGCTGGCTAGATGACCTGCTTAACAAAATTTTAACAAATCAAAACCCACAATATATAAAAAGTAAAGTACATCATTTATGCAATGCATGTTATCCTAGGGATGAAGAATTTGCTTAACATTTGAAAAGTAATCAGTGTAATTCACCATATTGATAAGTTTAAAAAGATAAACCATTTTATCATCTCAATAGATGCAGAAAAAACATTTGACAGGAGCGCCTGGGTGGCTCAGTTGGTTAAACGGCCGACTTCAGCTCAGGTCATGATCTCGCGGTCCGTGAGGGCTGTGAGTTCGAGCCCCGTGTCGGGCTCTGTGCTGACAGCTCAGAGCCTGGAGCCTGTTTCAGATTCTGTGTCTCCCTCTCTCTGACCCTCCCCTGTTCATGCTCTGTCTCTCTCTGTCTCAAAAATAAATAAATGTTAAAAAAAAAAAATTAAAAAAAACCCAAAAAACATTTGACAAGAACCAACATCCATTCCTGAGAAAAACTTGTAGCAAACTAGAAATAGAAGAGAACTTCTTCAACCTGGTAAAGGGCTTTTATAAAAAAAACTAATGTCCTAAAGTTATACTTAATGGTGAAAATTGGGTGCCTTCTCCCTAAGATCAAGAGCAAGGAGAGGATGTCAGGATCTTACCATTTGTATTTAAAATTGTGCTGGGAGTTTCTAGTAAGGGCGATTAGGCAAGACAAAGAAATAAAAGGCATAGAGGTTGAAAATAAAAAGAAAAGCGGTCTTTACTTGCAAACAACATAATCGTCTGTCAAGAAAAAAATTTTTTTAAATTTTCTTTTTGAGCAATCTTCACACCGGTGTGGGGCTCGAATTCACAACCCTGAGATCAAGAGTCACATGCTTTACCAACTGAGCCAGGCAGATGCCCCAGAAAATTTTAAAGAACCTACAAAATGCCACTGGAAGTGAGTTTACTGAGTTTCGGATCAGATGCTTAATATTTAAAAAGTAATTGATTTCTACATACCGGCAACATTCTTATTGAAATAGAAAATTTTATTTATTTATTTTTAAGTTAATTTATTTATTTTTGAAAGAGAGAGAGATAGAGGTTGTGAACAGGGGAGGGGCAGAGAGAGAGGAAGAGAGAAGATCCCAAGCAGGCTCTGCACTATCAGTGCAGGACCTGACTTGGGGCTCAAACTCAGAAACCATGAGATCGTGTCCTGATCCGAAATCAAGAGTTGGACGCTCAACTGACTGAGCCACACAGGTGCCCCAACTTTTTATTTACTTTTAACTAATCTCTACCTTCAATGTGAGGCTCAAACTCATGACCCCCTGAGATCAAGAATCGCATGCTCCAACCAACTGAGTCAGCCAGCAGCCCCTGAAAATTTAAAGTACATTTATATTAGTATGAATATATGAAATACTTAGTAATAAATTTGACAGAAGATGTGTAAGACTTGTAGCTGAAAACTACAAAATATTGCAGAGAGAAATTAATGAAAACCTAAATAGATGGAGACATATACCATGTTCATGGATCAAAAGACTCAATATTATTAATGTCAATTCTTTCCAAATTGATGGATATGACACCATCCCTATCAAAATCTGGGCAAGCTTTACTTTACTTTATTTTTAGAAATGGACAAGCAGATTTCAAAATTTAAATGCAAATGCAAAGGACTCAGAATAGCCAAACTATTTTGAAAACGAACAAATCAGTAGGACTTATGTGATTTGGTTACAAGACTTCTATGTGAGAGTAGTTGGGAAAATGTGGTATTGATCTAAAGACAGACATGCAGATCAACAGAACAAAGTAGAGAGTCCAAAGATAGGCCTCCACACATATAGTCAATTGACTTGACAAAGGTGCTAAGGCAATTCAGTGGGTAGAATTATAATCTTTTTAACAAATGGTGCCGGGGGGCGCCTGGGTGGCTCAGTCGGTTGAGCGTCTGACTTCGGCTCAGGTCATGATCTCGCAGTCCGTGAGTTTGAGCCCCGCATCGGGCTCTGTGCTGACAGCTCGGAGCCTGGAGCCTGCTTTGGATTCTGTGTCTACCTCTCTCTGCCCCTCCGCCATTCATTCTCTTTCTCTCTCTCTCTCTGTCAAAAATAAATAAACTTAAAAAAAAAAATGGTGCTGGAACAACTGGATAGACACATGTCGGAAAAAAAAAAAAAAAAGAACCTCTATCTTTACCTCAGACCAAATATGAAAATTAACTTGGAATAGATCATAGTCGAAATGTAAAAGCTTGGGGCACCCGAGTGGCTCAGTCTGTTAATTGTCCAATTCTTGATTTTAGCTCAGGTCATGATTTCATTGTTGGTTCTTGGGTTCAAGCCCGGAGTCAGACTCTTGTGATTCTCTTTCTCTCCCTCTCTCTCTGCCCCTCCACTGCTCGTTCTTTCTGTGTCTCAAAATAAATAAACTACAAAAAAAAATTTTTTTTTTAATGTAAAAGCTAAAACCATAAAACGTCTAGGAGAAAGCATAAAAGAAAATGCTAGTGACTTTGGAGTTGGCTATTTTTTTTTTTTTTTTTAAAGGGAGAGAGAGGCAGGGGGAAGGGACAGAGAGGGAGAGAATCTTAAGCAGGCTGACGCAGGAGTTGACCTCATGACTGTGAGATCATGACCTGAGCCGGAATCAAGAGTGGATGCTTAAGCGACTGAGCCACCCAGGCAACTCTTGGCAAAGATTTCTTCAGTAGAACACAAAAAGTCTATGGTATAAAGTAAAAAAATTGATGAATTAGACTTCATCATAATTAAAAATCTTTGTTCTTCAAGAGACCTTACAAAAATGAAAAGATGAGTCCCAGATTTGGAGAAAATATCTGCAAAACATATATGCAACGGAGGACTCGTGTCTACCTATGTATAAACTTATATTTAAAAAAATTTTAAATTGTAGGGCACCTGGCTGGCTCAGTCGATGGAGCATGTGACTCTTGATCTCAGAATGTCATGAGTTTGAGCCCCATGTTGCAGGTAGAGTTCACTAAATAAAAAAAAGAAAAAAAAAAATTTAATTGTGGTAAAATATACATAACATAAAATTTACCATCTTAACTAATTTTAGATGTACAGTTAAGTAGTGTTAAGTATATCCATATTGCTGTTCAACCAATCTCCAGAACTTTTTTTTTCTTGCCAAACTGAGGCTACATCCATTAAACAACTGCTCATTTCCTTCTGCCCCAGGCCCTAGCAACTGCCATTCTTTTTTTTCTTAATTTTTTTTATGTTTATTTATTTTTGAGAGAGAGAGAGAGAGAGAGAGAATGGGGGGGGAGGCAGAGAGAGAGGGAGACACAGAACCTGAAGCAGGCTCTGGGCTCTGTCAGCACAGAGTCCAACGTGGGGCTCGAACCCATGAACCGTGAGATTATGACTTGAGCCGAAGTTGGATGCTTAACCAACTGAACCACCCAGGTGCCCCTGGCAACTGCCATTCTGCCTTGTTTCTATTGATTACTCTAGTTATCTCACATAGTGGACTCATACAGTATTTGCCTTTTCGTGATTGACTTATTACACTTAGCATAATGCCTCAAGGTTCATCTGTGTTCTAGCATGTGTCAGAATTTCCTTCCTTTTTAAGGCTGAATGTATTCCATTGTATGTGTGTACCACATTTTGCTTATTCATTCATCGGTCGATGGACATTTGTGTTGTTCTTACCTTTTGCCTATTGTGAACAGTACTCCCGTGAACATAGGTTGTACAAATATATCTTGGAGAGCCTGTTTTGAATTCCTTTGGGTATTAAAGAACTATTACAATTCAATAATAAGACAATCAACCCAATTTTTTTTAATGGGGAAAGATTTGAATAGACATTTTACCAAGGAAGATACCCAGATCAGTAAGTCAGTATACAAAAAGATGCTTAACAACATTAACGGACAGGAAAATATAAATGGAGCCCACCATGATGAAGCACTGTGAATCCACGGAAATGATTAAGGTTAAACTCGCTGACCAAGTGCTGTGAGCATGAGGAGGAGTTGGGACTCTCGCATGCCACTCGTGGGAATGTGGAATGATACCACCATTGTGGAAAAACGTTGGCAGCTTAAAAAATGTTAAACGTACACCCATCATATGACTTGACCACGCCTAGGTATTCCACTCCTAGGTATTTACCTAAGAGAAATGACAGCATATGTCCACACATGGATTTGAATATGAATGCTCATACTAGCTTTATTTGTATAACAGCCAGCAAATAGAAACAATCCAAAGTCTGTCAATAAGTGAATGAATAACCAAATTGCGCTATAACCATAAAATGGCATTCTACTCAGCAATAAAAAGGGACAAATTATTGGCGTGTGCAACATACATATGAATTGCAAAATAATTATGCTGAGTGAATGAGGCCAGACAAAAAAAGAATGCATACTGTATGATTCCATTTATATAGCCTTCTAGAAATGCAGCCTAATCAAGAGTGACAGAGGCAGATTATTGTTTGCCTGGGATGTGGGGGAGGGGGCAGTGTGGGGCAGAAGGGAGGGATTACAAAGGGCTATAGGAAGTTTTGGTGGTGACAATATGTTCATTACCTCTGTTGTGATGCTTTTGTGGATATATATGTGTGTATATATATATATATATATATATATATATATATATGTATGTATACATAATATGTATGTCAAAACTTGTCAAATTATACCCTTTAAATATGTGCAGTTTATTGTATGTAATGATATCTCAATCAAGCTATAAGGCAAAAAGAAATAAATTCAAGTAGACCCATAAAGAGAAATAGTATGTAGCAATGAAAATTATGGACAGATATTTACGATAATTGTTGAGAGAGAAAAAAAGCAGATTACAAAACAATATGTCCAATATGGTCACTTTTAAATTTTTATTATTTTTATTTATTTAAAAAATTTTTAAAATGTTTGTTTATATTTGAGAGAGAGAGAGAGAGACAGTGCTTAAGCAGGGGAGGGGCAGAGAGAGACAGAGACAGAATCTGAAGCAGGATCCAGGCTCTGAGCTGTCAGCACAGAGCCTGATGCAGGGCTTGAACCCACAAACCATGAGATCATGACCTGAGCTGAAGTCGGATGCTCAACCGACTGAGCCACCCAGGTGCCCCTGGTCACTTTTTTTTTTTTAGATAACCTGAATATCTATGGCATTCACCATTTGATTATAAAGAGTGTCACATTAAAATCAAACCATGGTTTATGCCAGCCCAGATCCATCCTGCCAGTGTGGGAATTCTCCTTCCCTGTAAAGTCCCCTGTCCTTTATGTTTCTGGGTGTCCCCACATGTGTCTCAGTGCACTCAAAAAGCGATCTCAGATGTTATTTGCTGTTGCTGACACCAGCCGAGCTGAGTTTCCTGCATTAATGTTGCTAGCGGAGCCAGAGATAGGCCCATGTCACTTGTCCGTGTGACCATGTCGCACATGCCAAGCCCCATGCGTGGGTTGCCCAGCAATCCAGCCATGCGACTCTTGCACCCTTAGGGGGCTCTGAGAACATGGCCAAAGCAAAGTAATTGAGAAAATGCCCCATCTTGTGTCATGGTCAGAGGTCCCCACAGGAGAGTTGCGTGGGCCCCAGGGGTGGCAGGATGATACCTCTCTTTGTTGCACACTGTTCTTTTCTCCAGGGAGGGGCAGGGACGGGAGGAGTTCAAGTACCAGCCTCTGTGAGGTGTCCGCCATGATTGACTCTCCACCCCTCCCATCCTGGTGTGGAAGCCACTTCCATTGCCAGACTCC
Organism: Herpailurus yagouaroundi; assembly: GCF_014898765.1. NCBI lineage: Eukaryota > Metazoa > Chordata > Mammalia > Carnivora > Felidae > Herpailurus > Herpailurus yagouaroundi. The sequence continues at coordinate 44,267,783 of NW_024412388.1, forward strand.
TCCTCCCAAGATCTGGTGTCTTTCAGGAAGCACCACCATCCTCTGTCAGGTCCTGATGAGCGTGTATCGCAAACGTGAAAACCGATGGAGACTTTTCCAGGCAGCAACTTATGCCCATGGCCATATCATATATTTCATGTCACATCATATTACACTCTATAACATAACATATGCAGATGCACTGGGAGAGGGGGGAGGGGGGTCTCCACCTCCCTGGTTGGCAGGTCCACATTTTTCAGCTCTAGTCTGGTTGGAAGCACATGCCTTAAAATACTATGATTCTCTCTGAGCGGAGCGATCATGGATGGCATTCATTTTCTTTGTTCTTTTCTGAACTGTCCATTTAGATTTTTTTCTATCAATACTCATTAGGGCAAAACAGTGTGTCTGGCTCAGAGAAGCTGGGTCCCAGCACCCAGCTCAGTGTTTGGCACATAGTAGGTGCTCAGTAAAGGTGTGACCGAACAGCAGGTATTACGTTTCTGGACTCTGAGGGGCTGACTTAGCAAGAACAGGCAGCGGCTTTTGCGCCCTGGCGCCTGTCCTGCTCCACGTGGACACTGCCAGGTCCGGCGCCCACGTTTCCGCTTCTGCCCGGCGCCCCGGGACTGACGCCTGGCGGGGCGGGGTGTCTGGCGCCGGCTCAGTGCCCTGGCCCTCTGCGATCGCTGCTGCCGCTGCAGCCCGGGGCCGCCCCACCCGTACCGGGGAGGGGAGGGGACCAGAGTCGTCGGGAACTCGCCCAGGCGCCCCCGCCCGCCGGTCTTTTACCCGCTGCTTCCTGTGCCTCCCGCAGCCTCTCCTAGCCTCCCCCATCAGGCTCCGCTTTGGGACCTCGCATGCCCGGTTCTGAGCCTCTCCCCGCGGAGCTGCTTCCCCCGAAGTTCCCAGCAGGCTCCCCCCGCCTCCGCCCTGCAAGCAGTTGGGTCTAGAGGGTCCCACCACTTGGGTAAGACCCCGCCGCGCCCCTCCCCTGCCTCCTGCCTGGGAAAGACTGCACTCCCTAGGATCCCCCTGCTGCTGGCTGCTCCTCAGCCCCAGCACACTCTCTAGGCAGATCTGCCTCTACCCCAGGACTGGGCTCCAGACAAGCCTTTTGGTGCCTGATACACTCTTGCTTGGGCAGGCTGAGGCATGAAGAAGCGTCCTGGGATTTGAGCTGAGCTGGGCGGGCCTCTCACCAGGATGGGGGAGGCTGGCCCTGGGAAGGGCCTGTGGACTCACACTCCAGAGGGTGCAGCCGATGCTGACTCACTTAGATCTGGGGTGGGTGGGGGAGCCCTAGCCCTTGTTGTGAGTAACCTCTGCACAAGGGTCCAGTGTGAGGCTGGCTGGGCCCAGGAGTTCGTTCTGGCCCCAGCAGATGGAGGTGCTGAGAGTGGGGCAGGAAGGGCATGTTTGAGCCCACTGGTCAGGATGGAGTTTAGGATTGGCTGGACAGGTTCAGGACTCTGTTCGTGCATCCCTAATCTGGCCTCCATGGCTTGTTGGCAACCCCCCTCCCCGCCCCCCTCCCGCCCATCTCTACTACCTGTGTCTTCTCTCCTCTGCACTGTTGACTGGCTTCCCACTGCTTTCTTTGCCTAGTTTCTCCACAGAGGGCTGTAGTTCTGAAGGGCCCTGGCCTTGGAGGAATGTTGATGTCACCTCTACTTCCTGTATCACCGCCTCCTTGCTTTGTTCCTTCCTCCTGTCCCCCTTCTGTTTATCTCAAAACTTCCTTTATTCTGCCATGACAAGCCGAAGGGGCCCCCAGAAGGAACTGGAGTCTTTAGACTGGAGAATAGGAGAGAATGACATTCCTGCACGCATCCATTCTTTCATTCATTCATTCATTCATTCATTCATTCATTCATTTGATCATTCATGTACACGTGTGTTTATTCCCATTCATTCACTCACACATTCCCTTGTTCTTTCACATTCAATTATTCCTTCATTCTTGGGACACTTATACTGAGCATCTACTATGTTCGAGGCCCTGAGTGTTTGGTGGGGGCAGGATACTCTGATGAATCAACTCCATCCCTGATGTCAGCCATTCAAGGTCAAGAAGGAGAAATTAGCACAAATCAGCCCAACTTAAGAGAAAAAGCAGTATGAGAGATAAAGCGCTGTGAAGTGTGTGCGTGTGTGTTTGTGTGTGTGGAGAGGGGACTGAGAAGGAGGATGGAATTTTCACTTAGGAGGAGCTCAGAAGATTTCCTGGAGGTGGTGCCATCTGAGCCAGGCTTGATGGGGCCCAGGGTTGGGATGTAGAGCTATCAGAGGGCATCAGGGAACAGCAGGAACAAAGGAAACCCCAGGTGTGTGAGGGGACAGTTGGGAGCTCTTTTCATGGCTTGAGACTATTAGAAGAAATAAGTCTGGATGGGGAGGCCAGGGCCCGGTAGAGGACAGGACATGTGCTCCCATCTCTCTTCCCTCTGTCAGGCCAGGAGGGCAGCCGCGGTCTGGGTGACCCAGAGCCACGATCATGGGGAACTAGCAAGATCCTTGTGGCTATTAGAGTTCTTTGATTGTTCAGCAGTCTTAGACGGAGTGAGCCCTTCAATCTTGGATGTAGGTAAGTGGAGCCTGGGGTAGTAGATGTGTGTTTGGAGCAGGAGAGAGCTCTAGGTTCTAGCCCATGGAGGGGTTCAGCTAGGGCAGTTCTGAAAGTGGGAGTTGGAGTGGATGATGTCAGAGGTCCCCAGAGAGTCTGTGGTCCTATCTGGAAAGGCAGAAGAGGGAATTCCTGGGAGTTTGTTTATGTATTCATTCATTCATTCCCTCCTTTGACCCTATACCACTTCCTGACTGACTTCCTCCCTCCCCCCTTCCTTCCTTCCTTCCTTCCTTCCTCCCTCCCTCCCTCCCTCCCTCCCTCCCTCCTTCCCTCCTTCCTTCCTTCTTCCTTCCTTCCTTCCTTCCTTCCTTCCTTCCTTCCTTCCTTCCTTCCTTCCTTCCTATCAGTACTAAACTCTTGTTCTGGACAGACCCTGTGCTGAGGACTCAGGTGACTCAGATCAACTCCCTGTCCATGTGAGTTCCCAGTCTCATGGGAGAGACAGATCCGTGCCAGAAAGTGACAACCCAGTAACACTGTGGTATATAAATGGAGGTGACTCCACTGTGTTTTGTCACCGAGTGGGGTGGTACAGCTGAAGAATTAATGCAGACATTTGTCTTCTAGCCAGGAAGGCCCCATCTGTGGGGCCAGATGAAGGATGTCACGTGGGAAAAGAAGTGTTTGTGGCGGAAAATACTCAGGGTTCCTGGGGCTTGAAAAGCAGGCTTTCCCTAGACACGGGAGTCCCCAGAGGCACACTTAAGGACCATGCCTTTGGGCCATGGGCACCGCAAGCTCATTCCACACCAGAAATGAGCCTGCAAGATTTGAGAACCTCTAGAGAAGTTCTTGGTCAGCATAAGCTGTAGGCGGTTGTGTGGAGTGGTGGTTACACTTGTGGGCTCTAGACTTAGATCAGAGTTCAGATCCTTAGGCTACTCTTATCAAGTGCATGCCTTGGGACAAATGACGCTTTGCCTCCGGTTTTCCTCTGTAGGAGAATGATAATCATAGTACCTTCCTCCTAGGATGAGTCCTGAAGGTGGTAACCTCTATGACGTGCTTGCCCAGGGTGTGTGAGGAGAGCTATGACGATGGCAGTGATGATAAGAGTGATGTACAGTCAAGAGCTGTCCCACAATCTCTGGGTCTCATCCACCCCAGCTGGAAAATGGGAGGGCTGGCCCAGCTCACTGGCTCTCAAAGTATGGTCCCTGGACCAGTAGCATCAGTATCACTTGGGATCTTATTAGAAATGCAAATTCGGGGCGGCTGGGTGGCTCAGTTGGTCAAGCATCTGACTTCGGCTCAGGTCATGATCTCACCGTTCGTGAGTTCGAGCCCTGTGCCAGGCTCTGTGCTGACAGCGTGGAGCCTGGACCCTCTTCCGGTTCTGTGTCTCCCTCTCTCTGCCCCTCCCCTGCTTGTTCTCTCTCTCTCTCTCTCTCTCTCTCAAAAATAAACATTAAGCACAATAATAAAATAAAGAAATGCAAATTCTTGGGCTCTCCTGGAGCTTTACAGGAGATGTGGCCCAGCAATCTGAATTTTATTTAAAAAAATTTTTTTAATGTTTATTTTAGAGAGAGAGAGTGTGCACTAGCGAATGAGCAGGGGAGGGGCAGAGAGACATGGAGACCCAGAATCCGAAGCAGGCTCCAGGCTCTGAGCTGTCAGCACAGAGCCCGACGTGGGGCTCGAACTCACTGACCCTGAGATCACGACCTGAGCCCAAGTTGGACGCTTAACCAACTGAGCCACCCGGGTGCTCCGCAGTCGGAATTTTAAAAAGCCCTTCACATGATTCTGCTGCAGGCTGAAGTTTGGGGACCACCGACCTCACTATCACTTAAGACCTCTTCTGTATCCACTTTTCCAGGACTGTGATTCATCTAGGCACGTGGCATGTTTCCTATGTTTAGGGCCCTGGTCTGGGGGCTGATGGGAGAGGGCACAGAGATGAGTAAGATATGGTGTCAGCCCTGAGGGGGCTCCCGAGTGAGTTGGGAAGGGGAGGCAGATCCCTATGGAAATATTCATTGAAGTAACGGACCCGACAGAACTGCCAGAGAGACACGAGTCAGTTCCATAATAAGGAGCAGAGAGGAGAGAGACCTTTCTCTTTCTCTGCAGAGAGCTCTGGTTCTCTGTTGCTTGTTCCTGACAGTATACTGATGCAACCTTGCTGGAGTGCCTCTCATAAGTCTTACTGAAGTCTCTTGTATTTTGTGCCTTGCTGTGGGGTGGGGTGGTCAGGGGTCAGGGGTGGTGATTCTAGACAACTTCTCACACAGACTTTGGGTAGCTCACTTTTCATCCCTGGCTTCATTGTATCCCTCTGTAAGGTGGGGGGACCAGACTGAGTCCAGTGAGTCTGGGACATTATGCACTGCTGGGGAGGGGGCAGGCTGGGGATCAGAACCTCTCCGGGTTTCCATTCCCTCATCTGCACAGCGGGGCCCTGAATTGCCCTGGCCGCCTGCCTGGATCCAGTGAGATGAGCTTTCCCTTCTCTGGGCTGTTTTTCTTACCAGTCGAGGGAGGTCTCATGATTCCTATCCTGTTCACTTCATGTGGCTTTTAGCATGTGGAACATGTTCTTCATTCTCAGAGCTTCTTGAAGCCCCAGCCCTGTTGCCTGGCATTCAAGGTCCTCCTCGACAGATTCCCAGCTTTTTTTTTTTTTTTTTTTTTCTCCTGCAAGATGAGAATCCTTACTGTCTATTACTGCATCCTGTTCTGTTCCTGTTAGGCCTTCTATCTCATCCCTCTTCTCAGCCTATCCAAACCCATTCAGTCTTCAGGCCAGAGAGCACCACCTCCTCCAGGAAGCCTCCTAGATTGCCCCAGCCCTCCGTGCCCTCCTTGGACCATCTTGCTGTCTTTTAAGGTGTGACTTTAATTTCTCACTTGGTGACACTGGACTGCTGGGTCTGTTATTTCAGGGGAAGCCTTGAGCTCACAGGGGTGGACATTAAAGCCCTTGACTCCTAGAGCAGGGAGGCCCAGAGACAGGAGGGAACTTGTTGGCAGTCACACGGCACATTAGTGAGAGAACCAGGCCCAGAACCCAGGTGTCTTAGGCCCGGGGGCGGGGGCGGGGGGGCGGTGGAGATATCACTAGGTGTGTGGGGAATGAGCTAGAGGCAGTGAAGGGCAGAGGCCTCAGATCCGGCTGACCTGCGTTCCAACGTGGCTTTGTACTCAATAGCCGTGCCACCTGGGGCGTGTCACCTACCCTCCCCAAGGGACCTTCCGGTGGGGTTGGAATGAGGACCGGCACCAGGCCTGGCGCACAGTCGGTGCTTGGTTATTGTGAGGTGCTCATTATTACTCCCGATCCATCCGTCCATCCCAGCTCCTCTGCCTGGCTCTCGCGTACCTTCTTCTCTTAACCACCGAGGACTTTATTTTATGGCCCCGTCGTGAAAAGTCCAATGTCAGCGTCAAGGCCTCCTCGTTAAGCCTCTTGCAGAAGTGAGAGGGAGAAGGGAAAATCTGGGTGGTCTGTAAGTTGGCAGTGGCTACGGAGGGCCCCGGGGCGGGTGCCCAGGGGGGCTGAAGCCTGTGAAGCTAATGAGGTGAGATTTAGCAGATGCCACTTTAAGAAAAGTCACATTGCTCATTGTAAGGAAACGAGGGGGTGTGCCCTGTCCCTGGCCAGTAGCTGCACTGGGCTGCACTTGGGGGCAGCACTCCCAAGGGTGAAGAGTCCTAGCAGGTGGGGCTGGTGTCTCTCTGGGAGGCTGCTGGCAGTTCCCTGGCCTCCTGCCACCTTCCAGCCTGACCCTTGTGGACAGATGGAAACCTGGTGACCATTTGGCCAGGCTAACTGGCTGGGGACGGGAAGGTGGGAACTCCGGCCCCCTAGGAAGGACCCTGGAGCAGAGAGACCCCCTGAGAAGGATGTCAGGGGCTGGAAGTGGGCCGGAAGCGAGCAAGTCTGGCTGTGGCTGGAAGCGAAGTGCAAGTCCGGCTAGGTGCCCAGTGGGCGGGCACAGGGCCCCCTGACATGGCTGGGGCCCAGTTGGCAGCCTGTCTCCTTCCTCTCCACCAGGCGGGCACAGGAGCCTTGGGAGGGGGTGCTCTGGGAGGAGGGGGGGAGAGGGCAGTGTGAGGACGGGCAGGACTCAATGATAACAGCTGGGCTCAGGAGGGGCGGGAGCTCCGGAGGAGGAGCAGGAGGAGAGGCCGACAGGCTTCATTTGGAGCCAGAGCCTGGCTGTTGCTCAGGTTACCAGTGTCTCTCTCAGAGGGTGCGACCAACGGTGTGACCAGCTGGTGGGGTCTCGCCGCAATGATCCAGAATGTCGGAAATCACCTGCGAAGGGTATGGAGGGCGGTGGGCTGGGGGCTGATTGGAGGCAAAGGAGAGGGGCCTGGAGGTTGCGGGGGTGGGGGTGGTCCCGAGAGAAGATCGAAGTTTCCAGTTTAAGTCAGAAGTTCTATGGCTTCTCTCTCATTTTCCACGGACCACTTTCCAGCTCTCTTTGAAGGAGGAATGGCAGAACTCCTGGGCTGGTTTATTAGAAGCAACAATCCCCAAACCAGCCCCAGGGGCCGTTAGCTCCCCCGAGGGCTGGCTGTGTCTGCGCTGGACGCTGTCTGCGTCTGGAATTCTATTCTGGGGGTGTGGGTTTCTCCCAGCGGAGTCCTGTGCGTGTGTCTGCTGCACATCTGAGCTCCGTGGCTGTGTGTCGCGCTGGAGTTCAGGGCTCGAAGGCCTTGACTCTGAGACATGTTACAGGGCTGGGGAGGGGGTGTGTGAGTGGGCGAGGGTGTGGCAGGACCAAGCCCGGGATTCTCAGGGACAATAACCTCTTTCAGAGAGCAAGCTTAGGACCAGGCGTGGGCTGTTGGAAAGGCGTTCTGCAAGGTGTCCTGGCAAGACCACGTTTCCCTGGAATGTCTTAACGAGGACTTTGGAGCTGAGATTAGATACTGAGGCATGGGACAGACCCAAGTGTTCATCATCACCGCCTGGCGGGATCCTTTGATCTGGTGAAATGACTGGCAGGGGTTGTGCTGAGCATAGAGTGGGTATCCTCTGAGGATGTTTTCAGGAATGCCTTTTGTGAAAGGGGCAGGGGTGAATACATCTCTTACTTATCCCCTCCCTCCGTCTGCATGACGGCCGCTCACCTCAGACCTCGGCACCCTCACCCCCCAGGACGCCTTCTCCCTGCTTCCCCGGTTCCACAGCCGGCCCCTCCCACCGCCCTCCCCTGGAGGGATGCTTCTAACAGGGACACGTGATTATTCCCCACCTGCTCCGCCGGCTGCCTTCAGTACAACGTTCACATTCCTTACCTGCTACCAAAGGCTCTTGGTACTCTGCTTCTGCTGCCTCTCCCCCCTCATCCTTCCTTCCCCACCCCTGTGCATTCAGCGTGGTGGCCATACTGAACTGCTTGCCACTGCCTCAGTTGACCACGTCTGTTCTCCTCTCTGTGCTGTGGTCCATACTGTGCTTTGTGCTCGGGTGGCCCCCAGCTTCTTTCTGCCCCCTGGAAGATTCCTTCTGGGCCCTCAGATCTCAGCTTAGATGCTGTCTCCTCTAGAAAGCCTTCCTAGATTTCTCAGGGCACAGGGAGCCTTTGTGTTAGTGCCCATCTCTCCCACCAGCCAGTGAGTTCCATGAGGCTGCTCTTGGTGTGCCCGGCGGAGGGCTGAGCGCGGTCAGGGTCTCAGACAATGCCTAATGAATGAATGGGCACAGGCAGCTTCTCAGTGAGGCCAAGGGTGGGATCTGAGAAGCAAGGTCCCATCTCCTGAGCACGGGGCAGAGAGCGTTTTCCAGGCGAGGCTATGTCTTGGGCGCTGCATGACTTTTTTCCCATTGATCCCCATCAGTAACTGGGGAGAAGGCAGTGGAGAAGGGATGTATCATCATCACCGTTTTACAGAGATAACAGTATCATAGTAGCAAATCTGTACATAGTGCTGGCCACACCTGGGCACGATACCAAATGCTTTGTATATATTAATTCATTCCGTTTCCTGCGAGGTAGGTACAGGTATCATCCCCATATCCCAGATGAGGAAACTGAGGCTCAGAGGGGTTGAGGACTTGCCCAGGCTCAGGATCACACTGGCAGGAGGTGGCAGAGCTGGGATTTGAACTCAGGCAATCTGGCTCCAGAATCTGAGCTCTTAGGGAGCCCGAGGCTCAGCCCAGCAAAAGCCCAGAGTGAGATTCCAGCCCACACATTCCGAGTCTGAGCCCAGGCAGCCTTTTGCTTCCCCAATACTCTCCTGCCCGCTCTCCTGAGCCAGGGAGTGGAGGTAAGTATGGGGGTGGAATTGGGCTCATGAGGTGGCATGGGGGACCTCGTGCCGGCTGAGCACACTCAAGCCTTGATTGCCACCTATGGACCATCTCCTGCATGCAGATCTGTTTTTTCCTGAATTCTCTTAGTTCCCTGGGAAATATAGGACAGTTTGGGATGATTTTCTGGGTTGTTACCAAAGCTGTTTTTTTTTTTTTTTTAATTTTTTTTCAACGTTTATTTATTTTTGGGACAGAGAGAGACAGAGCATGAACGGGCGAGGGGCAGAGAGAGAGGGAGACACAGAATCGGAAACAGGCTCCAGGCTCTGAGCCGTCAGCCCAGAGCCCGACGCGGGGCTCGAACTCACGGACCGCGAGATCGTGACCTGGCTGAAGTCAGACGCTTAACCGACTGCGCCCCCCAGGCGCCCCCCAAAGCTGTTTTTAATGAAAAGCAAGCAAATCAAAAAACCCACTGGGGACAAAGAAAGCCAGGTTGACTGGGAACAGAAGGGAGGCCTCAGATAACCCGTAAGCTTTGCCTCACAGGCTTTGGGGGCCCTTGTCAGTATCCTGTGACACTACAGACACGGGCGTTTTGGAGTTAGGTGGTTCTGGCTCTTACCTGCCACTGGGTACCCAGCGAGCTCTCGAAACGTGTGGATGAATGAATGAATGAGGCGGTGAGCCTGCTGCCCAGCTTGGGGAGCAGGGTGTGAGGGAGGAACGCTGCTTGCCTGTCGGGTGGTGCCGGGAAGGTCCTCCTGTCCTGTCTCAGTCCTTGCCTCTCTGAGTGGAGACCCTCTCCTTCCCCATCCGAGGTGTCAGACTGTACTGGGGACTGAGTCCCGCGCTCCTGGTCTGGCAGGGATCCGCTGGAGCCCTAGTGGGAAACTGGGAACCTCTGCTCAGCCTGCGTTCTAGCCTGGTCAAGGTCACCTCCCGGGAACTTTATTTACTCTGGGGAAGGTGATGGGGCTGTTTATCCCAGCTCCCCTGAGGAGCCCTGCACCCTGGTAGTGTTGCCAACAGGGTGGTGGCAGATCAGAAAGAGCCACGGGTATCTGCGCACATGCTTGTGTGTCCACCAACCTACACGCTGCTCCCAAGCCCTGGCAGTGATCCCACTGCTTTACCTTGAACCTGAGGACAGCTGGAGGTTCTCTTCCCCAGCCCAGCCAGCCCCCCAGGCTCACTGAGGGTCTAGTTCAGGGTATGAGGAGGTTTTAGGCACAATGCTTGGCCACCCCTGGATTAGAATCCTTTCTTCACCCCATGGCTCCCCATCTCTGGTTGTTCTCTGAGGTTCCCAGCCTTGACATCCTGGGGTTCAGGGCTTTGGTGAAGGGCTTGTGTACCATCTTGAGGTTGGTCCTGACAGTGAAAGGCAGGGGCCTGTCTGCCTGGAGGACCCCGCTGTGTGGTGAAGAGGGGAGACCCGCAGGAATAAAATGACATGACTATCGTATGGTATGAGGGCAGAAGCTACTGAACGGATGAGTGACTATGAAAGCTCAGAAGGGCGCTGTTGTGCCCGGAAGGCTTCCTGGAAGAAGAGGCAAGACTCAGACACTTAGTCTGAGCCTGTCCAGGAGCCCCACGCGAGCCCTGGTCTCAGCCACGGACAGACACCCTTAGCGGTCGGAGTCTGGAGGGCTCTTCTTCATCCTTCAACACCCAGCTCAGCCATTGTTTCCCCTTCCAGTCTGCATCCTGCCTGCTCCCAGAATTAACGGCGTCTCCTCAGGATACTGTGCTGATTGCAGTTGTTGCCTCCACAGGGATTAGCACGTGGCAGGTACTGAGTACTCTGTGATGAACCCAGGCTGCTGTGTGGAGACACAGTGAGAAAGTGTCGAGTCGTCTGCCTGGGGTTACGTGGCTCTTAAGTGGCACTGCTGAGATTAAGCCCAGATTGTTGGAGAACTGGGAGCTGGGCAAGAATAACGAGAGAGGTTCAGGGGAGGGCTCTCTGAGCTGGCGACAACGAGGCAGAAACCTAGCAGTTGAGATGACGGCCGGGGGAAGAGCTGGAAGAGCATTCCGGGCAGAGGGAACAGCATTCAGTTAGTTGCAGGCTCCGTGGTGTGAGGGGGCTCAGCGCATCTGAGCTACCGAGTGGAGGCCGGTGTGGCTTGGACAGGAGTGAGCATGGAAGGGACTGAGGTAAGGGTGTGATGTGCTGCAGGCTGGGGGTCCGGCCCTTATAGGCAGGGTTTGGGGTTTGGAGTGCTGGCAGTCGTATCGTCCTGCCCGCTAGCCTGTGTGGTCCTTGGGGACGTGCTGGTCCCAGACTTAGTGCCAAGGTACATAGTCCCTGCACACTGTGCTCAGAGAAGCTCAGAGACCTAGGGAAACACATCATCATGGCTCCTCTCTGTCTGGCCAGCGCCATAAAGGTCCTAGCCACCTTCCCATCCACACCCTGACCGCCCACAATAGGAAGGTGGCGATAGGCCCGGCACGCTGGCACAGACAAGGCGCGGAGAAGGGAGATGCTGTACCTGGGCTCGTACGGCTGGCGCGAGACTTGGCATCCCTACCTGCCAGGCCGAGACACCCCTCTTCAGCCCCTCTCCTGGCCAGGGCGACATCTGGAAACTCTGTGCGTCCAGAAAGTGGCCTCACTGTCACACTCAGACCCACCCCATCACAGCCGAGCTTCGCGCACTGGCAAATGCAGATTTGGGGCTGATCACCTGCCCCCACCTCACACACACCAGGGTTTGGGGACCTGTGTCTGGTCCAGGCCGGGCCAAGTATCACCAGCATGTCTGGACAGCTGCTCACAAGTCTGGAGAGCTCACTTTAGGGACACTGATTGTCTTCACCCTGTAGGCCTTCACTTCCTCATCTGTGAACCAGGTCTGTTCCTGTCGATCTTGCTAGATCGTTGGCAAGATTAAAGAGTTGGGAGGAGTGCGGAGCTTGGCACACAACTGGCCGTGGTAAACGTTGGTCCTTCTCTTTTCATCTCCACTGGACTTCAGTTCCCTTAGTTCAAAGCCAGGGTCAGTTGGCTGGATGAGGTGGTACAAACTAACTCATTGTTGGGTACCTGCCACGTGTCAGACACAGTTAGCTCTGCTGGGCTAGTGGTGTTCGTCTGGTGTGACATATAAGAAGACCAAGGCTCTAGCCCTGAGCCACTCGGAGCTAGTTAGAGAATTCAAAGTCTTGTCTGAGCCCAAGTTACAGCTGGGCAGGGGCCCGGGTGCCATGGCTGTTCTCCTTGTCCTGGGCCGACCTGGCCGAGCGGAGAAACTGACACCTCTGCCTCGTGCCTGCCCTGTCCTGTGTCTCCAGGGACAGATGGTGCTGTCGGCTGGGTGCTCTGCCAGCTCCCCTGGCCGCAGACCTGCGAGCTCCTGCCATTCTCCAGGAGCAGGCTCCTTGTGTGCGGGAGGTGGCATCAGGGCAGTGATGGAAAGGACCAGAGCCTTGGCACTTTGGGGACACTGGGATGAGTCAGACTGGACCTGTCCTTAGGTGCCCGCAGGCCGATGGGGAGACAGAGGGAGGGACACACCACTGATGACAGCAGAGCGTGGCCAGGCTGTGACAGAGGGAAGCCCAGAGGTGGCCCTTTACCAGCCGAGGGGGGCAGGGCAGGCTCCCTGGGGGAAGTGATGGGTTAGCATGGCCTTGGGGGCCTTTTCAGGTCAGGAAGCCCGGTCCAAGCAGAGGCATCCGTGCGTGAGATGTGGGAAAGAACTTGTTCCATTAGCAATGGTGAGAGAATTTGGCAGTGAGCCCTTGAGGAGTCCCTCTCTGGCCCCCTTGCCCATGTGATACGTATATCCTGCCTGGGGGCTCCTTCAGTAATAATAATTTGCCCTCAGCACATCAGACATTAATTAATTAATGTCAGTAGACATGAAGCATGAAGCATCTCTTCTGGAGAGGTGGCTTTGGTGGTAAAAAAAAGCAAAAGCCCAGCTCCAGCACCGAGGGCAGAGTGCCCTTAGGCAAGTCCTTCAGACAGCCTGGGTCTCGGTTTCCTTTCTTATACAAGAGGGATAATCGTCCCTCACAGAGTTTTGGCAAGGGTTACACGGTGGTATGGATACAAAGCCATTGTATAATGTATATAAAGGCCTAGAACATGGCAGGTACTCAAAAAATTATCGTTGGGGAGGGTGGGGGAGAAGGGGAGATGTTGGTCAAAAGGTCCACACTTAGTTATAGGAAGAGTAAGTTCTGGAGACCTCGGGCAGCGGCACGGGGACTACCGTTAACCATGTATCACAGACTTGAAATCTGCTGAGAGAGTAAATCTCAAGCGTCCTTATCCGCAAGGGTGACTGTGAGGTGACATGTGTTAGCTTGATTGTGGTCGTCGTTTCACGGTGTGTACGTGTATCACAGCATCACGTTGTGGGATCTAAATATATACAATTTGTATTTGTCCATCACTGGGACACCAGGGAGCCATGGGACCTGGCCCCGAGTTCAAGGAGTCTCTTATCTTCTCCTGGGTGCACCCACTTCATAGACTGGGAAGCGCCGTGCATGCCTTGTCCTGTCTGGCTGTTAAGAAGCCCGGCGGGTCGGCCGCTGGCCGCAGCAGCTTCTCTGCTGTGGCCCCGAGAGGCCCATCCCTCCGGATGGGCTGCGCGCTGCCCGGGGTGGGGGTGGGGGGAGCGGTGGTGACGCTGAACCCCGGGCCTCTCCACTCCTTTTGGTGACCTCTAGAACAGGCTGCGATCTGCCCCCGGGGTGTGGCCCTGCCAGGTGTGGCCCATTCCCAAGCCCAGGAAGTAGTCAGAGGTCAGGAAGGGAGCGGCCCTTAGGCCTTCCTAAAGCAGCCTCAGGCTTCCAGCACTCTCCAGGGCTGAGCTGAACCAGGTGGGTCTCCATTTCCGTTTGGTCCCTTAGGGAGGGTATGGAGAGACCCAGCTCCTGTCCTTCTCTGGGGATACTACCCGCTGTGAACTGTGGGTGGGTGGGGGCGGGGACAGATAAGTGGTCTGGAGTCCCAAGACTCTGGCTGGTTCTGGGCTAGAGGCTAGCGGCTACTTCTTTCTTAGCGTTCATTTCCACGTCTGTAACTTGGGACTGTGGGGTGGTCGTGGTCCCGGTCACTTGAGGCTGCTTTGTGCCAAGCAGGTTAGCACCATGCTGGCCTTGACACAGAGGAGCCGAGTTTTAAGATTGAGGCTTTGGGGGCGGTGGGGGACATGGGGGAGGGGGGCTGGAGAGAGGAAGGGGCCCAAAGACTAAGTGAGTTTGGGGCAAAGAAAGGGGCAAGCCCAGCATTGCTCCCAGCACCCCCACTCCGCACCCCAGGGCCTCCTGGGACTCTGAGTTTACCTGATCCCCACCCATCTTGCTTAAGACTAAGAGAAGGTGTGTTTCATTGTGCAAACTGATTCTCAGCAAGGCAAACAGGAGGCCGAGAGGGACTTCTGAGCCCGCTACGCCCTCTGGATGGGCCACTGTGAGGGTGATGATGGTGGTTGGGGTGCTGAGGTCCCTACAGCTCAGGGAGACGGACTGGTCAGAGACCACCCCACCTTCAGCTCTTTCTCATATCACCCAAAAGGCAAACCATGGAATATCTCCAAAGTGCCAGGCTTTGTCTCGGAAGTCCCACGGGCTGTGTGACGTAATCTGCCTCCAGGGCTGGCCATGCCCCCTGCGGCACCCCTGCTGGGCTCTGGAGTCACAAGAACCCAAGCCCCTCTCCCCTCTGCCTTTAAAAATTTTTTAAATGAAATGAAATTACGTTTATTTAAGATATTAACGTTTGGTGTCTTAAATGTTTGTTTATTTATTTTGAGAGAGAGAAAGAGAGCGAGCGGGGAGGGGCAGAGAGCGAAAGAGAGAATCCCAAGCAGGCTCTGTACTGTCAATGCCAATGTGGGGCTCGAACCCACAAACAGTGAGATCATGACCTAAGCTGAAACCAAGAGTCAGATGCTCAACCGGCTGAGCCACCCAGGTGCCCCTATTTTTTTATTTTATTGACAGCCCGCCAGTGGGAGGGAGGGGCAGAGAGAGAGAAAGAGAGAATCTTAAGCAGGCTCCACACTCAGTGCAGACAGAGTCTGATTCAGGGCTCCATCTCATGACCCTGGGATTATGACCTGAGCTGAAATCAAGAGTTGCTCGGTCGGTTAAGCATCTGACTCTTGGTTTCGGCTCAGGTTGTGATCTCAGGGTTCATGAGTTTGAGCCCTGAGTTGGGCTCTGAGCTGGCAGCGTGAGCCTACTCGGGATTATCCCTCTCTCTCTCTCTCTCTCTCTCTCTCTCTCTCTCTGCCCTTCCCCTGCTTGTTCTCTCTCTCTCTCTCAAAATAAATAAATAAACTTAAAAAAAAAAATTGGATGCTCAACCGACCAAGCCACCCAGGTGCCCCTCACCTCTGCCTTAAAAAAAATTTTTTTTTAATGTTTACTTATTTGAGAGAGAGTGAGAGAGAGAGAGAGAGAGAGAGAGAGAGAGAGAGAGCGAGCAGGGAGGGGCAGATAGAGACTTGCATGTTCTACCCACAGAGCCAGCCAGGTTCCTCTCCCCTCTGCCTTTTACTGGCCATGTGTCCTTGGGTGGATCTTTCCATATTCCCCGAGTTTCCTTTTCCTCAACTATGAATGAGGACTCCTGCTTCAGAGCGGAGTGGAGATTCAAGGACCCACAAGGACTAGGCCTGGCACACAGTAGGGACACAATAGATGGCAGCCATAGATTTCTAAAATGGGATCTTCCAGCTCCTGAGAGGGCAATTCTTGGACAGCCTGTCTGTTAGCAGCTCATTGGCTCAGAGAAATCCCTCTCCTCCTGGCTGTGTCCCATCAGCATCCAGATGAGACCCCGGTACCTCCTAGCCTCTAAGCCAAACAAGATCCCTCCCCTCTACCCATGTCCCTCCCCTTCCAACTACTTTCTGGTTTCTTTGCTCCCCTGTCCTAGAAAAACCTCTGCAAGAGTTTTCTGTGGTCCCTGCTTCCACTTCTCTACCTCTCATCCTGTCCCTAGTCCGTGACTCCTGTCCTCGCCCTCCCTCTGCCCCTTTATAGCTTCTCTGCTTACCTGCTGGGACAGCTCAGCACCCCGCACCAAGAGGCACCCCCCTGGAGACCCACTCTCTCCCGGTGTCTTTGCAGCTCACCCAGGGTCCCTGTGGTCCCCTCTGCACGCTGCTCCCTCCCACCGACTTCTAAATAGCTCTGTCTTGCTCTCTCCTTGGATGATGTCTGTCCTACTTACTGTGGCTGTGTGGCAAACTACCCCCACACCTAGTGGCTTCAAACAAGACCCGTTTTATTGCATCTTGAGATTTTGTGGGTCAGGAATTTGGGCAGGGCTTGGCTGGGTGTTGGTGGAGGTTACTTGGTGGTATTCAGCTGGTGGATGGGCTGGCCTTGGGAATCCAAGATGGCAGCACTGGTATCTGGTCCCGGGGGAGGAATGGCCAGAGGACTGGGCCTCGCTGAGACTGGCCACCCTGCCGTTCCTCTGGCAACCAGGCTTGTCCCTGTTCTTCCTTGGGATCTTGCACCCTCTGTTCCCCTGCTTGGAACGCTGTGCCTCCAGAGCCTTGCATGATCGCTCCGGCTCGTCATTCATTCGGATCTGGGCCACGAAGCCTCCCTGAGTACCTAGCTCAAATTAGATCTCCTCGTCCACCCCTTTCTGTCTTCATCTCATCCATTGTTTCTTTTAGTACCTTTTAGTCTCGAAAATGATCGTGTTCCTTTGCTTGTTTATCGTCTGTCCGTTAGAGAACATGTTTAATGTTGTATTCCCAGCATCTTGAAGGGATGAATGGGAGTTTTAAAAAAGATTGATGTTGATCCGCAGCCAGAATTGGCCTCTTTCTAACCTTGTGCACCCCTGTTTGGTCTGTGTGTGTGTGTGTGTGTGTGTGTGTGTGTGTGTTTAGATTTTATTTTTTAAGTAATCTCTATACCCAATGTGGGGCTCAAACTCATGACTCCAAGATCAAGAGTCACATGCTGTACCAGCTGAGCCAGCTGGGTGTCCCTGGTCTTAGTTTTGTATTTTACTGAGACCCTCCTGTCTTCTGACCTGGCCAGCCCTCAGATTTGTAGCCTGAAGCCCGTCACCAGGCCACATGTAATACAGCCTCCTTGCTGTCCCTCTCCTGCCTGGTTGTCCTCCCGTGCCACCCCTCCCCTGGACTCCCCCTCCCAGGGCTGGGTCTCACCCCGCTGGAGGCTGCCTCCTTCCTGTCACAGAATCCCCTGCCCTAAACACACCCCCACCTTCCACCGTCACCACAGCAGAGGCCTTCAGCAGCAATTGTCACTGTTGTAGACGGATGAAATCGTGAGGACACGGCCATCAAGCTAGAGCCACCCCAGCAGCCACCTAACTTAAAGAGCGACAGAAAAACTTAAATGCAGGCAGATACCACGAATCTCGTTCATTTCATCCGCTTGGTTTTATGTTTATATGTTACAGCCTTTTAGGTGGCCATCTGTGACTGGGTTTGTCTTCATTACAGCCATTTGGTCAAATGTTGAACGGACCAGACAAATGTGACACTCCATTGGCGATACCTCCAGGTTTAATTTAACACATTTCCACATTTTTATTGAGCACTTACAATGTTCTGGGTCTGTGCAAACGCAAAATGCACAGAATGTGTCTATTTCTGTGGCTCAAAGTAAATGGCTTAAGGTTATCCAGGGAGACTGAGGAGGGGCCAGGGTTCTAACATAGCTTCTGTCCACTGGACCTTGCTCCGGCCCTCCCGCTAACCCCTTGTTTGTTTCCTTCTCTGTGTCCTGCTCATTGTTTCCTCAACAAACCTTTCTCGAATTCCTCTGAGACAGTGTAGGGCATGTGGGGACAGGTATGAGAAGGCCATCTTGCAGCTGGAGAACTTGGGGCTGAGGGAAGGTTCTGGAGTGTGGTGAGTGCCTGGAGAGAACCATTGGTGCACCTGTTCAGCACAGCAGCCTCTGCCAGAGTCCAGGCCCAGCTCTGGGTCTCTACCCCTTCGGCCTGGCGACTCAGGGCCTTAGAAGCAGCCCCTCGAGGTTGGTGTTCCTTTGCTAGGCCTGTTCTGAGGCCTGGTTCACGCCTTGCCGGTGTAAGGAACGCGTCCATAGATAACGTCAGCCTCTCACTCAGGCCACTCTGCTTAGGGATGGTTTCTTGAACACTTCAGGGAAGAAAACGTTGGTGTGCTGTGTGAAAGGTGGGCCCGGGGCAGGCAGGAGAACTGGGGAGCACTGGGGGGGCCTCCTGCTGAGGGTGGGAGAAGGGGCCCCACCTGCTGGGGAGGACGGGACCCTATCCCTTGCACGAGGGGCCCGCAGGGGCTGGAGAAGGAGCTGGGGCCTCAGAGGGGCCTTGGGCTGCCAGCTTCCTGGGCTGGGAAGTCCCAGCCCGGGGCCAGAATACTCCAGCAGGGCTGAGAGCAGCTGAGGCCTGAGGAATGTGTGCAGCAGGGGAGTTGGGAGGGGGCGCCTTCCTGCCTCTTTACTTCTCCCTCTGCTGTCTCCTCCCTCCCAGCCTCTGTGCTGTGACCCCGTGGTTTCCTATTCTCTCTCTCTCTCTTACCACCTTTTCCTCCTTCTCTCTCTGTAATCTCTCTTCTCCCCACTTCTCCCTTCTGGCTCTTTCTCCCTCTCCCCTTTGCCATCCTGGAGGGGCTTGGGGTCAGGTGAAAGGGCTTGCTCGCAGGATCTTGGGTGCCTGTTGCCAGGGTGACCAGAGGCAGGTCTGGTGGCAGTCTTGGCTCTCTGTCAGGGAGCACAGGCAGGGCTGTGATGAGGGGAGAGGCTGGGCTTTCTCTCATAGTCCCCACAGAGCCCACCTCACTGCCACGGGCTCCAGCATGGGGGTGTTGCCTGTGAATGTGGGTTTCTGGCTGGCTACTATCAGACTTGTCTCCCCTGAAGGGCCACACAGTGGGGGCCGATCGCTCTGGGGGTCAGATTGCCTGTGTTCAGATCCCTCCTACCTCTTTCCGGGGTTTACTGGAGGTAGGCGGAAGGGGGTAGCCAACAGCCCCAAGGCGGGGAGCGTCAGGGAAGCAGCAGTGAGTGGTGTGGGGGGCACAGAAGAGCTCCGACAGGCAGGCCCACTCCTCAGTGGAAGGGTGTATGTCAGAAAGGAGTGAGCCCCCCGTCTCTGGGAGTGAGCAAGCTCATGCTGGACCCCTGCCGAGACATGCGGTAGCTGAGACTCTTGGACCCGAGAGAGGTAGTCTAGCCGACACCAAGTGTCCTGAGATCTGAGGATTCAGAGTACAGTGTTCAGCTCTGAGAGCTTGCGGGTTCCTGGCCGGTGGCGGCCACCTCCCTCCCTCACAGGCTGCTGGGCCTTGAGCATCCGTGGGACAAGTGCCTTGACCCCAGACAGGGAAGGGGGAACGGGTAGTGATTACCATCGCTGTTGCCTGCAGTGAGGGTAGGAGAGCATGTGTGTGTGTGTGTGTGTGTGTGTGTGTGTGTGTGTGTCCGTCCTGGAAGGGCCCTCGACTGTGGCACAAACGTGCGGGATGCAGCAGTAAGACGAGAGTGGCCGAGCAGCCTCGGCCTTTGAGTCAAACAGACTTGAGTTCCAGCCCCAACTCTGCCCTTACCGAGCCTCTATTTTCGCATCTGCAAGATGGAGAGAGCAACAGTGGATAACAGAGCTGTGTGTGAAGATGAAATGAGATGGTGCATACAGCACAGTACCTGGCATATGGTAAATATTTAAAGAAGGTGGGAGGGGCTCCTGGGTGGCTCAGTCAGTTGAGCGGTGGTCTTCGGCTCAGGTCGTGATCTCCTGGTTTGTGGGTTCGAGCCCCGCGTCGGGCTCCGTGCTGACAGCTTGGAGCCTGGAGTCTGCTTTGGATTCTGTGTCTCCCTCTCTCTCTGCTCCTCCCTGCTTGTGCTCTGTCTATCTGTCTCAAAAATAAATAAACATTGAAAGAAATTTTAAAAAAAGACGGTGGGAGGGTGACTGCTCTCAGTCTCCTCTGCAATTTTATAAATGAGGAAGGTGGGGCCAGAGAAATGAAAAACTGTGCTCCCAGGCCATGGGTCCTTCGTCGGGGGGCACACTGCCAGGGCAGGGCCCAGGCAGTACAGAGGGGTGGGTGTGAGGGTCCTTGCAGGGGGGCCACACGCAGCCAGTGCCTCGTCCTCCAGCTTCCACACAAGCTCCCTCAGTGTATCCCCTTGTTCCGTGCGACTTGCCATCTAGACCTTGGCTCCGGGAGGACGGGGCCCACTCCGGCAGGCCCCCCTCCGACTCACAAGAAGCGAACCACCACCATTTACCAAGCACCTGCCATCTGCTCCCTCCTTTCCACCTCAGGACAGGCTGCAAAGTACTCCTTTACAGAGAGGGAGGGGTGCATGGGGGTGCCTTGCCCTTGAACCGGGAGGAGGGGAAGCAAGTTGCCTGGGACCCCTGCGCTTCTGAGGGCAGGCCTGGGATTCACATGTATTCTGCCCACCTCCGGAACCCACTGTCCCACGCTGTCTCCGCTCCCCATGGTTCCATTTCCCCAAAGTGAGAAACCAAGGCCGCTGACAGCCAACTGCCCCCTCACATGTGCACAGCGCTTCACAGTTAGCCGGATGCCTTTGGTTTGGGGACCTCCCTTAATTCTCACGCTACTCTTGGATGCAGATGGGGTGGGGGTATTTGGTTTTTTTCTTCCCCCCAAGGAGGAAACAATTTCTCAATAACTTACCCAAGGTCTGCCTGACTCTGAAGGCCTTTGGACAGAGAGCCGCCCATGCCTGTCTCCCCGTCCACACAAGCAAGCAGTTTGTAATCCATCTCCAAAGCCCTTCTCACCCTCACAGTGGACGAAGGGGCTGTGGTACAGATGGAGGCTAGAGGCCAGCACTCTGTGCTTCAGAGCTGGGGGACCTTGGACAGGACTTGGGACTTCTCCAGGCTCGGGTCCCCTGTGTACCTTCCCAGGGACAATGCCTCAAATATGAGGTATGAATGGGAAAGCATTCAGAAAATGCCCTCCTCACCCAGTCTGGCCCCTGGCAGGCTTCTCAGTGGGACAGGGGGAGTTTTCAAGATGACCTGGCTGAGGGTAGGTGTCAGATTTCAGACAAGGTTATTTTTACCCTTGGGGGTGGAGGGAGGCAGGTGGTGTTTAGGCTCTCTGTTCTAGAATGGGGTGAGGGTGCAGGAGTGGGAGTGGGGTCTCTAGTGGGGAACCTCACCTGACCTCATGGCCGGCATTCTCCCTGGGGTGAGTGTCTACATGGGGTGACACTAGTGGCGGTTGGGGACCCACTGAACAAACTCATTCACTTGGTCCACAGTGAGCCAGGTGCTGTGCTGGGCCCTGTGGACTCCAGGAGGAGAAAGACAGGGCTCCTGCCTGTGGTGTGTTCTGGTCTAGGCCACCCAAATACTCCCACGGTGCACTGAATGTTGTTGGAGTGGAGAGTATTAGAGAGGGGAGGTACGTGGTGCCAGGATCATGAGAGTGGGGAAGAGGTGATGGACACGAGGGGTGAGTAGGTTTTGCAGAGGTGAAGAGCACTCTAGAGAAAGGGACCAGCATAAGCAAAGGCCCTGTGGTGGGAGGTGTGACAAGCCCCTCTGCGGGGCCTCATGGGCCTTGGTAAGGAGTTCTTCCTGTATGCCAAACCCTTCATGGTTAAAAAGAGTCTTGGAGACTGTCTAGTTAAATGTCCCACTTGACAGACGAGCAAACTGAGACCTAGACAGCTAATCACGAAACCTAACATTTTTACCATGCTAAACACTCTTGCTTCCAGTATCTTTTTTAAAAAAATGCATTTGACATTTTATATTTAATTTAAGTTAAATTAGCAGACTTCCCTATTATTTGTCTAAAATGGTTACTCTTAAGAGTTAAAAAATAATATTAATTTATCAAGGTGAAATACACATAATGTAATTAACCATTTTCAAGTACAGTGCAGTGGAACTTAGTACACCCACTACCTCTATCTAGTTCCAACCTTTCCATCACTTCAAAGTGAAGCCCCTTAACTTTTAAGAAGTGTCTCTCCTTTCCTCCTGGGGACAGGAGGACCCTGGTGACCACCAATCTGCTTTCTGTCTCCATGGGCTTATCTGTACTGGGGAGTTCATATAAATGGAACCATTCACTGTGTGACCTTTTGCATCTGGCTTGTTTCACTTAGCATGATGCTTTGAAATTCATCCACGTTTTATGTATCGATCATTCCTTATGTACCAATCACAGCTGACTAATGCTGTGTTATATGGATATACCACAATTCGTCTATCCATTTATCCATTGACGGACATTTGGATGCTTTCCACCTCTTGGCTGTTATGAATAGTGCTGCTATGAACATGTGTGTATGTGTATTTGTTTGAGGCCTTGTTTTCAGTGCCGTTGGGTATATACCTAGGAATGGAATGGCAAAGTTATATGGTGTTTCTATGCTCAGCTTTTTGAGGACCTGCCAAACCGTTTTCTATGGTGGGTCAAACATTTTATATTCCCCCCAGCAATGGGCAGGGGTTCTGTTTTCTCCACATCCTTGCCAACACTTGTTACTGTCCATGATTTTGGTTATAGCCATTCTAGTGGGCTCACTGTCTTTTATCATCCTCACTGTAACTTCAGGTTCTTTTATTATCCCCATTAGGCAGATGAGGAAACTGACACGTGGAGAGGTAAGATAATTGTCCAAGGTCTTCTGGGGATGAGGAACTGATAAAAGTTCCATTGATGTTCAGTTTTGTCCCATGTCCCATGAAGCTCTACTTCTGGAAGGATGGGGCTACCCTGAGGAAAGCTTGTCCTTAGCTCAGAGTTTCAATTGTACCCCATACCCCACCTCCCTTCCTCATCAGAGTGGGGGTGTAGGGCAGGATTAGAAGGTTGGTGGCCCTCCTGTCCCCCTCTTTCATACTGGGAGAGCATAAGAGCTGGCTGTCAGAAGAAGGGGGAAGCCCAGTGCCTGATCAGCCTGTGCCAGACGCTGGGCTCTGGACGGAGACTCAGGGTCCTGGCCTCTACTCTTTTTGGTCACTGACTGGTTGCATGTTTGGAGTCATTTGCTTCCTCTCGCTGAGTGTCAGACTGGAAGAATCTCTTCCATCTTCCCCGTCTCCAAGGCCCTTGAAAAATCTGTAGAAATTCTGTAGAGATGCAAGTGGACTTCGGCTGGCTCAGAAACAAGGTATCTGAGTTTGCTCATCAGTAAAATGGGTAGAACAACAATGCCTCACGGGGCAGATGTAAAAATTACTGAGATAACACATATGAAATTTCTCAGCATAGAACACGAGGCACAGCAGGTGTTCAGTAAATGTTAAGCAAGGGGCTGGTGTAGGAGACGCTTAACACAAAATGTTGGTCTCGTGTTCTACCTTTCCCACCCCATAATCGTGAAAAAATGTCAAGTGCCAACACAGCCTGTGGCCAGAGGCAGAATGAGGATGTTTGTAGAGGGCACTGGGGACCATTGTTTTATCCTATAGAATGAAGATACAATCTCACATTATATGACAATCAGAAGCCGATGGGACAGCCCCCTGGTGTCCTCCTCCCGGCCCTGAAGCTGGTTTCGTGGATGGGAGCTCTCTGCTTTTAACTCTATGAGTTTGGTACCCACTGCTACCCCTTTTCGCCTTTTTTATGTCTGCCGGGAATCTCAAGGTGAAATGCAATTCTCTCTGGCGGCATCTTTGTGCAAGTGGATTCCTAACATAATCCTCTCTTCCCTTATTTGGTTCTGTAGCTTTGTTTGCATTTCAGCTCTGGGTGCCTGTGGGGTCTGTGTGCTGTGCATGTGCAGGCTGCCTCAGAGCCTTTTTTGGGAGGAAGATGGGGGAATAGGCCCGAGGCGGAATTTAGGATGTTGACAAATGTTGCCTGCCGCTTTGCTAGTGGGAAACCTCCAGGAGGCCACCCTGTTTCTCTGAGAGGCTGGATTCCCGCTTTGTGCAGACAGGGCGTCTAGTTTGGATGGCTTCCTCACACTGCTCGGAGTGGCCTGGCTCAGACAATCAGGCCTTTCATGAGGCCTGGCCGGTGGCTCCTAGGGTGGGCCAAAGGCTGCTTCTCCCTGCCCCCCTGGGGCCTGCCTTCTGGTCCCCACCCCCTCAGGAAGTGGAGAGGGAGGAACATGGGCTTTGCAGTCTCCTACACAGGCCTGAATGTCTGTTCCGCTGTCACTGGCTTTTTGAATTCTCACCAAACCTCTCAAAGGGGCTAACAACCCCTCACAGGGTTGCCCTGATGTTCTGGTGAACTCAGACGAGAGAGTACTAGGTAAACAGTCAGTGTGAACTATGTTTGGGATCTCTCCCAGCTATGTTTCTGTGGAAAGCCCCAACTCGGCTTTATAATGCTAATAGTAAGTGCTCAATAAATGTTGGTCATAACGGGGGCGGGGGTGGGGGTGGGGGTGTGGTACCTACGAGCCTTAAACACTTAATCTTGTTTCATTTCATCCCCACAATGACATACGTACCAATGAAGTGCATGTTATAATCCCATTCTTCCAGCCCAGGAAACTGAGACCCACAGAGGTTGGGCAGCTTGCCCAAGGTCACGTGAGTTAGTTGTGGAATCAGACTTGAACTCAGGCCAGACGGACCCCGGTGGCCTGTGTACAGTCTCGTGTCATGGTGGGTCGGTTGAGAGGTCACACAAGCCTGCTCTTCGCTGCCAGGATAGGTGGGTCTCCTCTGCTCTAGGCCTGTTCCAGATGGTTCCTGAAGGCACTAAGATCTCCCTCACTGGTCTTGTTTCCTGGCTCATCACTGTAAGTCACAACCTTCTCTGGGAGTTTTTCCCCGGTTTCCAGAGACTCCTTGGCCCCTCTCCCTCTGACTCCACCCACACAGGTACCTAGTACTTTCCTACCTGCTTCTTTTTGCCCTCCTGGTCCCATCCCCTGAGCCACTGTTGTTCTGTTCCCCCTTCGTGTCCTTTCTGCCCCTTAAACCATCCTGTCTTCACATCTCAGCTCTGGGACTGCTCCGTCACCAGCATTTTCCTTCCTTTTCCTCTTCTGTAGGTTTTATTCGGCACCTGCTCTGTGGTAGGACTGAGTCTGTCCCTGTCCCAAGGGAATGCCTATCTGATGAGGGGGGTGGCTGTCAAAACAGTGACTACGCAGTTTGGTTGGGGCTGTGATGGAGACAGACGAGGCTGTGGGGCCAGGGAGGCCCCAACTTTCTTTGGGGAAGAGGTGGTGGGGGCTTGAAGAGGGAGGAGGAAGAGCTTGCCCGGCACACAGGGCAGATAAAGGGATCCTAGGCAGAAGCAGCACCCACATGGTGGGGAAAGGAACTGGGTAAGAGTGGTGCTCTGAGGAATGGCATGTGGTCTAGACCTTGGGAGAGCAGCTGCTGGGGCCCTGGCAGGAGCTTTATCCTGAGAGCAGTAGGTAGCCATTGAGGAGTCTTGAGCAGGGGAGGTGTCTGGTCTGGCTTGCTCTTCAGAGAGGTCTGTGTGGTCCTATGGGACAGAATGAAGTCCCACAGTTTGGGGGGGTGGGGGGGGGGTGCTTGGGGGGGGGGGGCTGTAAAGGCCAGACCTAGTGGGCCTGCAAGACAGGGTACAGAAAATTATGGTTGTCGTGTTGGTGGATTTGCTGTTTGGGAAGATCCTTCTGGTGCTTGTGGAAGCTAGAAGGAGGTGGAGAGACTGGAGGCCTGGGGACAGGCTGCGGAGACAGTCTAGTGAGCGGGCAGTGCCTAGCCAGGGCCTGAGCTGTCAGGGCAGAGGGGGAGCCTGAGAGTTTAGGGAAGGCAGGTCACTGGGACTTGGTACTTAGGAGAGAGAGGACATCGAGGTGGTCTGTTTGTGTGGGGTTGTTGTCAAATCGTCTAGAAGGAGCCCTGGCCCAGGGGCGCTCATCCTGGCTCCTCAGCTCTATGACCCTGGACCAGCCTGTCCCTCTGTGTGTGTCAGTCTCCTCAGCTGCGAAGGGATTGGGCAAAGTGGCCTCTCCTGCTCTGACGCAGCAGGTCTGTGACACGGGATGCCTCCTGTGGCCCGGGAGGAGGGACGCAGAGCCCATGGTGTAGCCAGCTGAGACCTAGTCTGGGATGACCAAATCTGGCCAGGTCTGCTGTGGTCTGGGCCAGCCGCAGGCACGTCTGCCATCTGAGAGGGTACATCTCTGACCCCCGGCTCTGCCCTCCTTGTCAGCTGTCTTGGCTCAGCCTGCCTGGCTGCTGCAGTCCCTGACTCCATCCAGGGCCTCTGCTCTCCTGTGACTGGCCCCGGGAGGAGTGGCCTGGCTCTGGGGCCCCATTGGCCAGAGCTTGTCTGGGCTGCACACGCCCCTGTCACCCAGGCTGGCTGCCTGCCCACCTTGGGATAGGAGGAGGGCCAGCCTGGCCTGCCATGGTGTGGGCAGACTGCCTTAGAGCCAGAGAAGGAGTTGGAGTCTGAGAGGCTGTGCCTGGGCCCGCCAGTGCTACTCTGTCCCTTCTACTCGTGCTCCAGCCCAGGGGCTCTGGGCCCCTCTCTTTGAAGAGACAGGGGGACAGCCACAGCAGGTCTTGGCCCTCAGTTTGCCTGGGAGCTCAGCCCTGCTCAGAAGATCACGCTGTTTCCTGTCTGACAGGGTGACAGGACTTCTCAGCTTCCATTTCAATGGAAATGTCAGCTGGACATGCTAGAACCCTGCGGGGTTAGAGTCCGGAATCCTGAAACCAGAACTGGGGGTACCTTAGGGATTGGCAATCTTCCCCTGCCTCTGCCTGCCCAGCGAGTCACAGATGAGGTTCAGAAGGGGAGGGGACTTAATCTGGAATCACATAGCACCAGAGGGACAGGGCTAGGATTTGAACTCAAGTCTGCCTCTGATCGTCCCTCCACAAACCTTTGGTGAGGGCCTACTGTGTGCCGGGACCTGCTAAGCGTAAGCACTAAGCAGGAGCTTCTCAAAGGGAATGGACCAATTTATCTTTGTTCTCTCAATGTTAGGTCCAGGGTAAAGGAGAAATGCTTGGTGAATGAATGAATGATTGAACAAGGCCAAGATCCTGCCTCCAGGCATGTACAGCTCAGTGGGAGGGCAGGGACTCTTTTTCATAGAATAGGAAATAGGAGGCTGGTGGGAGTGGAGACCGAGCAGGTGAGAAGCAGAGGGAGGACTGGAACTCAGTCCGGACCGCTGGTCTAGGGCTTTTTCCGTCCTCACTTTCGTCTTTTGTAAAATGGGGTCAGCAGTCCTCACCCTCTACCTTCCTTGGGAGGATCCAGTGAGGTGGCAGATGTGAAAACAGGTTTTGTAAAGCAGAGGCATAGTGTGTAGGGCTTCCCCGTGTGTATGCCTGGAACTGCCCAGAAACCCCCCATGGTCTGCTCCCTTTCTTCTGACCACTCACCCTCTGCGTCTTGCCTCCCCCATTTCCCTAACTTGCTCTTTCACTTCTTTCTGGAATGTTCTGCCCAGAACCCCTGGTTGTGGCATGGGTTTGGGAAGAGCGTGGGTAAATGGAATCTGTCTGCCTCCTCCCTCCGCATCTCCCACACCCAGAAAGGCAGCCACATCATACCGCGCCCCCCCGCCCCCCTCCCCGGCACGACAGGCCGGAAATGCCTTGGCAGTGGTTACCATGGTGACGGGTCCTGCTGCTCGGACCACAGTGGCCTGCCAGACGCCGACAGGAGCCTGCAAGCCTGGCAGCCTGGCACCCTGCAGGCCTCTTCCCAGGCTGCTGGGGCTGGGGCTGCCCTCCTGGCACTGTTGGTCATACCCAGGGGCTCTCGGGAACAAGATGCCTCTCTGGGAACCCAGAAGCTATTCTGGGTCAGACAGGCCTGGTTTGAATCCCACTTCTGCCCCTTGGGGGTCAGTGACCTTGAACGAGTCACCCTGGCGTGCTTTGAACGTATTGAATTAGCTACGGGAGCCTCGTGGGGGAGGTTACTCAAGGAGCACGGACTCCAGCACGAGAGCCGTCCTTGACCCCGTGTGCGTCTGTGGTAGGGTCAGCATCGGGTCATGGCACTGGTTGCTGCTGAGTCCAGGCTCAGGGCCCTGGATTCTTCTCAGCCCCAGGAGCAGACCGTGTAGTGTGGGGGGTAGGACCTCGGGCTTTGCAGCCAGACCTTGTGCCGCAGCCAGACTTTGCCACGTACTGGGACCTCCATTTCATCACCTGTAAAGCGGGGGCCCCTGCCACCCAACCCCCCTTTTTTTTTTTTTTTTTTTTTTTTTTTTTTGCATGAATAAAATGGAATCAGGACATGCAAAGTGCTCAGAAGAGAGTATTTGCCGCTTAGTAAGTGCTAGATCAGTATTGGCAGCGGCTGTTATCATTGCCGTGAGAATTGGACCTTGTGTCACTTTTCTCACACATGCAGGTGTCCCCAGCTCTCATTCACGTCCTCTTAGGGACAGTGGGCCAGAGAGACGGGAGGCCCCCCCCCCTTCCCCAGCCCACCCCATCCAGGCTGCTGCCGGGTGCTCGTCTACCCCCTCCGCCCAGGGAATGAGGCAAGCCGGGCCCTGGGCAGAAATTTCACCTCAGTTCAGGAGTTTGAGGATTTTCTCGGCTGCTTCTCCAGCTGGAAGCTGCTGTGGCCCTGGCCTGGTTCAGACAGCTGCTCAGGGACTGCGTGAGCGCTCCTAGTCATAAAGCCAAGTGCTCGGGACAGGGGGACACCCAACGGGGGTGCTGCCTTTGGTGTCGTCTGCAGAAGGAAGGAGCCCGAGGAAGGGCCCTTTGGGGGCGAAACAGCGGCTGCTTCTTGGACTACTTTATTGACAACAGATCCCCAGGCTTGACTACCAGAGGGCTCACCAGGCCTCCCTGCAGAGAGAGGGGGAGTCTTGCAAGAATGAGGGTCAATCTGAGGCAGACCTTGAGCCAACTGGCCCACGAGCTGGAGGGAGAAGGATTGAATTCCCCTCCCCCTCCCTGAGGTCCGAGGTCCTGTGAACATGGGGAGCTGGCCAAGAGGAAACTGGGTGGAAGCGGCATCCAGCGAGCCTCCTGGGGTCTGAGAGTGGTGGCCACTCTTGGAGTTGGGGTCTGGTGGGAGGCATCCCCGGGGCGCCGTCTGCTCTCCCTGTGGCAGTCGGGTCTCCGGTCGGGCGGACCCGGGAGATCCTGCAGTGAGCTGACCTGCCGTCCCCACCTCTTCCCAGGGCTTCGCCTCCGTGTTCTCAAGCCGCCTGTCCCGGAAGTCAGCCTCGCACGCAGAGAAAGACGACGGTGCCATGGCGGGCGGCGAGGGGTACCGGAACCCCACCGAGGTGCAGATGAGCCAGCTCGTGCTGCCTTGCCACACCAACCAGCGCGGCGAGCTGAGCGTCGGGCAGCTGCTCAAGTGGATCGACACCACGGCCTGCCTGTCCGGTGAGCCCGTGCTTGGTGCAGCTGTCCTCCCACCGGTGGCCCCACCACCCAGAGGGGAGGCCTCCATTATCAGAGGCGGTCACTGGCCCTCCCGAGCGCCGTGCTCCTTCCTCATCCTGCCCTTTGCTCGTACTGTTCCAGCCGCCTGAGATGCCCCCTCCAATTTCTCCACGCTCAGCTGGGGCCCGCCCTCGCTCCCCCAGACCTCCACAGCTCTGTCCCTGCACCTTCAAATGTGGCTGCTCCGAGACTGGCCCGAGAGTGCCCTGAGCAAAGGCCACCGCTGCCCACCTTGCTGAGTTGAGTGGAGCTGAACTGAGCTCTGAGTACTCTCCCACCCGCAGGGAGCTCACCGTCCAGTAGGGGCACAGATAGGTGATCTACCTGCCCCCCAGCACTGGGAAAGAGGCAGAATCGGGTCTGTGGGAGAACAGACCAGAAGCCGTGACTCAGCCCTGGGGACAGGGGAGGGATTCCTGAGGGACTAAGGTAGTGAATGCAGTCCTGCCAGTAAGAATGACTTGGGCAGGGAAACAGAGGTGGGTGAAGGTGACTGGACCGGGGTACGGCACCTGAGCGGGCCGAGAACTAGAATAGCCCAGTGTGATCCTTCATTCATTCAACAGCTGCTCATGGAGTGTCTCCTGAGCCAGGCACTGTTCCCAGGCTGGGGCACCGCAGTGAACAAGACAGGCAAAAATCCTTGCCCTCAAGAAACTTGCAGTCTGGCAGAAGGGAGAGACCCCAGATGGACAAAACCTGGATAGATAAGCAGGGTCAGGGCGCAGTAAGCGAGGTGAAGAAAACTAGAGAAGGGTGGGTGTGGGCAAGGAGGCACAACCTTGGCCTGACATTTGATCAGAGGCCTGGTGACAGGGGGATGATGCTAACCCACGGCTTTCTTCTGATGCCAGCCGAGAGGCACGCTGGCTGCCCCTGCGTCACCGCCTCCATGGACGATATCTATTTTGAGCACACCATCAGGTAAGTGGCCCCTCCTGCTCCTTGGTCCCCCTGGTCTGCCCACCACCAACGCAGGGCTCCTCCTCCCTCTCCCCACCTGGTCAGCCTGTGAGCCGTGCAGAGCCCTGGAACCTGACTTGACAGACCGAGGGCCTTTGCAGAGCAGGTAGTGGCCCATCTGCAGGGGCTCTGGGAGAGGCACGGGCTAGGAGCTGGGCTGCTGCTGGGTGCTGCGGGGTGGGTTCCCGCGGCCAGGTTTGGAGTTGGACGTTGCTGAGGAGGCATCATGGGGTGCTGTGTGACTTTGGGGTGGTCAGTCTCTTTCTCTGGGCCTCAGTTTTCTGATCTGCAGAATGGAAGGCATTAGTCTTAAACGGTGCATATCTTTTTGAACTTGGACATTCTCTATGGGTCCTTGGTCACTTGTAGAATGTTTCCTAGGCAAGGTCCCTTGGAAAAGCCTGAGTTATAAACTTGGGCCATTCAACTTCCGCTTACATGCCTCCAAGAATGAGGAGTTCACTATGTTGCAGTTTGTTTTGTTTTGTTTTCTAGTTGCTTTTTAAAATGTTTATACTGGGGCACCTAGGTGGCTCAGTCAGTTAAGTGTCCAACTTTGGCTCAGGTCATGATCTTGCGGTTCGTGGGTTCGAGCCCCGCGTCAGGCTCTGTACTAACAGCTCAGAGCCTGGAGCCTGCTTTGGATTCTGTGTGTGTGTCTCTCTCTCTGCCCCTCCGCCGTTCATAC
Source organism: Herpailurus yagouaroundi (assembly GCF_014898765.1). Lineage (NCBI taxonomy): Eukaryota > Metazoa > Chordata > Mammalia > Carnivora > Felidae > Herpailurus > Herpailurus yagouaroundi. Next base: position 44,298,594 of record NW_024412388.1, read on the forward strand.
TTGCTTCTCTCTCTCAAAAATAAATAAAATTTATTTAAAAAAAAAATTAAAAAACCCCAATAAACTGTCTACACTGATGCAAAGCCCTCAGCCCAGCCTTGCAGGGGCTGCATACGGTGTTTTGGCCTCCACTCCTGCTCCTAAACTCACCATCAGTGTCTAGGACATCAAATGCCAAGGATTGAGTCAGGGCTTTCTGGGTACCAGCACGTTGAGTTAAGGAGAAAATGTGGCCAATTCCTGTCTTCGTTTATTCGGTCCTTTGTCACTACCTGCGCCTGTTCCAGATCAAGGCCCACGCTGGGTTTCGGGTATGCAAAGTCAACTGGAGCATGGTCCCTGTGCCCCAGGAGCTCCCATTTGTGCAGGTGTAGAAACAGAATTTGAATTCAAGGGGTATGTGCCATGCTAATCATGATCTCTGACACATGGGTGCTTTGTCATACTCTAAATATCTTTTATTTTAGAGTAGTTTTTAAAAAAAGTGCTTATTTATCTATTTTGAGAGAGAGTGGGAGCGAGTGCACAAGTGGGGGAGGAGCAGAGAGTGAGAGGGAGGGGGGGAGAGAACCCCAAGCAGGCTCCATGCCATCAGCGCAGACCCTGACACGGGGCTTGATCCCATGAACCATGAGATCATGACCTGAGCTGAAATCAAGAGTTGGTTGTTCAACTGACTGAGCCACCCAGGTGCCCCTAAAGTAGTTTTTGATTTACAAAAAAAAGTTGTAGCTCAGAAGATCATACAGAAAGTTCCTATATACCCTACAGCCAGTTCCCCTGTTATTAACATTTTAATTGGTGCTGTACCTTTGTCACTATGAATGAACTAATATTGATGCTTTATTTGTAATGCTTTTTTAATCCATTAACCTCTTTAATCCTCAGAACAATGTTGTGAGGTTCTGGCTATGAGTATCCTCATTTTACAGGTTAGGAAACTGAGGCACAGAGAGGCAAAATAACTTGCTCAAGGCCGGGTAGCTAGCGGAGGACCCAGGAACCCCGGAACTCTTATTCTTTTTTTTTTTAAATTTTTTTTTCAACGTTTATTTATTTTTGGGACAGAGAGAGACAGAGCATGAACGGGGGAGGGTCAGAGAGAGAGGGAGACACAGAATCGGAAACAGGCTCCAGGCTCCGAGCCATCAGCCCAGAGCCTGACGCGGGGCTCGAACCCACGGACCGTGAGATCGTGACCTGGCTGAAGTCGGACGCTTAACCGACTGCGCCACCCAGGCGCCCCAGGAACTCTTATTCTTAACCAATGGGATGCACTTTCTGTATGTCTGGGGGCGAGTGTAATGGCATAGGGGGTAGTTAAAGGGGGCTTCCTGGAGGAGGTGTTTGAACTGGCTCAGTACCATCAATACTGTATGTAGGGACACTTAGAAGGCAAGGGGGGCTCTGTGTCTGGGCCAGTCCTAGGTCTCTGCTGCCAGTGCAAGTTCTGGCACCCAGAGGAGCTAGGGAGGAGAGGGCTGGGGGTGGGGAGTGGGCATGCATGGTGGGTGGACCTGCCACAGGACTCCGAGAGTGAAGGTGAGTCTGAGCCGAGGAGGATGTGGGTGGAAGGGCAAGCCAGAGAGGATGCTGGGAAGGAAGGCCAGCTGGGGATGGGGTCAGGAGCATGGCTGGTGGTCAGGAGAGGCCTGGCTGCACCTGAGGAAAACTGGAGAAGTTGTTTTGTTTGTTTGTTTGTTCGTTTGTGTTTGTGTTTGCCGTTTAAAAATATTTCAAAATGTATCTCTAAGTGGTAGGAACTGCTTTTGTTTTTTTCCATTTTAAAAATTTAGTATTCTATTAAAAAAAATTTTTTTTCTTTTAACATTTATTTATTGTTGAGAGATAGAGCGTGAGCAGGGAAGGGACAGAGAGAGAGGGAGACACAGAATCCAAAGCAGGCTCCCAGGCTCCGGCTGTCAGCATGGAGCCCAACGCGGGGCCCGAACTCAGGAACTGCCAGATCATGACCCGAGCTGAAGTCAGACGCTCAACCAGCTGGGCCACCCAGGCACCCCTATTATTCTATTTTTTAAAGTTTTATTTATTTTGAGAGAGAGAGAGAGACAGAGCGAGCGAGTGCAAGGGAGCCCGGGGCAGAGACAGAGAATCCCAAGCAGGCTCCGCGCTGTCCATGCAGAGCCTGACGTGGGGCTTGATCTCACAAACCATGAGATCATGACCTGAGCTGAAATCAAGGGTCGAAGTCTTAACCAACCGAGCCACCCAGGCGCCCCTGTTTTCATTTTGTTTTGCTTTACGGTTATCTTTGTTGTCCAAGCCTAGATACAAATAAGGTTGCAACTGATTGCTGTGTCCCTCAAGTCTTTTTTTTTTTTATCTATAGGTGCTACGCCTCCCCCCAGCACCCTGTCCCCTCACCACCTCTCTCCTGGTCATCTGCCCTCTTAGTTCTCCATCATCCGGGTTTTGCTGTTAGCATCACTGTGGTGTCATTTAACATGCTCCTCTGTCCCTTGACAGTAAATTGGTCCTGGGGAAGGGCTTGAATGGGGCTCAGACTTGTTTGTGGGAGCTGCCTCTGTGATGTGAAGATCACCTGGAGGGAGTGTCGGGGGGCTGGAGGCTTAAGGTGGCCCCCTAGGAAGTTGGGCAGTGGCCCTGGGGAAGGAGTGACCCTGGGGAAGGAGCCGGTTTTGGCTTGAGCTGTGGGATGGAAGAGTCAGGAAGGAAGCAAAGCTCAGGAGTCCAAATGGGTGTCTGCTTGGCTTTGGAAATGGAGGAGGGGGTAGGAGGGGGGTAGTTGGGGGATGAAGAGGAGGGGGCGGAGACACAGCCGCCCCAGGAGGACGACGACTCGGCCGCCCCCGCCGACGCCGGCCCCGGAAGAAGAGACACAAATCTCTCTCTTTTTTTTAGCACCACAGAAAATAGACTGTTATTTTTATTTCAGGGATCATGGAATTTTTTTCCCAATTTCTTATAATGAAAACTTTCAAAGTTATAGAAAAGTTGCATAGTGCAATGATCACCACCAGCGAGATTCAAGAATTAACATTTTTTGCTACATATGCGTTATCTATATATGGATAAGTAAATACACAGACTTCTCTCTGTTTTTTTCTGAACTATTTGAAAGTAAGTTGCAGACATCATGACACTCATCCCTCCATATGTCAGCACGCATCTCCAAAAAACGATAGTCCCTTCCACGGGGACCAGTTAGGACCGCTAACAACATGAACAGAAATGGACAAGTCCTTGGCACACGTGAGCTCCTGTTATTCATGGAGCTCCCGGCACCGGCTCTGTCTTACCTCCTCTAGCCTGACCCTCAGTAGTCACGCCTTCTCTGTACTTTACAGACAAGGAGATAGGTTCAGAGAAGCAAAGTGACTCATCCCAGGTCACATGACTCAGTAGTGTGACAGTCACGGTAGAGCTTGGCTGGAGCCCAGGCCTTTGTGGCTCTTGTCCACTGCCACCCCTTGACAGGCAGTCCCCTTGGAAGGGACCCTTCCTGGCCTTGGGGAAGAGGCTGTGCCTTTGGGAAAGAAATTAGCCCTGTGCTGTCCATGTTTGTGGCCCAGGCACAGAGAGGTGAAAGGACTTGCTCAAGGTCACTCCAGCCTCTGCCTCCTCCTCATAGGCTATCAGCTGGGCACACTCTGTGCCTCCGGTTAGACACAGAGCAGGTGAGGTGGCCCCTCTAGGGAGTCTGACTGTTCATCTGGACATGGGAATTATTCCAGAGGGACAGACTGCACCTGGAAAAGGTGGGGCCGGTGTAGTCAACAGAACAGTCTAGAACCCTGACTCCGTCACTTTTTAGCTGGGTGACCTTGGGCAAATGGCTTACCCTCTCGGGTGTTCAATCCACTCTAATGTAAGCTTGTCAAGCTTATTTGGAGACTCTAATGAGGTAATGCTTGGGACATCATAAGCATTCTTGAAATGTTTCCGTTTTCCTTCCCACCCCTTGTTTATAGTCCCTTGCGCGTAGTAGGCATTCAGCAGATGTGGGATGCGTTCATTCAGTAGGCCACTGTCTGTGGAGGACCTACCCTGTGAGGTGTGCTAGGCCTTGCAGTCAATGGTGAGCAAAGCAGATGCGATCCTTGCCCCAGTGGAGCTTAAGGATTGTGGGGGAGACAGAGGCCCCCTCTGTTGAAGTGTTGGGAGGATGAACCATATTGGGCTTTGGGTGGGGGCAGGTTCCCTGAAGAGGGGACTGTGGAGCCACAAGCAAAGAGAAGCTTGAGCATTCACTGGACAAGGGGGAGATGAGTGAAACCACGCCCCCTCTCTCAGCCTCCACTCTCCCACCTGTACAACAAGGTACTAACACTATCTTGCCAGCTTGCTTTGAGGACTCGGTGACATTGCCGATGTGACCATGCTCCGTAAGCCATGACATTTCTCTGCCAGTTGCCTTCAGCAGAGGCCCTGCAAGTATCTGGGGCCCCTCTTCCCTCACTCTATCCCCAGTGGAAGGCTCACCTCCTGCGCTTCTCTCCCCAGTGTCGGACAAGTGGTGAATATCAAGGCCAAGGTGAACCGGGCCTTCAACTCTAGCATGGAGGTGTGTGGGGTGGGTGCTGCCTAGGGGTGGGTAGGTGGGTGGGTAGGTTTTCTACCTCTTCTCCCTACTCAGCCCCCAGCCTGGCCACACGCACACCCGCAGAGCCCTGGTAGAGGCAGCAGAGTTTTGAAACAGCTGGCAGGGCTGGGGGGGATCCTAAGGATCTTCCTGTCCAACCCCCCTAGCACAGAAGTGAAACTGAGGCCCAGGGAGGGGAAGAGGCTTGTCCCAGGTCACCAGGTCACGTACATTCCAATGTGCGACTGACTTCCAGTCTCCTTGGTCTTCACCCTTAACCTAAGACTCTCTTCAGCAGCCAGGTGGTCACGGGAAAGCAGGGAAGGCAGCTGCCATGCCTGACCCTGGAGGCAGCAGGACTGGAGTAGGGAGAGCCTGAACTGCAGTCCGTTAGCTTACCTCCCATAGCCTCTGTTTCCCCATCTGTGAAATGGGAACATGAGTCCTATGCTGCAGGGTTCTTAAGTGATGCACAGGGCTCTGTGAGCTTTGGGGGAGCGACTGTATTTCCCACCTGTGGACGCCAGGCTCAGGCCATGTCCCCCAGCTGGGCCACTGAGGCTGGGGCAGCAAAGTCCTGACTGCCTCTGGGTATGCCCTGGGTACCCCCCAGATGTCTGTCTTTTCAATGTAGCCAACGTTTTACCTACTTTAAGTCCTTTGCTAGGTTCAGTCTCATTTTCATTCCCTCTGTAACCCTGTCAGGGTAGGTATGCTCACTCCCATTGCATTCATTCACTCCCTCATTCATTCATTCATATTTTAAGCAGGCTCCATGCCCAATGTGGGGCTTGAACTCATGACCCCAAGATTAAGAGTCACATGCTCTACCGGCTGAGCCAGCCAGGCGTCCCCATGCTCACTCCCATTTTATAGATGAGGAAGCCAAGGACCAGAGAAGGGAAGTGACTTGCCCAAGGCTTTCCAGGGATCCAGGGGTACAATCAGAACCTATCCCAGGTTTCTGGCTGTCTAGACTCAGTAAGTGATAGAAGAATATGAGGTCTGGCCAGGGGTGGGACTTCCTGTCTCGTTGAGCTGTGGAACCTCAGGTCGGGAGCTCTGTTTCTCCCCTCCTCACTCCTCCCACCCTTTCTTCCTCTCCAGGTGGGCATCCAGGTGGCCTCTGAGGACCTGTGCTCTGAAAAGCAGTGGAACGTGTGCAAGGCCTTGGCCACCTTTGTGGCCCACCGGGAACTCTCCAAGGTGGGGGCTATCCCCGGCTGCACAATGCGGCTGGACCACCCGGGTGCTTGTCAAGGCCAGCCAGGACCAGGGTGGTGAGGCTGGGGACTGACCGAGGGGTGCAGGTGGGGGTGCTTCAGGGAATCCACAGCCCCCAGAGGCGGCTCCCCCTACCTGTGTTTGGACCCCAGGCACCTTCCCTCTCTCCTCTTCCCCACCTACTCCAGTGTGTCTCACACGGGGATTCTTCAGGCCTCATCATTCCCTCACACGTCCTATAGATGCCCCTAGTCCTGGATGCCTTTGCCCAAGAAATGGGACTGGGGCATTTGGAGGGTGAAAGTGATATTATCAGTCAACACGGAAACAGGAAGATGGGGACAAAGAGGGCACAAAGACTTGTAGCTACCCAGCCGCCCCAAGTGTGTGACGATGCTGGGGCACAGGCACTCCTGCTGTTGCAGGAAACCCGTCCTGAGCACCCCCCGTGCCAACCCCCGCCCACAGGTGAAGCTGAAGCAGACCACGCCGCAGACGGAGGAGGAGAAGACCGAGCACAGTGTGGCGGCTGAACGGCGGCGCATGCGGCTGCTCTACGCGGACACCATCAAGGACCTCCTGGCCAACTGCGTCATTCAGGATGGTGAGAGGCCGTGGGTGCGGAGGGCAGCTGGCATGCTACATGCCCCCTCTGTCCCAGGCACCCAGTGGGCAGAGGGAGGAAGGGAGTCTCCTTGGAACGTCCACTCGCTGTCCTGATGGCCCTCTTGCTTCAAAGTCTGCTTCAGGGAAGGGTCTTTTTGGGCCTCTTGCTCAGCTCCTGGGAGCTGTGAAGATAGAATTAGGACATCAGGAAAACCCTTTGTTATCCAAAACGTGTTGGGGAAGGTACTGTTGAGCGTGGCCTTGAAGACTGTAGGTTGTTTTTTTTTAAAAAGCACATATATATATGAACACATAGATATACACACATAGATATATACACATATATACATAAATCATATAGATATAAATATAGAATAAAAAGCAAGATTCTCTCCCACCCAGAACCCAGGCTCCCTCCAGTTACTCATTTTGGAAGATCTTTCCAGAAGATTCCCTGCATATTTAAGCATGCTGTGTATTATTTAGCCCTCTCTTTTTACCCAAAAGGGAACATACAGAACATACTGTTCTGTATCTTTCTTCCTTCCCCTTGAAAGTACATGTTGGAGATTGTTCTATACCAGCACACAAAGATCCCCTGTGGACGAGGAGGATTTTGACAGATGGAGAGATAGGGAAAGGTTTTCCTGACAGAGAGCACAGGCTGGGCAAAGGCCCAGAGGGGTAACCTTGGATTCACTCACCAGTCTCCAGAGCGTTAGGACGTGGAGTCTTCCTTGAAACCTAAAGGAGGCAATTAATTATAGGACAGTTCAAAGTGGTCCAGCCGCCCAGGGTGGAAGAGAGCAGGTGCAACCAGCTGCCTCAGTCAAGCAGTGAGAGGGGCTCTGAGTTCTGTGTGCCTTATGTATGCAAGGTCTGGGGGCTATGGCTTGGGCCGGGGGGCTCCCAGCTCTTCCCACTGTCATTGAGATTCCCCAGGGCCACCGATCCACTGCAGCCCTCCTAAATCCCTCTTGTCCTGATAGCCCTTCCACGCAAAGGTTAGTCCAGATGCCTTAGCCTGGCATCTGGGCCCTTGGCGGGCCATGCAGCTTCACCTGGTGCTGTCCTCCTACTTGCCCTCAGCTCCAACCCAGCCACGGCCTCATTGCTTCCTGGGACTGTCCCACCTGCCCGGTCTCCAGACCTCGGCTCAGGCCCCCTCAAGCTCTCCCCTCCCTGTCTGTGGCATCTCGGAGCAGCCTGCAAGCCAGGCAAAAGGCCACCTCTCTGATGGGCCCTCCCTGACAAGTCTCTCCCTGGCACCTCTTTGAGTTGGGTGGGTGGGGATCGTATCAGTATCTGCTCCTCTGACCCGCAGGGCCCTGCCCACTCTCTGGCCTCTCCTGCTGAGGATCTCCTGATGCCATCGCCCCAGAGGGACAGGGCCTGTCGGGGCAGAGGGAGGGAAGAACTATCCTTTTGAGAGTCTGTCTCCTGACTGCGGTGCTAAGCACTCTCGGGTCACGACCATACTCCATCTGCATGACCCTGATGGGCTGGGTTTGACATCTGCCCCTTCACAGCTGAGGACACAGGTTCAGAGAGGCTTACTTGGCTGGCCCGGGTCACACAACCTGAACCTGAGGTTCAGACCCAGGTGTGTCTTCTCTCAAAGTGGGTGTCCCGCCCACTGCTCCGAGACAGCCTCCTCTCCCCCGTCCCGTGTCCTCCTGTTCCTCACCCAGGGTCAGCGCACGTGGTGCTGAGCCAGTAAAAGAATCTGGATGACAGAGATCGTGCTGGTGGCGGGGCCCCTGCGTTTGCCCAGTGGGAGGGCCTGCCCTTGGGAACTTCTCCCCTTCCCACCTCCCTCCCTCTGTCCTTCCTGGTCAGATCTGGAGAGTAGAGACTGCAGCTGCATGGTGCCGGCCGAGAGGACCCGCGTGGAGAGCGTGGAGCTGGTGCTGCCCCCCCATGCCAATCACCAAGGCAATACCTTTGGGGGCCAGATCATGGCCTGGATGGAGAACGTGGCCACCATCGCAGCCAGGTGAGGGGAGAGTGTGCTGCCTCTGCTTCCCTTCCTTTCTCTCCCTTCTTCCCTTGGCCAGCTCCCTCTGGGCGGGGAGGGGTGGGAACCCCCAGCTTGGCATTGGCATTCAAGGCTTCAGGAGCTTGGCTGTTCTGTTAGGGAGTGGTTTTCTGTGAGCTGGCCTTTCCTTCCTTGTCTTAAAAAAAAAAAAAACCCAGGGTCACCCGGGTGGCTCAGTCGGTTAAGCACTGACTTCGGCTCAGGTCATGATCTCATGGTTTGTGGGTTCGAGCCCCGCATCCAGCTCTGTGCTGATAGATGAGAGCCTGGAGACTGCTTTGGATTCTGCGTCTCCCTCTCTCTCTGCCCCTCCCCTTGCTCGTACTCTGTCTCTCAAAAGTAAATAAGCATTAAAGAAAAAGTTAAAAAAAAAAAAACAACCCCGCAGTCCCACCGCCTACATTGGAAATGCCAAGCCCCTGGGAGCTAGGGCCTCCCCTTGACCTGGCCCTGCCTGCTGTCTTCTTGTATCTTAGGCCCCCAGGTGCACGTCAAGCCATTTGCCCTTCCCCACCCCCTCCCGGAATTCCCAGCCTCTGCCTTTGCTCCTGCTCTAACCTGCCTCCATGCCACTTCGCTACTTTTGGTCTGCTAAAATCCAGGAAGCCTCTCTTAACGGTTCCCTTCTCCCTACGGGTGAAAATAATTCCTTCCTTCTTCTATAATCTCTGCACTTGTCTGGGGCTTGTTCTTCTCTAAATATTGGGGTCTTTTTTATAGTTATGATAATGGACTTTCCCTGACTGATGCCCTAGTACCTGCATGACTTTGTATTTGCGGGGAGTGTCTTCCTCAGCCAGGGGGATTAACCCTCACCTCTAAAGAGCCTGGCTCGAACGGCCCCTCCCCTGTGTTTACCCTGTGGGACACAGCGCATACGCAATGCCATTTTGGGCAGCCCTATCTACGTGTGTGATAAGATCTCAGAATAAGTTCACAGCGCAGATAGTCACGGCAGGCTTCCTGGAGGGGAGCTCTTCAGCTGGGCCTTGAGTGACAAGTAGCTTTGGGTAACCGGGAGGGGGGTGTTAGGTAGTAGAAGCAGCAGGTGCTGGGCGTAGAGGTTAAAGGAAAATGGGGAAGGGATTTGCCCCAAGCCCTGTTCTTTCTTCTGTCCCCTCAAGCTCAGCTGCTTGAGTGCACATAGACCTGACTGTTCTAAGCTATGAAAGGGGACTTTAGTTCTGTTCTTCTGGGCAGAAGTGTCCTGGGCCAGGTGGGAGTGGGGGGCCAGAGGGTGGTGCATGTGATTCTGGGCTGGGTCTGTGGATGGGGGCAGGGGGAGAGTCTGGCCCAAGCCTGTGGCTGAAGCACCGGGGGCTTTTGTCCTGTCTCCCCGCCCCCAGCCGGCTGTGCCGAGCCCACCCTACGCTGAAGACCATTGAGATGTTCCACTTCCGGGGCCCCTCCCAGGTTGGGGACCGCCTGGTGCTCAAGGCCATCGTCAACAACGCCTTCAAGCATAGGTAAGGGGAGGGACCGGCCCCCCCCCCCCCCCCCCCCCCCGGGGGCTGAGGGTTCTTCCTGACCCAAGAAGGGGCCCAATTGCAAAGCTGCCAGGGACGCTTCCCCTTGTAGACGAGGCCTGTGAGGTCTAAACCCTGCCCGGCTGCTGGGCCCCTTCACCATGACCGCGTTTCGGCTCTGCTGTTCCCTCCTCTGGATGCCCCAGCCCTGTGCCTCCTGCTGTCTCGGGATCACATCCTATGCTCTCTGTCTCTGTCTCTCTTCCCAGCCCCTGCCTCTGGGCCTGCCATGCTGTGCATGCTCAGATCACAGGGCCAGTGTTCTCTCATTTGTCAAATCCATTCCTACCTTTTCCCTAAAACAACAATTAGGTCCCAGAGCCCTTAATTTGGAATGAATCCTGCTACCTCCAAGAAAGCTTACTTTAAATATCTGTCTTTGTTGGTGATTTCGAAGATCATCGTGTAGTTGTTAAAAGTGAGGATGCCAGGCTCCCGGGGTTCGAGTTTGGCTCGCTCCTTACTGGCTGTAAAGGCTGGACTTTAGGCAAGTTTCTCACTGTCACTGAGCTTCAGTTCTTTTGTCTGTAAAATGGAGCTCACCACAACTACATCCTAGTTGTGAGGGTTCCATGAGGCGTTACTGGTGGCGTGCCAGGGAGAATGTTCAGTGAGGGATTATTACTACTGTCATTGTCATTGTTCACAGTCTGACCAGCACGCATCCTGTGGCTGTGCAGGGGAAAAAACCCTGAACTAGGAGCTGCGAGGCCCCATTTCCAGTCCAGCTTCTCTTCCAGACTGCTGTGTGACCTTGGCCCAGTGATTGCCCTATTCTGGGCCTCAGTTCCCCCTCTGCATAATGACCACATTCTGGGATCATAGAGCCTCCTAAGTGAGGGGGTGTGGGGGCGTGGACAGGTGTGCGTGCACATGTGTGTGGGTGCATGTGTGCGTATGTGCACGTGTGTGTTGGGGAGGGGACGTGGGCTCAGGAAAGTCTGTCCAGCATGGAAGCAGCCCTCCCTCTCTCTCAGCATGGAGGTGGGCGTGTGCGTAGAGGCTTACCGCCAGGGTGCTGAGACCCAACGGCGGCACATCAACAGCGCATTCATGACCTTCGTGGTCCTAGACGCAGACGACCAGCCTCGGACTCTGCCCTGGATTCGGCCCCAGCCCGGGGTGAGTGGCACCCTGCCCCGCCACCAGCTCCCCTCCCTCTCTGCCCAAGAGTGGGGGTGGTGCAGGAGTGATGGGCTCAGCCCTGCCCCTCTGCTGGGGCGCAGCCAGCTCTGAGTGCCTTGTGGCCCCTGGAGATGCCCTTGTGCAAGGCAGGCGCCTTGGCCTAGCTCATGGTTAGGTGTTGACAGGCATTCGTGAGCCTGCAGGGTTGGAAAAGCACAGGCTTTGGGGGCAGAGGTGGGTTGAAACTCTCCTCTTCCGTGTTCTACTGGGTGCCCTCTGCAAGTTTCTGGTCCCTGCCAGTAAAGTGGGTGTATCTACACCCCTGCCTCACAGGGATGTTGGGGGGGTGGGGCGCTGAGGGACACTGACCCTGTGCCTGGCTGAGCCCTGTAGGCACTCCGTAAATGGTGACCATTACGAGGAGGTGACAGGAGAGCAAGAAGCACAGGGATGAGAGTCAGGGGCTTGGGTTCAAAGGCTGTCTCTTTTTTTTTTTTTTTTTTTTAATTTTTTTTTTCAACGTTTTTATTTATTTTTGGGACAGAGAGAGACAGAGCATGAACGGGGGAGGGGCAGAGAGAGAGGGAGACACAGAATCGGAAACAGGCTCCAGGCTCCGAGCCATCAGCCCAGAGCCTGACGCGGGGCTCGAACTCACGGACCCCGAGATCGTGACCTGGCTGAAGTCGGACACCTAACCGACTGCGCCACCCAGGCGCCCCTCAAAGGCTGTCTCTTAAAAAATGCGATCTTGTGCCTCCTGTGGGCCAGTCCCCGGCTTGCTTCCGGGAGGCCTGGGGTGACCTTGGAGGAGCACTCCCTCTTGCTGGGAAGGCCCCCCACCCTGCCCGCCGGCCTCACAGGGCTGAGCACTGGCTGTAAAAACCCCCCACTCCGCAGCTGGGTGCTGGGCAGTTGACAGTGGTGGGGTGGGGGAGGGGAGGAACCGGCACATGAGGGACCGTGCCATTTAATGCTCACAAGTGAGGGGACATTAGAGGCAGTGAGCGAGAGGATGGGCTCCGGGTCAGGCCATCAGGGTTCTGTTCCTGGCTCTGCTTCTTACCCCTGCCGCCTTGGGCAAGCCACCAACCTTTCTGTGTCTCAGCTTCCTCCTCTGTGAAATGGGGATAACATGAGTCCCAACTTCAGAGGGCTGTTGTGAAGCTTATTTGAAATCTTGCCTGGGAAGTGCTTTAGAAGAGGCCTGGTAGCAGCAAGTGCTCGGTAAACGTGGCTTCTTCCTAGCATTGTGAATGCCCTTGGGGATCCCCTGGTGCAGAGGAGGAAATCGAGGTCCAGCGAGGGCAGGTGGTGTTCCCAAAGTCGCTCAGAGCCTGAGACCCTCTGAGCTCAGACTGAGCTGGAGCTCAGAGACTTGGCACTTTGCTGTCCAGGTTGCCTTGACTCTGGCTGCCCCGGTGAGACCTGAACTCCATTTTAGGGCTGAAGGACCTCCTTGGGCCCGTGGAGGGGCAGAGGGTAAGGGGAGCGGGGAGGAGGTTGCGAGCCGGTTGTGTTGCCCGCATTGTAGTCCGTCCCTGTGTCTCTCCCCAGGATGGCGAGCGGCGGTACCGAGAGGCTAGTGCCAGGAAGAAGATCCGACTGGACAGGCAAGTGTGGGTTGGGTGGAGGGAGGGGACACGGGTTCAGGGTCGTCCTCCTGTTCCCCAGGCCCCGGGCGACTCGCATTTCTTCAGTGCCGCCCCTGTGCTGGGCACTGGGCTGGGCCCTTTATATCCACGCAGCCTCACTACACTGCGGTCTTCCTGGTCCACTGTACAGGCGAGGACACTGAGGACAGAGGGGTTAGGTGGCCATGGGCACACAGATAGGAATGATGGGCAGAGTGAGAACTTGAACCTGGCCGGGTCTGGCCAATTCTGAATCCTGTGTTCCTTCCTTTGATTCTGATGCCTGTCGGGCAGACAAAGAAAGAAAGGTTCTGGGGCACCTCGGTGGCTCAGTTAAGTGTCTGACTCTTGATTTCAGCTCAGGTCACCATCTCACGGTTCATGAGTTCAAGCCCCGCATTGTGCTCTGCACTGACAGTGCTCTCTCTCCGCCTCTCCCCCACTTGCTCTCTCTCTCTCTCTTTCTCTCAAAATAAATAAATAAACATTAAAAAGGAAGGTCCTGAGAGGAGATACAGTTGCTCAAGATGCACAGCCAGGTGTGAATGACTCTGCTGTCAGAGCACTTTACCGACCTGAAAGTGCTGGAAATGTACTGGGGTTCACCATCTGCGTTAATGGGAAAAGGGTGCATCTGTGGAGCACCTACCAGTGTCCTCATGGCGACCCTGTAAGGCAGATGTGACTCCCAGTCCCCTGTACAGAGGAGGACACAGAGGCGCAAGGGTGAAGTTGCTTTAGGCAGAGCCGACTGCTCAGTAAGGGTGGGGGCACCGAGCCTGCACCCGGCGCCCTTCCCCGCTGCCCGGTCCAGCTCCACTTGTGACCAAGTCTGGATGGTCCCAGCTGCTCTTTTCTGTTGCCCCGCTCGCTAGTCTGCCTGGCCAGATAGGAGTCCCTCCCAGCCTGCTGGGCTGAGCACAGGGAGTGAAGTCTTCTGGAAGACATGGGCTCCCAAGGGACCATGGTTGTCTTTTCCCCTCTCCCAGGAAGTACATTGTGTCCTGTAAACAGACAGAAATGCCCATCTCTGTCCCCTGGGACCCTAGCAACCAGGTAAGACTTCCTGCTCTGATTGGACAGTTCTCAGGCCCAGGGTGGGGGCGGGGGGACCCTGACTCCCCCTTCTCGTCAGAGTGGGTTTGGAAGTGGTCCAGAAGGGGACAGGATATTATGTCGTGCCTCAGGACTGGTACAGTTAGCAAAGGGCTTTCCCCTGTCCCTCTGTTTGGCTGAGGGAGCCGAGGCCCTGAGAAGATGGTCACACAGTGAGTCTGCCCAAGGCTGGGCCTCCTGTCCCGAAGCCCAGGGCCTGGCACCCACCTGCCTTCAGAGTTCGATGTGCTTTCCCCCAGTCCAGCACAGCCTCAGCACAGAGCCCCTCAAGGGGAGAGCGTGAGGCTTCTCTATGTGCTCTGTCCAGGTGTACCTGAGCTACAACAACGTCTCCTCCCTGAAGATGCTCGTGACCAAGGACAACTGGGTGCTGTCCTCGGAGATCAACCAGGTAGCCGACCCCACCCACCCAGCAGAGGCGACTGATCGCAAGCAATAGAAATTCCCTCAAAGCACTCATGTCATAAGGGGATTTCTTAAAAGGATTTGGATGAGACCGTGAAACCAACCCAGTTATAGAAACACCGCTGCTCCCACAGGACCTGGAGTGGAGAACCCACAAATCTTCCTCTGCTGCCTGCCTACCATCTTGCCCCCAACCTCTCATCTCTGCTGCTCTCTGCCCTGCCGCTTCCTCCCTCTCTCTGCTCCTTCTTCCCTGTAGGGATGGGGACAGCGGACAAGCATGGGTTGAGGGAAAACATGAGCTTTGCCCATGCCCTGGGGAGAGTCACTTCCCCACCTGTGACATGAGGGGGTTCAGTGGGCGCCTGACTCTAAGGATCTACTCCATTGTTGCCTCAGTCATTGTTTCGTAGGATACCCTCCTGTCTACCTGTCCTGAATTCTCTCAACAGCCCATTTTCATGGGGATGGGACTGAGGTTCAGAGAGGTTGAGTCACTTTTTTACAGTCACACAGCAAGTCAGTGGCAGCCTTGAGCTTCTAGCCCTGGCCTCCAGCATCGGAGTCAGCCCCCCTCCGCGCCCCCCCCCCCCGCCCCCAGCATAGGTTGGGGAGGTGGTGCAGGAACGAGGCCGCCCTCTGTCCCATGCAGGTCCGCCTGTACACCCTGGAGGACGACAAGTTCCTCTCCTTCCACATGGAGATGCTGGTGCAGGTGGAAACAGTCCAGGCCTTCCTGCTGCTCTCAGACCTGCTTCGGAGGCCCGAGTGGGACAAGCACTACCGGTGAGGGCCAAGGTGCCAGTGGGGCAGGGTGCTTTTCTCAGGCCAGTTGGGAAGGTGGGCCTTCAGGGGTGTCCTTCTGTTGAGCCATCCCCCATTATGCTTGGCCCCTACTGGGCATCGTCGGGGCCGGCGGGTGGGAATTACAGTTATGCGTTGGGTGGGTGTCAGAGTCAAGGGCGTTCTGAGCCCTCAGGGAAGGGACTGAGCCTGGAATTGGAGTTGGAGGCCTGGGTTTAAATCCTATTTCTGGCCCAACTGGCTCAGGCAAGTCACTTCCTTTCTAGGTCTCAGTTTCCCTCTTCTTAAAATGGGTACTTGAAGCGTGGGTCATGCACCTGCACTCTGGATAGATCAGTGATTTTCAAACCGTGTTCTGTGGGGTCCTGTGTCCCCAAAGAAGGATCAGGGACCACTTGGGGTGGGGGGTAGAACGCTGAGGGGGCAGGTGGGCCCCTTCCCAGACTCAGGGTAACTAAAGGAATGGCCGATTTGATGAATTCCCCCAGTTTGCCAGCTCTTCTTATGGATATGTGCATGCATATGTTATTTTTGAATGTAGTGAGTTACTGAATATAAATGTTATTCCTGTGAATACATTTGTTCCCTGAATTTACTGATTCTTCAGGCGAATATTTTCTTCCTGAATTTAACCAAGGAAGAGAAATCTGTTCTTAGGAAAATAGCCAAAATTTCAGTGTTTAATATGAGAATGTTAAAGTTGAAACTGGTATTTTTTCAAATCCCTTTAAAGTCATTTTCTGTTGTGCCAACACCTTACTTTGGGGAGTTCTTTGATCATTTCTCCAATTGGCTGCTTATGAGGAGCCTGTATTCCTGAGCATCTCCATAGGGAGGGTCTGTAGGTTTGGCAAACTGATTTTTGACCAATTGCCTTCCCCTTTCAACTCCCATGTAACTCACCAGCGTGGGCCTACTTGTGGCTCTTTCTACACAGGCTTTCTGTTTAAGGTTTTGGTGCAAAAAAGGCTGTTGTTTAAAAAAAAAAAAAAAGCTTTGGTCTAGGTGACCCCAGGCCTGTTGGCAGTGACATTCTACAAAGCCGGGAGGTGATTTGGTGGTGGATGTTGGGGGTGTTGGGCCTACGATAGGAAGACTTCTTGGAGGAGGCAGGCTGGCGTGGGCCTTGAAGGCCAGGCCAGATCTTGACCCTTGGTGGGATTGGTGGGGAGAGTGTCCCAAGGGGAAAGGGAACCCCTAGCTGCTTCCTCCCACCCCACCGATAGCCTCTGAAGGTGAGTGAGAGAGCAGGGCAGAGAGTGGCGGGTTTGGACATGGTCGTGTGTGTTTCTGTGTGGATGTCCTTGTGGGTGTGCACGTGTGTTGGTGTAAGCCTCTGCGTGCGTACCTGGACACATATGTGCAGCATGCCCGGGCCCAAGGGACTCTGGCACCTGCCAGTACGAGCACATCTCAGCCTGAATGGCTTTGTGGCTGTGGGCAGGTTATTTTCGGAGTCAGCCCCTCATGTGTAGGGATACTGAGAGCACCTCCTGCATGGGCCGCTGTGGATTCAAGGACACAGTGCATGGAAAGCTCTTAGAGCAATGCCTGACACATGGCAGGTGCTCACAACCAGTAAACTGTCCCACATCGGTGTGGGCGTGTGCACCTGCAGACATGTACAGACACCGTGGTGTGTGTGTGCACTGGTGGGTATCTGTGTGTCTGTGCATGTGTGTACGCTCACAGGTGTGCATGTCTTTGTTCCCATGTCTGTGTCTGTATGCGTGTGCATTTGCCTGTGGACGCGTCTGTGTGAGCTCCTGTGTGTGCGTGCGTGTGTGTGTGTGTGTGTGTGTGTGTGTGTGTGTTCATGTGCAGCTTGGCCTGGCCTTTCTGCCCTCCTGTGGTCCCTGCTGAGCAATGTAGGTGGTAAAGTCCCCCAGACATTTGCTCAAGAAGGCTGCGGCATGGGAAAGCCTGGGCCAGTGTGACTCCCTTGAACCCTGATCTCTGGGCCTCCCTACAGGAGCGTGGAGCTAGTGCAGCAGGTGGATGAGGATGATGCCATCTACCATGTCATCAGCCCTGCCCTTGGCGGTGACGCCAAGCCCCAGGACTTTGTGATCCTGGCCTCTCGGCGGAAGCCGTGCGACAACGGGTGGGTGTCCGCCTGCTGAGGTAGGAGGCGGGCGGGGCTCGTTAACCCCCACCCGGGAGGGGGCGTCAGCTTAGCCTCAGAGCTCTGCTCTCTGCCCGCTGCGGACTTCAGGCACCACTTGGCTTTTCTGGGCTGCCGTGGCCTTGCTGTGGGTAGAGTGGAGGACGAGGGGACACATCTCCCCTCTGGCCACTTGTGCTCTAAGGCGGGGTGGCCTGTGTCCCTGGGGTGGTGAGGCTGCCTCACCCCGGTCATGGACAGGCCTTTGCTCATGTGGCCACCTCCTTGGCCTCACCCCCTGAGGGTGCCATGCTGGCTGAAAAGTGGGAAGGCTGCCTGCCCGCTGCGTCAGGATAGTTGGCATCACTTCTGCTAGAGACAAGCACAGAAGAATGAAGCATGAAATCCCAAAGTATGTGACTCCTTCGAGTGGCTGCAGTGGAGGGGCTTTTCCAGAAGATGTACAGTACAGCCAGGCTGGCTCCTGGCAGATTCAGGGCTGCTGACCCACAGGTGCCTCCTCTCTCTAGCCTGGTCCAGAGCCAGGCCTCGGGCCTTTAAGAGTTTATGGGCCTTAGACTCTGGTGAGAATGTCTGAGTGGAGGGGGCTCTGGAGCCGGAGCTGGGAAGAGCAGGCCCTCACCTCCTTGTGTGCCCCTCTCTGCCCTTTGTCGGCTCCAGGGACCCCTATGTCATCGCGCTGAGGTCCGTTACACTGCCCACGCACCCCGAGACACCAGCATACAGGCGCGGGGAGACCCTCTGCTCAGGCTTCTGCTTCTGGCGAGAGGGGGACCAGCTGACCAAGGTGAGGCCCGGTGTCCCCCCTCCCCCCAACAGTGCCCCCAAAGCCACATGCGTGTCCAGAGCTCAGTGCTGCAGGCTCAGTCAGTCCCATACCTGGGCCCCACCTGCCCCCCCCCCCCACCCCCCCAGCAGGCTCTCTTCTAGCTTGGGGCAGCCTAAGAGTGTCAGGGGCTGAAAACAAGCCTTCATTAAGATCTAATCTGTGCAGAGACAAGACTCCAGGGTCTCGGAGAAAGCTCTGGATGCTGAGGGCAGAGGCCTGGGTTCTGATCTAAAATTCAGCTCATTATTTATTTACTTATATACCTCTCTCGTCTGGAAAGGCTTTATACGGCTCTCAGGGCCCGTAAAACTCAGCAGGGCAGCCAGTGCTAATTGAAAATGCGGGGGAGGAGGCTGAGAGCGAGCGAGGGCGGGGGTACTGCAGCTCCCCATCCTTGAGGCACCGCTGCCTTAGGACCCCAAGACTCACCCCGGCAGGGACTAGGCTGGTGTTCGCTAACTTAACACCCTTAACCTGAGGAGCATCTCAGCACGATCCCTGGGCTTATTTCTAACTTGTTTCTACGACCCTGGAGTATCACCGTTTATCCACGCTGGGCTCTGGACACCCAGTCCCTGTCCTCCGGAACCTCCTTCATCTGCCAGAGGAGGCACATGATGACAGTGTCCTGTTTGTCAGTCCCCAGAACAGAGGTCAGGGAAGCCTGCTGGAGGAAGTCACAGTGTGTCACCTTCTGTGGCCCAGGGGTGCTGGCTTGTGTTTTCTGCCTTCCCTGCCCGCCTCATGCCCACCTGGCTCCCCCCCGGCCCCCCGCCCAGCCTCCCTGAGTGTGGCTTCCTGTCCTGCAGGTGTCCTACTACAACCAGGCTACCCCGGGCTTTCTCAACTACGTGACCACCAACGTGGCTGGTCTCTCTTCTGAGTTCTACACCACCGTCAAGGCTTGTGAGCAGTTCCTCTTGGACAACCGGAGCGATCTGGCCCCCAGCCTCCAGACCCTCTAGGCAACCCTCAGTGGCCACCTCCTGCCCACGCCCACTCCATCCGGTCCCCAGGGACGGGACACACGTGCAGTGCATTGAGGAAGGCAGGGGCATTTATTCCTCCCCGCCCCCTCCCCGCCCTGGGGGAAGCCTTCACCCAGGGGTCCACCTGCCCAGCACCACTGGGCGCTCAGTTCCTGCCAACGTCCGCCAGCAAGTCTTCACGGTAGCTCCGGGGCAGCCTGTAGTAGATTCGGGTCTTGTCCATAGCCCTGGCCGCCAGCAGCGCTGCCCGCACGGATGCATAGTTGCCCCCCAAAGGGCTGTGCTCCACCGTGACAGTGGCCCTGGGGGAGGCGGCCAGCAGCCTGGCCACGACTCCAGCCGTGTTCTGGCCCAGCAGTCCTGCGTGCAGCTGGAAGGACACAGGCTGCCAGAGAGCCCGGCACAGCTCCAGCATATCTTCAAGCAGCTGTTCCCTGTAGCCGCTGCCCAGCGCCTCCACGGGCCAACCCGGTGCCACTGTCACATGGGGGAAGATCTCAGCCACAGCCGTAAGCAACTCCTGGCCGTCCAGGTGGCCAGGGACTGCAAAACTGCCATGGGAGACTGTGGCCCCGATCCACACAGGCCAAGGCAGGTGGCCGAGTGTGGAGAGATGGGCCAGCATGGCCAGGGCTGGCCGGAGGGCTGAGGGCTCTACGTGCAGATGGACACCCCAGTGTCCAGGACGCCCAGCGAGCTGCAGCAGGCAGGACTCCAGTGTCAGGGCGGGGCCTCCCGGGGCACGTACAATGGGCACCGGCTCCTTGGCCGCAGGCTCCTGGAGGCTAACGTTCAGCAGGATCATGCCTTCTCTGTCTGGAAGAGGCAGTGCAGACAACGGTGTCAGGAGTTGGGGTTAGGGTGGGGTGTCAGAGGCCCTTGTGAAAGGGGTGGTAAAGGAGAAGCTGGTGCCCCATCTGCTGAGGTCTGTTGATTGGTCAAGGCTCCGGGTGGAAGGGTTGCTTTATAAATGTGCCCGGGGCTCATAAGGATGACGTGATCAGCTGCTAGCTCAGCTCTTGGTCTTTGAGCCCTGGGGCCTGTGCCTGCCTCTCCTGCAGCAGATATAGGTCAGGGCTCAAGGGCACTGAAGGCTAGGAGTCCCGTGCTCTTGATAGCCCTGTACTCCCCCACCGTGGCATCCAGCCTGTTGCCACGGTAACAGAGACCCTAGGTTCCTACCCCAAGCACAGGAACCCCCCACAGTTTATCTGGGAGCACAAGGGCTAAAGGCAGACCTTACCTGGGAGGCTAACCATTGCTGTTCTCCCGTTGCCCTGGATGTCAGGAACCAGCCACTCCACGCTCAGACCGTCTCCCCCGGGGGGCTGGAGAAGAGGGATCAGGCTGCCTCCCGTGTAGTAAATTCGCTTCCGCGTGGCATTCGCTGTGGGACCCCAAATTGCCAAGGTGAAGCGGCCACCATTCACGGAGTGCCTTCTGTGCACTGTGTCTATGCGCATTCTAAGCCTCACAGCAACCCGCCAGGCTTGCTTGCTCCAGTGGAGTCCACTGGAGATTATAAGAGACTTACCCAAGGTCCCACAGCCAACGAGCAGAGTTGCTGGGGTGGGAACCTGATGGAGCCCCAAGCTGGAATTCCCCCTCCCCTCCCCTAGATGGCGCCTGTGCAGGAATGTTGAGAACCCGATGGGTTCCCTTTGGGATGGCTTAACTGCAGGCTCTCCTAGGTTCAGGGTCAAGGGAATGAGGGGTCTGGACAAGGGAACAGGTAGCATCCGGGCCACTGATTAGTGGGTACAGTGAGGGGAGGGGGCAGTCTCTGAGGAACTATGCTGTAAGGGAAAAGTACATGGGGTTTGGAATTTGCTGGGTTCCAGTCTAAGCTGTGCTATGTACAAGCAAATGACTGTGTAGATTACTTAACTGCTCTGGACCTCAGTTTCCCTATCCGTAAAACAGAATCACAGCTTCCTGGAGATGAGGTTTGCCCAGCATACCATACCGAGGTCTGGCACACGATAGGTGCTTGAAAGGATTCCTTGACCCCGTTAGACCCAGAATTTTCCTCTTCCGATGCCTCGCCCCTCCAGCTCTGCTCCAGTGTCCACCAAATGCTGCTCTGTGCAGAATCCAGGCCCACCCCCCCCCCCCCCGCCCCTTCCCGCCCACCCACACCCTTCCCTACCGGCCAGCTGCTTGAACTGCGACAGGACAGGCTCGAAGAGGTCATAGTAGACTTGGTGAGAGGCACTGTTGTCTCGGACATAGAGGAGATCGTCCACTGACACGGGGTCCGAGGCGCCCTGCCACAGCGTCAGGCTGTACCTGGGGCCCAGAGAGCCAGCTCAGCACCTGCCTCGGCCCAGCAAGGTCCTCAACCCCACTCCTGTGCTCAGAACTGGACCCTAGCTAGGCAGGAATAGAGCGTCTGGCCTCCAGCTTCCCACCAGCCCCTTCTCCCTGAGAACTACCTCCTCCTCAGGGGCAGAAGGAGCCACAGGGCTTCACGAATGGAGAGCAAAAGCAGAGACTGAGAAGGACGGAGGGGATGGCCCGCCCTGCCTCCTCACTGGGAATGTCTATTTCTGGTCCTGTCTTAGGGAAGGGACAAGGACAGAAAGGGGTGGATACAGGGCCATGGGGGAGAAGTTAGGTGTGGAGGGGGAAGGAGACAGCCTTGAGACTCCTGTGGGAAGTGGCTGAGGAAGGTGGGGCTGGGCAGCTAGGAGCGGACTGCAGGAGTGCAGATGGGGGGGGGTCCCTCAATTCCTGAAGGACCATCCTGGGCAGAAGCTGCAGGTGCAGGCTGTGCAGGGCACAGCTGGCTCCCATGGGCAGAAGACTTTTCATTAGGTAGATGTTATCCACCAGTGGACTGGCTGCCTCAAATGGTAGTGAGCAGCCTGTCACCAGAGGTATACAAGCAAAACCAGGGCCGTAGTAGAAGATGTGAGCACCAGCGGGTATTAGACAAATGTGTTTAAGTGTCTGGAGGCATCAATGCCTGGGCGTGGGTTTGGTGGGTCAGGGGCTGAGGCAGGGGCCTGGGAGTTTTCACCTCTGAGATTGGCCCAGCAGCCAGCTGAAGTGGGGCCAGGCAGCCCGCACCATGACAGCCCGCACGGGGAAGGTGACCTTCTGTGGCAGTGCTCCCACCAGTCCCTGCATCTTTGCCACCATGGCTCTGGTGTATGTTCTGTTCGGGAACAGGGGCACATAGAGGGTGGTCCAACCCGGAGACAGGGTGGCCTCAGGATAGTTCTCCTGGACCAAGGCCAGAAACCTGCAGAGAAATCAGAGACACTGGTCTTTGAGAGCCTTGCCGTCCCCTTCCCCATCTTCTGGGATCCCGTCACCGTGCTAGGAAGTGACAAGACCCGGTGAATATAGAATATAAGGACAGAAGCAGAGTCCTGAAGAACATAAGTGACTTATTTAGGTCCTATAAATAAGGCACGGACTTTGGAGTCAGGGGTTCTAGGTTCCAGGTTCAGGTCCTGACTCTGTAACCTTGGGCAGCTCACTCAACCTCTTTGATTCTCAAAGATGGCGTCCCTTTTGGGACGGCAGGGCCTCTGAAGCGTCCCCATCTGGACCGGGGAGACAAGCCAGGGCCCCCAGATGTGGGAATTTGGACTCTGCCAGCTGTAAGTCTCTGAAGCTTCAGATTTTATTTTTCAATTTCATTTAAACTTTGCCCTGATAGAAATTTTAATAGAGAAATAACATGACCCTCTCCTCCCTAAACTAGTGAGTGAAATCGACACTCCAAGAAGATGAGCCATATTTATCTTGGGGCCACTGACTGCATTGTCCCAACTGCTGCTTTCCAAATGCATCTCAGTTTGAGAATCACAATAAACACTGGATGGATGGATTGTTGGCTGGCTGGCTGGCTGGCTGGCTGGACAGATGGGCAGATGGATGTTAGAATCAGAAAGGCCTGGCTTTGAATCTTTGCTTTGCAATCATTAGAGTTAGGCCAGTCGTGTAACTTCAACGAGATTGTTCTTCTGTTAATAAAATGAAAATAATAGCACCTACCTCATTCTCTTGATAACTCAAGTGCCTTTTGAAACAGGGGCTGGGCACATAATAAACATTCAACAAATTGAGTCTTGATTACTGGTCAGCTTTCTCTTCTGCAAAATGGGGGGAGATACTCCTAACTTGATGTTGCTATGTAAAGGTCAAATTGGACACACTCTCTTCTTTTGTGTGGCCCTTCACTATAAACTGTGGAGCACTATGCAGCTGGTGCTGGTGGCAGTGCCGGGATTTCAGGGGGGCTGGGGAAGGAGTTAGCACTTTTAGACTTTTTTCTAGCAGGCCAAGCCCTGCCTTGGTCACTGGGGATACAGAAAGGACTGGGCCCTGTCTGCCCTCCAGGAGTCTGCAGTGTAGTAGGGGCTATAAACCTGTCATCGCTAGTGACAGCCCAATGAAATCGGGGCTGTGTTAGGAGGGAAGTGTGGAGGAAGGTTCTCAGCAGCCTGGGATGTCAGGGTCGTTTTTGGAGGAGGTCATGACAGGGCCTAGCTTCATCAGGGAATGGGGGAAAAGGCAGAGAGAACAGCACGTGCAAAGGCTCAGAGGTCAGATGACAGGGTGTGTCTGGAGGTAAACTCAGTAAATGTGCCCTGAGCACTTTCTGTGCCAGATAGATGTTGAAGGAAGCGGGCTGGATGCAGCTGGGGCAGAGAGGTGAACACTCACTGTGTGGCATTGACCTCGATTGAGATGGGCACATTGGGGCCCCTCAGGATGTCGGCATTGATCCACACAGGTCTTCGGACTCTCCCGTCCTCTGTGAGCCGCCGCAGGAGGGCCAGGGAGGGGCCCACAGCCTTGAGGCTCTTGAAATCCAGTTTGATGCCTGTGGGGAGGGGGCCAAGAACTTGGGAAAATGGCCTCTCTCGCTCAGGGCAGAAGGAACCGGCAGACTTGACTTCCTGGAGCAGCAAGAGCAGGTATGGTGTGTGTGTGTGTGTGTGTGTGTGTGTGTGTGTGTGTGTGTGTTTGGGGCTGGGAGCGGGAGGAGGAGAGAAGCCAGGCACCAGATTCCAGCTGGGTGAAAAGAGGGCTTTCAAACAGGCAGAGCTAACCCAGAGGAAGGACCTGCCTCCGGGGAATGAGCTTCTGCCCCCGCCCCTGGGGGAGAGGGGAGGAAACAGAGGCTTGGACTTGGGCTGGTGTACGGGTTGTCAAGCATCTGATGAAAAGAGACCATGGTTCTTGGAAAGGGCAGGCTTGGAGGGTCCTGAGCCACCTGAGCCTGTGCGGGGAGTCACTTAGCCTGCAGGGAGGGGTGTTTGAGTAGAGGAGGGCAATCAAGGTAGATGAAGGGCCCCTGTGAACGCAGGCCTGTCCACTCAGGCCGGCGATGAAGAGAACTGCAGGGGTGAGGCTGGGAACTGGGAGAGGGGTGTGGAAAGCCAGGCCAACGAGATGACGCTTTGCCCGAGGACAGTGGGGAGCCATGCAGGGCTAAAGAGGGGAGTGGCATGACAAAATGGGCATTTTGGAAATCTCACTCAGATGTGCCTGGTGGCTGCGGTGGAGGGAAGACTAGAGCGGCTGAGTTTGGGGACGGCATGTGGCGAAGGGGTGAAGGACGTGGGGGGAGGGGGGAGGGGGATGCCTTGATGCCTAGATTCAGATGGCAATTGGCAAAGGGACCTGGGAGGGAAGGGCAGAGTTGGGCTCTGAACAGGCTATACCCAATTTGGAGGATTCAGGAGGGAACAACCTGAACGTGTTTGGCACTTTGCCACCCCCCACCTCACCTGGAATTCTCTGGGCCACTAGGGCCGGCAAGCTCAGACAAGGAGCCAGGGGAGGACCCGAGAGCTGGGGAGCTGGGGAGGGGCTGAGAGAGTCCTCACCCTTCTGTGAAGAAGCCAGCACAGCCTCCAGCCACTGCTGCAGGGTGTTGTCGCTGTAGATGGCTGGGGGGTGCGCCATGACGGGGACTCCTGTCTCATTGACCGTGTTGAGTCCTTCTATGGTGACGTCTGCCTCCAGGACCATGGCGTTGCCTGGGCAAGAGGCACAACTCGATCAGTTCCTTAAAAAAAAATTTTTTTTCCCATCACCAAAGCCTCATGCATTTATCAAAGAACATTTGGAAAATACAGAAAAGCAGGAAGAAAAACTTCATGCACATTTCCATCATAGTTCACGTTCGGATGTATTTTCTTCCATTTTTGCCTACATATGGTTTTTATACAATTGAGACCACACTACATTTGTAATTTTTGATCTTTTTCTTTCAGTATTATGGCATCTTCACAACCTTCTATGTCTTATTAAAAAAGGAAAGTGGCTACAAAAACTCTGGTTGTGGGTGCTCACCACGATTTAGTTAACCACCTCTTATTCCTGAGACATTTTGGTAGTTTCTAATTTTTTGCTACTAACAAACGATGCCTATTTTTATCCTGACTTTTGAATTATTTCTAATCCCTACTGGTGGAACTTGAGGTAGGGCCATGAAGGGTCATTTTTAAAGTGTAAATTATTGGGGTGCCTGGGTGGCTCAGTTGGTTAAGCATCCAACTTTTGATTTTGGCTCAGGTCATGATCTCGTGGTTTGTGGCATTGAACCCCGCATCGGGCTCTATGCTGTTGGTGAGGAGCCTGCTTGGGATTTTCTCTCTCCCTCTCTCTCTCTGCCCCTCCCCTACTCATGCTCTCTCTCTCTGTCTCTCAGAAGGTACATAAGTAGGGGCACCTGGGTGGCTCAGTCAGTTAAGCGTCCGACTTCAGCTCAGGTCATGATCTCACAGTCCGTGAGTTCGAGCCCCGCGTCGGGCTCCGTGCTGACAGCTCAGAGCCTGGAGCCTGCTTCGGATTCTGTGTCTCCCCCTCTCTCTGCCCCTCCCCTGCTCATGCTCATGCTCTGTCTCAAAAATAAAAACATTACAAAAAAATTAAAAAAGTAAATAAGTCAACATTAAAAAAAACTAAGTCTGTATTATCACATCACCGTCTAGAAAAGTTGTTCTGATTCATATTCCCACCTGAGGTACGTAAGCTTGCCCATCTCCTTGCACCCTTAACAGCACGGAGCATTGTTCTTTTCAGTTTTCAATTTCAATTTTTATTTATTTATTTATTTATTTATTTTTAATTTTTTTTTCAACATTTATTTATTTTTGGGACAGAGAGAGACAGAGCATGAACAGGGGAGGGGCAGAGAGAGAGGGAGACACAGAATTCGAAACAGGCTCCAGGCTCTGAGCTGTCAGCCCAGAGCCCGACGCAGGGCTCGAACTCACGGACCGCGAGATCGTGACCTGGCTGAAGTCGGACGCTTAACCGACTACGCCACCCAGGCGCCCCGTCAATTTCAATTTTTAAAACCCTGTCCTCCAGAGTTCAACCTAGGAGAGAGTTAAGGCCTTCCCAACGGAAGCAGACCCGGAAGACCCTACCAGGGTCACTCGGCATTTGGGGTGTGCAGTGGAGGGAGGGAGGGGTCACGTTCAGCTCTGCAGCATAACAGACACTTGGCATCAGCAGGAGCCCTTTCTCCTGGTTTGCACTCACAACCTCCTGACCTCTCACCTCTAGCCTGGTTCCCCTTGAAGTGCATTCTCTACACACAGCAACCAGAGTGAGTGTTCTAAACGTGTACGTACCTGATCACGTCACTTCCTATAAAAAACAACCAAACAACAGCCCCACCCGTTGCCCTTAGGATCAAATCCAAACTCCTTACCATAGCCCTTGTGGTCCTGCATGGCCAGGCTTAGGCCCTGACAAAATTTCCAAGCTCACCTTGAGTCCCCTCTCCCTGATCTCTAGGTTCCAGCCCCTCCAGCTTCTGCAACATTAACGTGCACACAAATCACGCAGGCACTCTTAAAATTCAAGTTCTGGGGGAGCCTGGGTGGCTCGGTCCGTTAGGCATCTGACTCTTGATTTCAGCTCAGATCAGGGTCCCGTAGTATGTGAGATCGAGCCCCACATGGGGCTCTTCACTGACAGCGTGGAGCCTGCTTGAGATTCTCTCTCTGCCCCTCCTCTGTGCGTGTGCTCTCTGTCTCTCAGACTAAAGAAATAAACATTTAAAAAATATATAAAAAAAAATTCAAGTTCCGAGCAGTGGGATCAGGGGTGGGACTGAGATACTGCATATCTAACCAGCTCCCTAGCCATGCCCATGCCCTTGGTCCATGGACCACACTTTGAGTAGTGCTAAGGCTCGAATTTGTTGTGTGCTCCCATCTCTGGGCTCTTGCTCATGGTTGTTGCCTTGGCAACACTCTTTCCTCTGCAGCTTTACTAGGCCACCTTCTGCTCATGTGTTAGTGTTGGCTTAAAATATCGCTTCCTCAGGGAGGCCGTGCCTGAACCCCATGCCCAGTCTGACTTAGTCACCTGCTTCTGTGCTACTTTTTTGAGTGCTTGGCCCCATGTAATTGCTCACTTAGCATCAACCTTCCTGATTGTAGGCACCACGGAGCAGGGTCCAGGTCTGAATTGAACATCACTTGAATTTCTGGTGCCTAGTTGGTATCAGGCCTCAAAAAAAAAAAAAAAACCAAAAAAAACAAAAAACCAAAAAACAACAACAACAAAGAGCTTCACAAATGGTTGTTGAATGATGAACAACGGAGTGAATTAATGATGGAAAAGTCAAGATCGACAAACCCAGGTCCAGAAAGGTTAAAGAAACAGCTTGGCCAGAGTCAGGATTTTTGCAGATTTCTCTAGAATCTAGGTGCCTGGATTTCCAGGAGGGGAAGGAAGGTGAGTGCCAGGCTGTCCCTGGCAGCCAGCTGGGCATTTCACATCATCGCATTTCATCCTGTTATAGATCCTACTTCTAGAGTGTGGGGCTCCCTGTTGGCAAGGTGGGGATGAGCCTCCCCAGGCCATGAAAATAGGACATAGGTGTTAAAGCACGTTGTTACACTGTAAAGGGCGTTATGAAGGCGGCCTTCATTTTGATGAGCACCAATTTCTTTCTCATCTTAACTTTTGGTTAAGATGCAGAGAGGGGGGCGGGGCAGGGGGGCGCCTGGGTGGCTCAGTCGGTTAAATGTCCTACTTCAGCCCAGGTCATGATCTTGTGGTTTGTGAGCCCCGCGTCGGGCTCCGTGCTGACCGCTCAGGGCCTGGAGCCTGCTTCAGATCCTGTGTCTTCCTCTCTCTCTGCCCCTCCCCCGCGCACGCTCTGTCTCTCTCTCAAAAATAAGCATTAAAATTTTTTTTTAAAAAAGACGCAGAGAGAGGGGTCCAAAAGGCTTGGGCCCCGGTGAGGCCCAGAGAAGCCAGGCCAGAACCGGGTGGGGGTGCAGGTAAGAGGGTAGCTCATGAGAATGGATGCGTAGCTGTCTCCTTCCCTATCCAGTGGGGGCCGGTGCCAGTCTCGGGGAGGCAGGGTGCATCAAAAGCCATCTCTGAGCCCTGGTGACCTTCTGATGCTGCCTCCCTTAAGGCGCTGTGAGCCCGTTGGAGACAAGGTCACATCTTACTCATTTCTCAACCTTCCCCTGGAGATCGACCCAGAGCGAGGGCCCAGCCGCACACTCAGTGAATTGGACTGAAGACCGGCAGAAAGTACATTCTGGACCTAACCTGCCTCCTTGGGATTGCCACCTAGGCCCAGCTTCTTCCTCAAAACAGCCTTCTGTCTTGTCTTGCCCTCGAGATGCTGAATCTGGGGGGGCCGCCGTGTTCGGGCGGGGTATGAGGAAGGGACAAGTGAGGAGGGAGGGAGGGCTGTCTCCTGAGGGGACAGGAAGCTCCCGAGGCCTCCCCCCATTCCACCCCGCGTGCCAGGAGGCTCTACACAGCACAGCCAGGCAGGACAGCACCCCGGCCGAGCGGGCAGGCTCTGGACCCAGATTGCGGCCTGCTGGTCCCAGCGCTCCTGTTTGCAGTCTGTTAACTCTGGCGGTTACTGGACTTCTCTGGGCCTCCTTTTCCTCACTCACAAGAATTATTATTTAATGGAGATAGCCTTGGTTAGGCATTCACCGAGTGTTAATCATTATTCACGAGGAGCTCACGGAACTAGAGTGACCGTACCTCCCCCTTTGCCTGAGATAGTCGGATGTATTTCTGGTGTCTCCGCACAATTGCCTTTCTCGTTCTTGCTTATTTTTATTATTTATTTTGAGAGAGAGAGAGAGAGAGTGTGTGTGTGCACAAGTGGGGGGAGAGGCAGAGAGAAGGAGAGACGGAACCCCAAGCGGCTCCGTGCCATGAGTGCAGAGCCTGATGTGGGGCTCAGACTCACAAACCGTGAAATCGGGACCTGAGCTGAGATCAAGAGTCAGACGCTTAACTGGCTGTGCCACCCAGGCTGTGCCCCATGTTGTCTCCGCATAATTTTCGGTAATGACTTCTTTCGCTATCGGAAGTGCCCTGGTTCGGATGACAAATGAGACGGAAACTCTACCAATCCGTATTCTGCAGAGGGAAAAAGTGAACTGCGGGACAGGTGACGTCACCTGTCCCAAATCACTCGGCCAGCAGGGGGCCAAGGTAAGACTTGAACCTGGTTCCGTCCGCCTCCCAGATCTTGGCTCTGGCCCCTCCTCTCCACATGGAAGTCATGTCCAAGATGATTTCACCAGCCTAACCTTGCCCCTGGGTCCCACTCGGTCCCCACCCCAGCTGTGGCACCACCCTTCTCCTAGAAGCCTACTCCGGGGCTCTGGCAGGACCCTCCGGGAGAAAACTGGGCCTGGGGTTCTCTCCGGACCCCCGAAGCTATGCTAAGGGGTACCTCTCCCTGCTGCTTGCTATTGGGCACTGCCTGGTTGGAGTCATTGACTTTCTTCTTGGCCAAAGTCCTGCTATAGTGGGGTCGGATCGCTTGTCTGCTACCCCAGGGCCGCTGACTGGTTGCCATAATCAGCCTGAACTGGAGACTCAGGGGCATCACACAATTCGCTCAGGTTTTCACAGCTTCTTTTTGATAGCACTGGGCCTCAAACTCACATATCTTCTGACTTCCACAGGCTAGGCAGGGACAGCTGTCAGCTGGCAGGTGGTGGAGGGGGCAGCTGGGACGGAGGGCAGGACACGATGACTTTGGAATCACGCATCTGGTTCTCACCACAATGCCGCCTCGTAGGTGGTGCTGTCTCCTCCCCACCTCTGCTCTCCCCCACCTCCTCCACCCCGGCCCTGGCCTGCCCCAGACCTGGCAGCCAGACTTACTGCTTAGGGCAGCCCCCATCTCCTTCTGGCTGTTGGCAGCGTGGTACCAGGTGACCAGCAGGCCATCTCGTTGGCTGATCTGGCCGAGGCTCTGAAGGTAGTCCAGCATGTCTGCGTCCGGGCGGCAGGCTGCCTCCTGCTCACAGCCTGGCATGAAGCCCAAGGGGTCCGTTAGCATCGGTTCTCGCCTCTGCCCGAGACCCCTGTCCGTTCATCCCACTGACCCTCCCTGGGCTCCCAGGGTGTGTCCAGCTCTCCATCTGACAGCGAGACAGGGGGTCTCGGGGCCATCAACGCTGTGCGCGAGAGAAATGTGTGGGCTCCTGTGCACAAGGAGATCCCAAACCAGCCTAGGCAGTCAGGATGTTCACAGAGGAGGGAAATTTTAAGGGGGCCTTGAGGATGGGTGCAAATGGGATAGGAAAGGGGGACTGGGTTGTTCCTGACAGAGAGAGCAGTATAAGCAAAGGCTGGGCCCGAGGAAAGAGGGTGGTCACCTAGAGGAATAACCACTGGCTTGCGGGGGACATGGTGTGGGCAGCATTGGAAAGGGGCTTTGTGATCAGGTTGTGAACGGCCATGAACGCCAGCAAAGGGGTTGGCTGTGTGCTGAGGGCAGCGAGGGGGTTTGTATTTAGCAAGATCTCACGGGCTACAGAGTGAGCGCTGGCTGGAGAGAGCAGGCTGCAGACAGAGGCCGTCTGCAGGCAAGCCGAGGCAGGGGTCAAGGACCCCGGAGGCCGGGGTGCCCGGTGGGCAGGGAGGGTAGAGGGGGCGCAGGGTAGAAGCCAGGTGCTGTGGCTACAGACACGAGGCAGAAGCGGGAGTGGAGGCTGCCCCCCAGTTTCCGCGGGAAGGGAAGGGGAAATGGACATGGGGGGAATACGAAGTGAGCTCTGTCTTCTGAGTCTGAGATGCCCACATCATCTTCAAACGAGAAGGCCCATTCAGGGGCCCAGGAGGGAGGTTCTGGGCCGGGTGGGCAACCGGAGCCTGGTGGAGGAGGAGGGGAAAGTTGATGGGGCCTTCTGCTGGGGACAGAGTCTCAGTGGGGGACGTGGGATGGGAGAGGAGGCTGTCAGAGTGGGCGACGGGGAAGCCAAGCAGGTGGCACGACAGGGAGGCCCCTACCTGGCCGGGTGCGTTGCTGCAGCACGAAGCTCAGGACCATCCCCAAGGCGAAAACCAGAACCACACTGGCACTGCCGACGAGGGCCCACTTGGTCTGACGGCTGGAGCACCACTTCTTACACGCCATGATGATCCTCTCGTGGGATGCCTCCCAGCTCCTCAGGCCCAGAGTCCCCGGAGGCTCCCTGTAGCTAGGATCCCGGGGGAGGCAGGAGCCCCATGCGGCATCCACTTCTCCACGGAGACACTCCAGTCCCCGTAGGTCAGGAACGTCTAGGTGCAGAGACCGCCCCTGAGGCTCCTCCTCCCTCCCTCCCTTCCTCCTCTTTCCACACCCTCTCAGGATCTTAACGAATCCAGCAGAAAGTCCTAACACCTCCACCACAAACTTTGGGCCCTTCAAGAGGCCAGAAAAGGTTGGACCAAGCCCCCGTCCCCTGCCTTTCTGTTCCTGCCTGGGAGTCGGGATACTGCCCACTCGACCTTGCTTTCCTGGAGATCGGAGCAGGAGTCTTCCCCTGTGCAAAAGGTGGCAGCTGGATCGTTCTTTTCCGTATTCTGCCCTGCCCCAGGAAGTCACCAAGGTCAGGCAAGGGTTGATGACAAGGACAAATTAGATGTGCCCGAGGCATATGAACTTTCCTTCCATCCCAGATTGTGGTTGACAGATTATCTACCTGAGATTGAAGCTGATAGGCTTGGCGTGCTGGCCTAGGTTACACAAGCCACTCCTGGGGCAGTGAGTCCACAGGGAAGGGGCTGAGTCACCACCTCGCTCTGAGGGTGTCCTGGGGGCCCCTGGCGTGGGAAGTAAGTTAGAGACTGTCCCTACGTCAGGGACCCTGGAATTTAAATGAGTCCAAGAATCACCTGTAAGGTACACAGGGACTTTGGTTTACAGAGGCTCACAGAGAAATCTATCAGGGCCACTGATAGATTGACTGATTCAGAAGCACACACACGTGTGTGCGTGTATGTGTGTGCGCGTGTGTGTGTGCCTGTTAAGACTATCTAGAATGATGAATGATGCCCAGGTGGGACGATGGAGGGAATCCGGGTGGTGCGGAGCATGTCGGGGAGGGAGTTTGGTTCAGATCTCGTGGGGTCATGGGGGTCGTGGGTCATCGCTGAGGAGCTACCCAGGAGGACCCTGGACACAGAGGCCTGGGGCTTGGGACCAAAGATGAAGGTGAGAGCATCATTTCCTGCCCAACCACAAAGAGAGAAGGGTCTTTCCAACCAGCACACTGTGTGTTGCTCGTCATTCTTGGGAAAGATGCCAGTGAGCTCTGAGCTTCCCTACCTCTCTTGGCTCTGAGGTTTCTGCAGGCTGCATCTCAGAGGAAGAGGGACCTTATCCAGCTGTGGCTTTCTGGTAGGCGGAACAGCTCTGAAATGGACACCAGGCTGCAAAGGACCCCCCTATGACACTTCACACGAGACAGATACCCAATTGGTTGGTGAGCCCCGCTCTGGGTGTGGCACTGTGCCAGGCTCTGGGGACCCCCCCCGTGACATATTGTAGGAGAGAAGAAACCAAGGGGTCTCAGGAGGCTCTAGCATCTCGTATGTAGAGCAGCCATTCTAGGGCTGGTGCTGAAGGAGGGGGGTTCAAGCCTGTAAGGATGTCAGACCCGGCAAGCGCCAATGGCAGGGCCCCCAAGGGGAGCAAGATGGGTCAGGGAGGCATGGGGGGGGGATTCGGAGCACAGAGGAGGAAGCCAGTCTCCTGGGTGGGGCAGGTGGCCTTCAGAAGAGGCATGGCCTGAGCTGACCTGGAGAATCATGGGGACAGGAACTAGGGGAGGATGTTCCAGACAAAGGGGAGTGCGCAAAGTCGTGTGGGAGAGGCCTTGCTTGGGGACACGGGCAGTGCAATGTGACTGGATCACCAGGTGGGAGTGGGGGTGCTCAGGGAGATGGGCCTAGGGGGGTGAGAGGCCTGGGTCACCCTGATAAAGAGCTTGGCCCCAACCTGCACAGGGTGGGGAACCTTCACCTATGGGAAAGCAGGAGAGACTTGCTTGGCTTTGCATTTTGGAGGCTGATTCTGGAAGTTGGTATTGAGAAATGGCTGGGGGAAGTTCCAACTATCCCTAACACCTGGGCCGTCTGTTTTAGCACCGCCTTCCTCAGCCGTGTGACTTCCCCCACTACACCACTCCGAAGGACAAAAGGCTCACTAAGGTGTGAACCCCAGGCTTTGTTACCTGGGTCACTTTGATACATTACAGACCAGAAACAAGAGGGTGTTAGGAAGCAGCAACATTTCAGATGGGGAGCAGGTGTCTTTTGGAAGGAGGCTCCGCCCACTGGTCCTGAGAGGTCCCCTCCAGCTTTCCCTGAGGCTGCCCCTCCTCCCCTCCTTCCCCAGGGGAGCTCATCAGAATGTGGGGAAATGCAGCCTTGAGGTTCCCCTCAAGGGAGGAAGAATGACTGATTGTTCCTGAATCCAGCTCACGAATGTTCAACTCGCACTAGCTGGGGCCCGCTGGACTTTGGGGAGAACAACATGGACGCTGCTTCTGAGGCGTTTAGAATCCAGTTGCCGTGTTAAGGACGTGGGAGCAGAGAGAAGGCCCCTGGCCAAGACAAAGCTGTCTGGAAAGCTCCCTGAGGGAGCCGGTGGTTGATCTGGACTTTGAAGGGTGGGTAGGATCTCTTAGAGACAAAATGAATGCTTATGATCTTCCCCCTTATAGAAGTGACATAAGAAAGATGTTGGAAAATTCAGAAACATGGAAAAAAGAAATTATTTGGAAATGAACGGTGAGATCCACTAACCAGCTGTAATTTGTCTTCATTTTGTTGAAGCTCCTTCCAGTCTTTTCAATGCACACTTATTATTAGTATTTTTGCTTTGTTTCGCCTTTTCTAGTGGGCGTATTAGTTTTCTATTGCTGCTGTAACAGCATGGGGCAGGGAGGGAGGCAAGAGAGGCCAGGGTAAGAATAAGACTCATTTCTGCGGCAAACACCTTCTTCTGCAAAGACCTTGGGTACCAGCTCTGGGCCAGGCTTTGGGTGCCAGGCAAGCAAAGATGAAAAGACATCATCTCTGTCCTTAAAACATCCTCGCTTGGGGCGCCTGGGTGGCGCAGTCGGTTAAGCGTCCGACTTCAGGCAGGTCACCATCTCGCGGTCCATGAGTTCGAGCCCCGCGTCGGGCTCTGGGCTGATAGCTCAGAGCCTGGAGCCTGTTTCCGATTCTGTGTCTCCCTCTCTCTCTGCCCCTCCCCCGTTCATGCTATGTCTCTCTCTGTCCCAAAAATAAATAAAAATGTTGAAAAAAAATTTTTTTTAAAAACATCCTCGCTATAATGAGGGAAATAAGCAAGTGACTAGAAATCTACAGCATGCTGTCATAGGTGTTCTGAGCTATGCTGCAAGAGCAGAGGAGAAAGCCTTAACCCAGCTGTGGGGAGGGCATCATGGAGGGCTTCCTGGAGAGATACCGCTTGCATTTTGACAGACAGGTAGGAGTTATACAGGTGAAGTGGGGAGGAACTATCCGCAGAAAAGGGGGCCCCCAGAAAAAGAAAGACGAACACAGCTTTCTCGACAGAAGAAAAGGCACTTTGGGTCCTCAGCTATCTTGTGAAAGAATGTAAGAACAAACAGCCGCCTCCAGGTCAGGACCTAGCCTCACCATATTCGGAAGTGAGGACTGACCTGATGTCCATTCTGAGTTCTCTCCGCAGGATCTAAACCCCTCTGAACACTGAGATACCGGACCCACCGGAGCCGGAGAATCGATGATGCTGACCCTTGCAGGTTCTCGAGATTTTGACCTGGACTCAGTCACCATCAGATGACTTTTGCCCCAGTGCCATGCTGTATTCCCCATTACACAAACCCTTTCATGGATTCCTTAGCTGAAGAGCTCCGCGATTTTGTTGGTTGAGGAGACACTGCTTTGGGAAAGGTCCCTGGTGTCCTCCTTCTCTTGTGTCAGGTAAAACCCTTCCTTTTCCTATTCTTTGCCTTGGCTGTGTCGTTGGGCTCAACACCAAGAGGTGAACCCAGTTTGGGGCAACAGAATGGAAGAGAAAGGAGACTCCAGATGGAGGGAGCATCGTGAGAAGGGATCATTACCGTGAGTTCGGAGATACCACCGAGTTGCTAAAGCAGAAATTGTGGAGGAGGAGACGGTGGGAGATGAGACCGGGTAGCAATCCGAGCAGTGTAGTGAGCTAGACACGCTAGTGGACAAACCTCCCGTGAAAACAGCTTAAATGCTGGATGAAATATAATAATCTTTTAAAGTGTATCTCTAAGCTGATGAAAAATGACACACAAACAGGAACAGGAGCTCTAAGAGGCAAGCAGCTGTGAAGGCTGACTTTTGTCCCGAGGAATTTGGCCAACCCCTGGTGATGCTGAGTTTCCACTCTGGTGGCTGTACAGATGGGGTGACAAGGGATAAAGCCTAGGGCCCCCTCCAAAGCGAGGATTTTAGTAAGATACATGAAAATGGAATCCAAAGGCTGCACTCTGGGTAAGGGTGCACCAAAACTGGTGGGTTTGGCCTTTGGTGGGTTAAAAATATTCCTCTGGGGGCTCCGGGCTGGCTGAGTCAGCAGAGCGTGCGACTCTTGATCTTGGGGTCATGAGTTCAAGTCCCACACTGGGCGTGGAAACTACTTAAGAAAAATAAACTCCTCTGAAAATTATTAACCACAGGCTGTCCCTCACACTGGTCCTTGGTCCAGATTCATACCGCCCAAGTGGTCCAAAACCACTAAATGGTGGAATTTAGTTTAAGGTAGTCGGTGGTGCCCCAAGGCAACCAGCAGAAGAAAAAACAAGTCTTCTCATGAGGAACATAGCTTCAACCAGGACTTAAGGAATTCCCAGGCAAAGAGTCAAGGAAAATGAACAGCTCAGAGTCTGCAACCCCCAAAACTCATAAGAAAACAAGGCCCCATGAGTGAAAATTGACAGAAAAGCAAACAGCAGAATCAGACCCACAAAGTCTTTAGAAGTCAAAACGACCAGACATGGGATAAAATAATGTGTTGAAAAAAATGAAAGCTGGCTTGAAAATATGAACAAACAATAGTAGATTATATAGAGTGACCAAGCAGATTCAAGAGGGAGCCAAACAGAACTTCCAGAAATGAAAAAATACAAATAAAATAAAAAAGCTTAATGGGAAGACTTAAGGTAACTTAGACATAGTTGATTAGAGAATTAGATAAGATCTATCCAGAAATCAGCATAGAAGAACCAAAGAGATAGGAAGTATGACGGAGAGAAGGACTAGCATGCATGTAATGAGAGTTGTAGAAGAATCGGAAAGAACAAGGGAAAGGCTATAACAATAGCCTATAGCCAGTAGCCTGTAACAATTTGTGGAAAAGCCTCCAAATGATTGAACACCAACCCCCAGATTTAGGAATCACAATGAATCCCAAGTAGGAAAAAATAAAATCAAAAGCAATCCATAACTACATACGTCATAGAAAAATTGCAGAACACCGAAGTCAAAGGTCTCAGAGGCAGCCAGAGATAATAGGTCAATCACTCCAAAGCTGGCAAACTGACTTCTCAAAGCATTGATGGGATCCAGGAGACAGTGTACTATCATTATTACTATTGATAAAATAAAATAAAATAAAATAAAATAAAATAAAATAAAATAAAATAAAATAACAGACACGCTAGAATTCTACATGCAGTAAAAATAGTTTCAAGAAAGAGGATAAAATGAAGTTGTTTTTCGCTTAACATTTTTTTAATGTTTATTTATTTTTGAGGCGGGGAGGGGCAGAGAGAGGGGCAGACACAGAATCCAAAGCAGGCTACAGGCTCTGAGCTATCAGCACAGAGCCCGATGTGGGGCTTGAACACATGAGCTGCGAGATCATGACCTGAGCCGAAGTCGGACGCTCAACTGGCTGAGCCACCCAGGCGCCCCAAGGTGTTTTTTTTTTTTTCCAAACAAAAAATAGCTTACCACTAACAAACTCTTCCTAAGGAAATGATAAAGGCCATTCTTCAGGCAGAAGGAAATTGATCCCAGATGGTGCATCCGAGATTCGATTTAAAAAATGGTCAGCCAATGTACTGGTTAAGCCTAAACAAACACAGATCACATAAAACAATAATGTCTAATTGGTAGGATTGAAAAGACAGACCCAGACTAAAATAAAGGATGACACTAGCATAGAAGTTGGTAGGCGGCTGGCTGGACCGAAACTTGCGGTTTTCGTGTGTTGTTTTTTCTGAAGCCCGATAACACTATTAGTTAAGTTTAGACTTTGCCAGGGAAGTATGCATGTTCACATGGCTAGCGTAACCCTGGGATAGGGAGCTTCCACGCAAGCAGAAGAGAGAAAAACAGAGTGAGAGAAGGAAGGCAAATTCAGTAATCCTAAAATGAGTAAGGAAAAAGAAAAATAAGAAGAAAATTTAAAAGGAGAGAGTCTACCTTTAGTAATGGCAAAGTGCTCCTATTGGACCAACCCTCCTGGACATAACAACTGTGAACTCTGGACAAAATATGAAAAACAGCTACCTGGGGGCGCCTGGCGGGCTCAGTCAGCAGAGCATGCAACTCTTCATCTTGGGGTTGTGAGTTCAAACCCCACATTGGGTGCAGGGATTACGTAATTAGAAAGAAAGAAAGAAAGAAAGAAAGAAAGAAAGAAAGAAAGAAAGA
>NW_024412388.1:44336527-44473039 GCF_014898765.1 Herpailurus yagouaroundi
AGAAAGAAAGAAAGAAAGAAAGAAAGAAAGAAAGAAAGAAAGAAAGAGAAATAAAGAAAAGAAAGAAAGAAAGAAAGAAAGAAAGAAAGAAAATTGTACAAAGAAAAGCAAAATACAACTACCTCAAGATTCTGGAAAGAGATAAAAAGCAGGAAGAGACAAGGGGAAACAACATTTGGAAAGAAGCTACCACATGCAAAAGTATGTGAAATCTCACAAATAGTATTCAACCAAAGAAGCTAGAAACAAAAGGGTATGCACTGTGTAATTCTACTTAATGGAGCACAGAAACAGGCAACTCTAAACAATGGTGTTAGAAGTTGGGACAGTGGGTGCCCTTGGTGGGGGATAGTGACTGGAAGGTCTCTGGGGTCCTGGTAATGTCCCATTTCCAGGTCAGGGTGCTGGTTACATGTGTTCACTCGCTGGACGAAAATTCATCAGAATGGGCATGATGCGTGCAGTTTCCTGTACGTATATTGTGTTCTAGCACGAATTAACAAAATCAAAAGGGAGCAGAAACACATAGGCAGGAGCAGACTGAGAAGGGGCCTCCACGCCAGACCCAAGAGCTTGGACATGACCTTGGGGGCGGTGGGAGACACTGAAGGCATGGGAATGAGTTGTCAGGGAGGCTGTAGGATGGTGGTGGCTGTAGCTCGTGGGAGAGCTTGCCCTATGTGACATGATTTAGAAGACTGGCCAAAATCTGGGCTTCCAATGATGAGGACCTGAGCCAGAGCAGGAGTGTGTGGGGTTGGCTTTGGAGACAGAATTGGAAGGACCTTTGGTTAACTGAGTGCCCGAGGAGAGAGGGACTCAGAGGTGGTTCTTGGCAGAGGCTTGTCACTGCAGCTGGAGAGCGGGTGAGGGGCTACTGGGGCAAGATGAGAGTTCCTGCCCGAGGAGGATTCTGCTGAGAAAGAAAACTTGGCCATGTGGGTTGGTAGGTCACGTGGAAGAGGCGGCAAGTGGGCGGGACCTCTAGAGGGCACAGGCCCCTGCAGCAGCAGGTGGGTGGGTGGCACAGGGCCCCGAGAGGGCAAGACAGCAGGATGCAAGGCAGCGGGGTAGGGGCAGAAAAGGAAGATCTGAGGTGGACGGGAGGGAATTCACCGTAGAGCGCTAAGGCACCCGAGGTGGGGACTTGGGGTGATGAGGCCAGATTTAATGACCTGGGTAAATGGGGATACAGCTTAGTGGATAGTTCTATTACAGCTTTTTAAGTGGAACCCAGTGAAGTTTTTCTATGTAGTCACTGGTAATCTTAATCAGCTTAGTTTTTGCTCGCTACAAAGCTTTTCTTTAGCAAGATAACGGTTGCTCTGTTTCCTTATCCTGGAATCTGGGTTTCATGGTCTGGGGCTCCTGACCCAGCCCTCATCCCTGCCCTACTCCAAACTATTATCTGTGCCTTAGGTGAGGAGGCAGGGTGGAGTAGGGCAAAGATAAGGGACTTGCACAGTGTCTTAGCTCTTGACCTTGGGCCAGGATTTTCCCTCTGTGGGTCTCAGTGTCCTCAACGTGGACTGCCTGATTCCAAAGCCCTTTGCATATGCCCCGCTACCCACAGGCTTCCCTCTCAGGTCTGCTGTGCCCCAGACCTGCAATGCTCCTCAGAACCAGGCTGTCACCCCAAGATAAACAAAGGCGTAAGATCATATGGTAAGGGGCTTTATGGGGAGGCTTGAATCCTGGGCAAGGGATTTGGCCTTCATTTGAGTGAGGTCATTTCTAGGCAGTGGTTGAAGGTCCTTCTTTGAAAGGATAGCTCCCTGCTTCTATCTACCGTGTAGCATGAGCAGGGGCCTCATTGGCTGGGAACTCCTGAGTCATGGTGACCTCACAAAGGCCACAACACGGGCCTGGGCTGGGGGGAGACTAGGTAAGCTGAAGGGTGGCTCTGGGAAAGTCCCAGGGGTGGGGGCATCCCCCACAGCCTGCACGAGGCAGTTACCACCTTGACCCCTCCCCCCTGGGGAAAGGTCTTTCCCTTCTGGCTGTAATTCCACAGTTAGAACTTCTTATCTTTGGCTTAAGGCTGAATTTTCTGTCGCCATGTGGATGCCCCAGGTGGAGGTAACACATCGAACTTTCCATCAGCTCAAGTCTCATGGAGAAAGAGTTTAGGCTTGTTCTGAGAGCATGGCTGGTGGCAGTTGGGGGAGGTGAGAGGGAAGAGGATGCGAAGATGAAGGAGGAATGCCATAGATGGGGTGGGGGGGTGGGGGGGGGCGGGGCATGAGGGCAGAGAACCTGGAAGCCAGACTTGGTCTTTATCTCAAGTCCCCCTACCGTATCCTCACCCAAGAGATGATAAGGATGAGGGTTCACGGAGGTACCGTTGGGGGCCAAGTGCTATGATGATCATTATGTCCATTATCCCTTTTATTCCCTCCACTAATCTTGTGCACTGAGTATTTAGATTGATACAGAGCATGTTGAGGTTACCTGCCCTTGCTTACACCACTGGTGAGAGACAGAGTGGGTTTCAAATTCAGGTCTAGCTGACCACAAAGCCCTGGATTTGTGCATTATAGCTGGGCATCAGGAGGTTGTGTTGTTTTCACTAGACTTTTCTTCTAGGGTTGGGGCCTAAGTGGCAGAGGGAATGGAGAATGGAAAACAGGAAGATGTGGCTTCACTGAGTGATTCATGCCTCAAAAATCTCTGGGGTGTTGTGGAAAAAGCTGTCAGTGGACAGGACCTGGGTTTGAATTCTGGCTGCCATTCTCTGGGGCTTTGCAAACATTACTTTGGATTCCTGAATAGTCTCACTTACCACGCCAGTAAGTGAAGATAATGATACCTATCTTGAAGAGTTGTCATCCACCCACCCATCCATCCATCCATCCATCCATTCCCTCACTCCATGAGCATTTCTAACCCTCCCCTGTGTGCTAGGTATTGTGCCATATGCTGGGGAAAAAAGAATAACAAGACAGCCAGAGATTGACCAAGCTCATTTTTTAGAGTAGAGACGTACGAGTGAACTGAGTGATACACTAGAACAGAGTGATCACAGGAGGAGGGCCCTTCACCCATATTTGAGCATCCCAGGAAGACTTCCTGGAGGAAGGGACACCTAAGCTGGGATCTAAAATGTTAAATGTTAGGGATGCCTGGGTGGCTCAGTCGGTTAAGTGTCTGACTTCGGCTCAGGTCATGATCTCGCGGTTTGTGAGTTTGAGCCCCACGTTGGGCTCTGTGCTGACAGCTCAGAGCCTGGAGCCTGCTTTGGATTCTGTGTCTCTCTCTCCCTCTGCCCCTCCCCACTCACACACTCTCTCTCTCTCTCTCTCTCTCTCTCTCAAAAACAAACATTAAAAAGAATTTTTTTTAATATTAGATGTTAGCCAGGGGAAGTGATAGAGGTTTGGTCGAGTAGTCTTGGAGAAGTTTGCAGGAAGTGGAAAGAATATTTACAAAGACCCTAAGTCAAGAAGGAAGCCAACATATTTGAGGCACTGGGAGAAGTTGAGAGTGGTTCAGGTATGGGGTGGGGAAGGGAATGTACGTAGCTAGAAAGGTGGAGGGGCCAGGCCTGTGGGCTGAGGGCCCTGGTAAAAGAAACACCGACCTCAGACTGTATATAAGGATGTCTCCACCCGTGGTCTGCACACCAGCTATGTGATAATCACAGAGGTGGTAGGGGGAGAGCTCAATAAAAGTCTAATTCCCCTCAGAGGTGCAAAGCAGAGGCCCAGAAATCTATCTTATAAAAAATGTAAGTTTTACCTACACCCCATCATGTGAAAGCCCGTGAGAAGTCACAGAGGGAACTTACAGGGGAATAACATGGTTTGATTTGCATGCACTTTTCCTTTGTCTGAGAATATCTATCTCCTCTTCATTCCTGAAGGATAATTTTGCCAGATACAGAATTTGCAGTTGACAGGGGTTTTTTTTTTCTTTTTCTTTCAGCGCTGGAAAAATGTGTGCAACTTCTTTCTGGCCTCCCTGGTTTCAGATGAGAAATCCTCTGTCATTTGAATTGGTGTTCTCTGATAGATAATGCTTTCTGGTTGCTTTTAAGTTGCTTTTCATTGTTTTTAGTTTTCAGAAGTTTAATCATGATGTGTTTGGTGTCAATTTCTTTGGGCTTATCCTGTTTGTGGCTTTCTCAGCTCCCTAAATCAGTATGTTTATTTCTTTCACTAAGTTTGGAAAGTTTTCAGCTATTACTTCTCTGAATATTTTCAGCATCTCTGGAACTCTGATGATAATAGCGTTAGACATTTTGTTTTGTACCAGGTCTGTTCATTTTTTTCAGTCCCTTATCTCTGTTGTTCAGGTGAAGTGAATTTCATTGATCTGTCCTCAAGTTCACTGATTCTATCCTTTGTCACCTCCACTCTCTTCTTGAGCTCATCCAGCAACTTAAAATGTTTTTAGTTGTGCCTTTAAAATAACTTGTTTTAATTTCAATTATTGTATTTTCATAACTTCTATTTCTTTGCTGAGATTTTCTAGTTTTTCACTTGCTTCAGGAGGATTGGTAATTGCCTGTTGAAACATTTTTTAATGGCATTTTTATTTTTAAAAATTTATTTTTTAATCAAAATTTTAAAATGTTTATTTATTTTTTGAGAAGGAGAG
The DNA here is from genome assembly GCF_014898765.1 of Herpailurus yagouaroundi. Classification (NCBI taxonomy): domain Eukaryota; kingdom Metazoa; phylum Chordata; class Mammalia; order Carnivora; family Felidae; genus Herpailurus; species Herpailurus yagouaroundi. The sequence continues at coordinate 44,341,127 of NW_024412388.1, forward strand.
GGAGACAGAGCATGAGCAGGGGAGGGGCAGAGAGAGAGGGAGACAAAGAATCTGAAGCAGGCTCTGGGCTCTGAGATGTCAGTACAGAGCCCAACGCAGGGCTTGAACCCATGAGATCATGACCTGAGCCAAAATCAGACGCTCAAACTGACTGAGCCACCCAGGCGTCCCTTTAATGGCATTTTTAATGTTTATTTATTTTGAAAAAGAGAGAGAGAGAGAGAGAGAGAGAGAGTAGGGGAGGGGCAGAGAGACAGGGATAGACAATTCCAAGCAGGCTCCATGCTGTCAGCATAGAGCCCCACGTGGGGCTCAATTTCATGAACAGTGAGATCGTGACCTGAGCCAAAATCAAGAGTCGGATGCTCAACTGACTGAGCCACTCAGGTGCCCCGAAGCATTTTTATAACAACTGCTTTACTATCATGATCACAAATTCCAACATCAGATTCATCTCAGTGTTGGCATTAGTTATCTTTTTTCAAGATGAGATTTTTTAGTTTTTGGTATGATGAGTAATTTTTGACTGTGTCCTTGACATTTTGGATGTTATGTTAAAAGGCTTTTGATCCTACTTAAACCTTCCCTTTCAGCTGGCAATCAACCTGTTATGGCTTAGAATGTAGGTTCTGGCCTGCTTTTATGGACTGTAGTTCTAATGATAGTTTTCAGAGCCTTGGTATACTTTTTTCTGCTGGGCCTCTTGTTCATTCCTGGTGATGCTGCCTGCAGGGGCAAGAAGGTGCTTCCCTTGATGGCCACCTGTTGCCACTGGGATGCCAGGAGCTGTGGGACCTAGTATATTCTCTGCCACTGGGTGGAGAGCCCCGAGATCCAAGGCTCTGCTAACACTCCTCCTGCAGGTGAATTGGCTTGCCACTGTCCTGGATATGGAATGGGGATTAGGGATCCCCACTGGGGGCCCATCTCTGTTGGGCTTCCCCTTTCCTAGTCTTTTGGCCAATGGGAACAGGCTTTTCTTCCTCTGCATCTGTGTTGCAGTCCTCTCTGGTGCCCAGTTTGGGATATAAGGGAGAGAAAAAGAAAACCCTGGGGAACACACCCAGTGTCATCCCTCAAGTCCTGAGGTTCATAGCTAGTCCACTGCCTTCTTTCTAGCTTTCAAAGTCTTCTTATGGTTGTCAATTGAATCATTTCCAGGATATTTAGTTGTATTTGGAAAGGAGGAACAGGGAAAAATGAGTCTATACCCTCTTGCCTGTTACATGCATTAGAAAAAATTGTGGTACAATATACATAGCATAACACTATTAGTGACACTGAGTAACTTCATAATGTTGCACAACAACCATCACTGTCTAGTTCCAGAACATTTTTGTCACTCCAAAAAGTAAGCCTGTACCCAGTAAGCAGTCACTTTCAATTCTCCTCTTTCCTCGGTCCCTGGCAACCTCTTTCTGCTTTAATCTGCTTTCAGTCTCTCTAGATATGATTATTCTAGATATTTCACATAAGTGGAATCATACAATATGTGGCCTTTTTTCACTTTGTATAATATTTTCAGTTTATCCTTGTTTAGCAAGTACCAGCATGAGACTCTTTTATGGCTGAGTAATAGTCCGTTGTATAGATGTACCACTTTTGTCTATCCATTCACCAGTTCATGGACAGTTGGGTTGTTTCCACCTTTGGCTCTTGTGGGTATGCTACTATGAATATTTTTGCACAAATTTTCATTTGAACACCCATTGTCAATTCTTTTGCGTGTGTGGTAGGAGTGGAATTGCTGGATCAGATGGTAATTCTGTTTAACTTCTTGCAGTACCAACAAGTTGGTTTTTACAGAGGCTACACCATTTTATATTCCTAGCAGCAGTGTTTGAGAGTGTCAATTTTCTATGTCCTTGCCAACACTTGTTATTTTTTTTTAAATTTTTAAAACTTAAAAAAAACCCATAACCTCTATGCCCAACGTGAGGCTTGAACTCCCAACCCCGAGACTGAGAGTCACATGCTCCACTGACTGAGCCAGCCAGGCACCACTTCTTATTTTCCACTTAAAAAATTATAGTGGGTATAAACTGATATCGTGGTTTTGATTTGCATTTTCCTAATGACTAGTGATGTTGAGCATATTTTTGTGTGTTGTTAAATATTTGTATATCTTTGGAAAAGTGTCCTATTCAAGTTATTTGCCCATTTTTAAATTGGATTGCTTGTTTTTTTGTTGTCCAGTTATGAGAGTTCTTTATGTAGTCTGGATACTAGACTCATCAGAAATAGATCTTACAAATATTTTCTCCCGTTTTGTAGGTTGCCTTTTCACTTCTTGATGGTGTCTTTTAACATTTTTTTAAAGTTTATTTTATGTGTTTTGAGAGAAAAAGAGCACAAGCAGGGGTAGGGCAGAGAGAGAGAGAGAGAGGGAGAGAGAGAGAGAGAGAGAGAGAATCCCAAGCAGGCTCCGCAATGTCGCATGGACCCCAATGTGGGGCTTGAACTCACAAACCGAGAGATCATCCCCAAGCCAAAACCAAGAGTCAGATGCTTAACTGACTTAGTCACCCAGGTGCCCCAATACTGTCTTTTGATGCACAAGTTTTTAATTTTGTTAACGTCTAATTTACTCTTTTCTTTTGCTGCTTGTGCTTCTGGTGTCATATCTAAGAAACCATTGCCAGATCCAAGGTCGTGAAGATTTACCCCTATGATCTCTTCTAAGAACTTCATAATTTTAGCTTTTATGTTTAGGTCTTTAATCCTTTTGAGTTAATTTTTGTATATGGTGTGAAGTAAGGGTCCAATATTATTCTTTTGCATGTTGAACCTAGTTGTCCCACCACCATTTGTTGAGGAGACTATTCTACCTCTATTGAATGGAATTGGCATCATTGTCAAAAATTAATTGGCCATATGGGGCACCTGGGTGGCTCAGTCAGTTGAGCACCCAACTTCAGCTCAGGTCATGATCTCAAGGCTCGTGAGTTTGAACTCCGCATCAGTCTCTCTGCTGTCAGCATAGAGCCTGCTTTGGATCCTCTATTCCCCTCCCTCTGCCCCTCCCCCACTTGTTCTGTCTGTCTGTTTCTCTCTCTTTCAAAATAAATGAACAAACTTAAAAAAATTAATTGACCATAAATGCATGGATTTATTTCTGGACTCTCAATTCTATTCCATTTGTCTGTATGTCTATCCTTATGTCAGTACCACACTGTTGAATGAAGTTTTGTTTTTTGTTTTTTGGTTTTTTTACTTTTATTTGCATTTATTTTATGCAGAATTTACTTCCGGGCCGTAAGTTTTTGTTTCTTCAGTTTCTTCTGGGGTATCTTTTTCTTCTGTGCGACTTCCTCCTCTGGTTTAGGAATAATCTGCTCTTTTTCAGTCAGGATCATCTCAGGGCGGCAGGGAGCACTCATGTATGGATTAATCCAACAGTGAGCCCTGTAAGTTCTATGACATATCTTGGGGGCTTTGTTCACCTGGATGTGCTCAACGCTGAGAGAATCTGCATCTAAACCCTTAAGTTCAGCATTACTTTCTGCATTTTTAAGTGTGTGCAGTAAAAATTCAGCACCCTTTGGGCCACCGACCCTGTGTCCGGCCCCACTATTTGGCCTGGGCACACCTACTAATTCCACGACTGTAGTTACAGAATGGCACACATTGCTTCTACAAAGTGACATCTTTCAGATACTTGGTGGCTTTTTGGATATGCATACCTTGATGGTATGAGTAGTTTCATGCATGTTCTTAAAGTGAACACGATTTCAACCTCCTGATTTGTATGATTTTGTTGAGTTTTCTGGACCAAGTGAATAGTGAACCATTTTCAGAGATCACCTCAGGTCACTCTTGAGTGCACTTTTAAAGATAATTTAGCTCAGTTTGGATAATGGTTTGTTGGGAGCAGTCCTTAGGTACAGGAACCCTTGTTTCAAGTGCAATTCCAAGACCCAGACTTAAGCAATGGAAGCTGCACTAGGGTCTGGCAGTGGAGATGGAGATATGGGATGGTATTTGGGAACTTTTCTGGAGCCAGAATTGGCAGAACTCGGCCAAAATTGGGTACAGCAAATGAGAGAGTAGTGAAGGATGCTATCATTTCTGGCTGTGGTAGTGCCAGTTCCTGGAAATGGAAGAGAATAGGAAGGTCTGATTTAGGAGAAAGATAGCAAGCTCTGTTTTGTATTCTCTAGGCGTGAGGTGTCCCAATATCAGATGTGTGTGTGTGTGTGTGCACATGTATGTGTGTGAGTGCATACTCATGATTGCCTAACATATTCCAGGCCCATGCATCTAATAAACGTGTTCTGAATGAGGAAGTGGAAGATTCACTGGTAGTTACACCTCCTGAGGGCTCCACCAACCCCTGTTCAAGTCCTGGAAGGGTTCAGTGAGAAAGGATGGGAATCAGTCAATGATTCTCTCAGTCTTGGACAGGATTCGCTAGCTGTTTTATGGCTGTTCTCTGCACTCCCTCCTTGGGGCCCAAGGCTTGGAAGCAAAGGCCAATAGGTAGCCTGTGGCTGTTGAGTCAGTAGTGAGCTCCTTTGACTCCGTGTGTCCCATCAGAGCCCCAAAAATCCCACTCTTCCCAATGCACAACGTCCCTTTGGTGGAGGGTGAGGCATGAGATGCCCCAGTCACTGGGGCATCTGCTGTGTCAGGGAGGTAGAGGTTACTCTTTTCCACAGCCCAAACCACTCAGGCCTTCCAAAATCCTACTCACAGCGTCATAGGCTGCACTTGATGCATATTTTTCCAGGTTGAAAATGCCTGTCTTTGATAACTATGGTATGTGTGTGTGTGTGTTTGCAAGCACGCGTGTGTGCATACACACACACACAGCATGCACACAGGTGTGGGAGGGGTGACGAAGGGAAGATCTAGGGTTTTTGGAACCTGAAGATTTTTAAAAAAATGTTTTTTAATGTTTTTATTTATTTTTGAGACAGAGAGATACAGAACATGAGCAGGGGAGGGGCAGAGAGAGAGGGAGACACAGAATCCGAAACAGTCTCCAGGCTCTGAGCTGTCAGCACAGAGCCTGACGTGGGGCTCGAACTCACGGACTATGAGATCATGACCTGAGCTGAAGTCAGACGCTTAACTGACTGAGCCTCCCAGGTGTTCCAGAACCTGAAGATTTTTTTTAAGGCTCTTCTTTAAGTAAAAGAAGACAAAAGTGTGAACACAAACTTAAGTGCAGTACCCTTAGTAAAAGACTGTACAAGCAAGGAGTTCTGGATTTTTATATTTCAGGTAGTATGTTTCAGGCCATACGTTCTGTGTCAGGCACTGAAACTATAACCACTCTAGGTGGCAGGCTTTACACTTTCCATTTTAGAGAATAGCAGGATGAGGGCCAGAGGGGGAAAGTCTCTTGCCCAAGTTCACTCAGACTAGTAAGAAGATGAACCCAAAACCATCTGACTCCAAATCTCTGGTCTTTGCAAAGCCAAGCGATAGATGCACAGCAAAATTTGTAGAGTGAGTAAATGATTTTGTGAATGGGTTAGTGTATGAATGAATAAGAAATGAGTAAGTGACAAAATGAGCACGTGAAAGAATAAATGAGCGAGTGAAGAAGAAATAACGAGATGAAGTAACAAACTTATTCATTGAACAGTGACTGTGTGCCAGGGGCTGTGTTAGACTCTTAGAGATCTTGCTGCCTAGTGGGGAAACGTGTGTGATGGGGGAAGTGGACCAGATACCATGGGAACTTACAAGTGGACCTCACCTCTCTGGGGGACCTAGAAGGCTCTTAAGCTGAAATTTGAAGGGTGAAGCCATAGGTGCTGGCCAGGGGAAGGAGTCTGGAGAAGGGTACGCCCAACCTTTGGAAGGCCCAGACCTAACCCGGGAGCCTGGCTCTTTGGAGACACACAGAAGAGTTGAAGGGTGGTGGAATGGAATGGGGAAGGGAGTTGGAGGGGCAAGAAGGGTGAAAGGGGAGGTAAGGCCAGACAGAGAAGGGTCTTTTAGGTCCTGCTGAGGATTGGAGATGCTGTCCTGAAGACGATGGAAAGCCATGGAGGAGTTTAGGTAGATGGGTGGCATAAAGAGATGGTCTTGGCTTCCCTGAGGGCCAGTAGGATGGGTGGCCTTCCTCTCCTTGACCTCCACTTCCTTAAGTATGTAATGGAACAATAATATCTAACTTCCAGGACTCTGTGTGTGTGTTGAAGCGGGTGGGGGGGGCAGCATTTGGTTAGCAGGAGTGCATGCCTGGCTTGTAGACTTTGCTCAGTAAGCATTGAGAAAACATATTTCACCTGACTCAGTCTTCTTCTGTGTCTCCTCCCAGGGGCCCACTCCTGCTTAAGAACACCATGAATGCAGGTGAGCTGTCCCAGTGAGTCCCACAGGGAGAGGAGCCCAAGTGTGGAAGTGGGGTAGGGTGGGGGCACCGGGGAGCTCACCCGGCAGGCCGATTGCTGGGGTGAGGCAGGCTGTGGTTTTGAGGATTGTCTCGGGTTCTCCTCCATGTGGCCTGCCTCACCCAGAACAGGCAAACTGTCAATGGCAGTGGGCAGCTCTACCAGGGCCGTTTTGGGAATCTAGTGTCACAGCCATTTGCAGAGTAGTTCTAGAAATTTAGGCTGGAAGTAGGGTAACCTGTAAGGAGGCTCCTCCTTCCCCTTTTCTACCTTTGGTGGGTGAGGCCTCATTTGTCTAGTATTTGTGGACTTCTACTCTATACCTGGCACTGTGCTAGATGCTGGGGATGTCCCAGGGACTAAGGGAAGCACAGTCCTTGCCACCTCTAGCACAGGCTAGAACACTAAATGGGTCATTAGAATAAAGTAGGGTGAATATTTTGCTGGGAGGAGTGCGCTTGGCAAAGGACAGTGACACGAGGTTCCGAGCCAAGGGAACTGTATTTGTTAAGGGCCCATAGCTGAGAGGAAGCAGGGTGTGGTCAGAGAAACCCAGGGGATACAGCTGGCACTGACAGCACGAGGGGGAGAGCTGTGTAGATGGGGCTGTAAAGGTGGACTGGGCATGGTCACAAGGACCTGGGAAATCACACAAGGGCCTTCATCCTAAGGATAGTGGGGAGCCGTGGGAAGGTTTTAATCATGGCTTAAAAGGTGAAGTGTGGCTGAATTTGCTTTTCTTCCTCTCAGGAGCATTGTAGAGCGTTCAACAGTTGGCTTTTGGAGAGAAGGGGCAGTGGCATTGAGAGACCTCCAGACCAGGCATGGCTCTGAGCCCAGGGGCTAATCTGGTCCTCTGTGAAAGCTCGAACATGACTCCCAGTCTCGGCCTGGCAGAGGCCCCAGATTCAGGCTCCAGCACTATCTCTGGGCCCCACACAGACATGGGCCTTGTTCCTCTCTTGAACCCACCCTTGAATCCTGGCTCAGATCTTGTTCCAGATCTCAATTCAACTCTGAGTCCTGTCTCAGAGGAGGCCCCTGGCCTGGTGTCTGGTAACACCCCCAGGCCTGGTGACAGCCAGACTGTGCCCCCAGTCCCCCTCCAGATCACCACTTCCTACTCTGGTGAAGCCCTGGGCCTGAATTCAAATCACGTCTCAAGGCCTGACTCACAAGGGGTCCTGGGTCCAGCCCCAAACCTTGTGCTGAGCCCCAGCTCTACCGAGGCCCAAGATCTGAGCTCAGGGAAGCACTCTGGGCTCAGTTCTGAGGAGGCTTTCAACTCTCTCTCAAGCAAGATTTTTGATGTGTGTCAGAGTAACTCCAGTCCTTCCAGGACTGATGCAAACCCATTTCTAAGGCCCTGTTCAAGAGAAGCCCTGGTGGTGGGCCACTGTGTCTGTAGGTCAAGCTCAAAAGCTCTCCTTATTCCAACCTCAAATTCTTCTCTGGACTCTGACTCCAACCAGCTACACAGTGTGGGCTCAAGAAACACCTCCAAGCTGTACCTCAATGCGGGTCCAGGTTCTTGTGGGACCCTGATCCCAGATGTCAACGAGACCATCACTGTGGTTTCACATAACAGCTCTGGATGTGTCTCAAAAGGAGTTTTGGGTACAGCCTGGAACACGAGTTCCAAGGGAACCATCAATGTGGCTTCAAATAACAATCTCAGGTCTGACCTGAACATGACCATCACTCAAGCCTCATGCTTGACCCTGATTCCTGGCTCCAGCAATAGTATCAGCCTGCATTCCAGCACCCGTGGACCCAGCTCCACCCTTTCTCCACCCTCGTGTATGACTCTGATCTTGGGCTCCAATGAGACTCTCAGCCTGGGTTCCAGCCTCATCTTCAGTGACACCTCTACCCTGACACTGAGCGGCCAGCAGGATTATTTTGAGGACAATAGCATCCATGCCATACCCTTGGACAAGAATCTGGGGAGCTGGGATGAGATGGTTGGCACTGAGACAGGCCAGTTCTCGCTGGGGTTCCCCACCTATAATACCATGGACAAGGACACCACAGCCTTCCAAAGCATCCCAGAGGGTGAGTATGGCAAGGGTGATGGCCCCAGAGAGGGCAATTCCCTGGAAGAATTTTGTATTCAGTCTTGCAGGGCAGGGAGTTGGGGGGAGGAGAGGAGAGGAGAAGAGAAGGGAGAGGTAGGGAACAGCATACGATGGACAACATGCAATATATTAATTACCCACAAGAGATCCAGTGCTCAGACTCTGCTTGCTGTGTGACTTGGGACAAACTACTTTCTATGAGCGTCAATTTCCTTAACTGTAATATCCCCATGTCATAATATTTTTATTATGTCCAAATTATGTGTCCAATAACTAACAATACATTTCTTTTGAAATGTATGCCTCTTTCTTTCTAGTTAAATTTCAGACCTGGCTTCTCAGGTTGCTAAGTTTGACGAGTGGAGGGGCTCCTGGGTGGCTCAGTCGGTTGAGGGTCCAACCTCAACTCAGGTCATGATCTCATGGTTTGTGAGTTCGAGCCCTGTGCTGGGCTCTGTGCTGACAGCTCGGAGGCTGGAGCCCACTTCCGATTCTGTCCCCCTCACTCTTTGCCCCTCCCACGGTCACACACACTCTCTCTCTTTCTCTTTCAAAAATAAATAACATTAAAAAAAAGTTTGACCAGTGGCGCATGCGGACTCCGGGCTCAGCTCACTTCTGTTGAGTGTTTGATATTCCAACTTGAGCAACGACTTGAAATCCTGTCTGGAGCCTGTACCTCACCTGTGATATGCAGGAGTTCTATAAATTAGTCCTTTATCAATTTTTGATGTAAAGATCTTTTTCCAATTATTTATATCTCCAAATATTTTTGTTTGTTCATGAGCCAATTCCATATTGTGATTTTTTAAAAAATACCACGGCTTTGTAAATATGTCTTTATAAAGATATAGTATGTATCTGTTAGGGTGAGAATTCCTCTTTGAAGTTCTTCGCAAAATTATTCTGAGGACAACAGCATCCACACTGTGTCCTGGAGGTTATTAGTAGACCCTCTTTTTTCCATATACATTTCATTATTGTCTTTAATTATGTTATTTTTAAAAATTATTTATTTATTTATTTTTAAATTTTTATTTTCTAAATTTACATCTAAATTAGTTAGCATATAGTGCAATAATGATTTCAGGAGTAGATTCCTTAGTGCCCCTTACCCATTTAGCCCATCCCCCCTCCCACCACCCCTCCAGCAACCCTCAGTTTGTTCTCCATATTTAAGAGTTTTTATGTTTTGTCCCCCTCCCTATTCCTATATTATTTTTCCTTCCCTTTCCTTATGTTCATCTGTTTTGTCTCTTAAAGTCCTTATATGAGTGAAGTCATATGATATTTGTCTTTCTCTGACTGGCTAATTTTGCTTAGCATAATACCCTCCAGTTCCATCCACGTAGTTGCAAATGGCAAGATTTCATTCTTTTTGATTGCCGAGTAATACTCCATTGTATATATATACCACATCTTCTTTATCCATTCATCCATTGAGGGATATTTGGGTTCTTTCCATACTTTGACTATTGTTGATAGCGCTGCTATGAACATTGGGGTGCATGTGTCCCTTCGAAACAGCACACCTGTATCCCTTGGATAAATACCTAGTAGTGCAATTGCTGGGTTTTATTTTATTTTTTTAATGTTTATTTATTTTTGAGAGAGAGAGAGAGAGAGACAGAGACAGAGTGTGAGCAGGGGAGGGGAAGAGAGAAAGGGAGACACAGAATCCAAAGCAAGCTCCAGGCTCTGTGCTGACAGCTCAGCACAGCCCAGGCAGCAAGCTTAGCCCGATGCGGGGCTCAAACTGCGAACCTCAAGATCATGACCTGAGCCCAAGTCAGACACTTAACTGACTGAACTACCCAGGTGCCCTTATTTTTATTATTTTTTTAAGATTTTGTTTTTAAGTAGTCTCTACACCCAACATGGGACTTCAACTCATGACCCCTAGATCAAGAGTCATATGCTCCATTGACTGAGCCAGCCAGGCTTCCCTTCCGTATGCATTTTGTAGTATATTTGTCTAGGTCTTCAAAAAGCCTTTCTGGAATTTTTATTGGAATGTTATTAATTTATCCATTTATTCAAGTTCTTCTTTATGTTGGATATATCTTTTGCTAAAATTAAAAAAATTTCCATATAGATCTAATGCCTTTTTTTTTTTGATAGGTTAATTCCTAGGTACTTAAAATTTTTTTTTAACATTTATTCATTTTTGAGTGGCAGACAGAGACAGAGCATGAGTGGAGAAGGGACAGAGGGAGGGAGACACAGAGTCTGAAACAGGCTCCAGGCTCTGAGCTGTCAGCATAGAGTCCGACACGGGACTTGAACTCACAAGCTGTGAGATCATGACCTGAGCTGAAGTCAGACGCTTAACCGACTGAGCCCCCCCAGTGCCCTTACATATACCACATCTTCTTAATCCATTCAACTGTTGTTGGATATTTGGGCTCTTTCCATAATTTGGCTATTGTTGATATTGCTGCTATAAACATTGGGGTGCATGTGTCCCTTCAAATGAGCATTTTTGTATCCTTTGTATAAATTCCTAGTAGTACAATAGCTAGGCTGTAGGGTACTTCTATTTTTAATTTTTTTTTTTTTGAGGAACTTCCATACTGTTTTCCAGAGTGGCTGTGCCAGTTTGCATTCCCACCAACAGTGCAAAAGTGTTCCCCCTTCTCCACATCCTCACTGGTGTGTCCTGAGTTATTAATTTTAGCCATTCTGACCGGTGTGAGGTGGTATCTCATTGTTATTTTGATTTGTATTTTCCTGATGATGAGTGATGTTGAGCATTTTTTTGTGTGTCTGTTTGCCATCTGGATATCTTCTTTGGAAAAGTGTCTGTTCATGTCTTCTGCTCATTTCTTCACTGGGTTATTTATTCTTCAGGTGTTGAGTTTGGTAAGTTCTTTATAGATTTTGTATACTAACCCTTTATCTGATAGGTCATTTTCAGATATCTTCTCCCATTCTGTGTCAGTTGTCTTTTAGTTTTGTTGATTGTTTCCTTTGCTGTGCAGAAGCCTATCTTGGTGAGGTCCCAATAGTTCATTTTTGCTTTTATTTTCCTTGCCTCTGGAGACATATCAAGTTAAGAAGTTGCTGCAGTTGAGGCCAAACAGGTTGCTGCCTATTTTCTTCTGTAGGATTTTGATGGTTTCTTGCCTCATATTTAGGTCTTTCATTAATTTTTTAATTTATTTTTGTGTATGGTGTAAGAAAGTGGTATAGTTTCTCATTTTTCTGCATGTTGCTGTCCAGTTCTCCCTACACCATTTGCTAAAGAGACTGTCTTTTTTCCATTGGACACTCTTTCCTGCTTTATCAAAGATTAGTTGGCCATATATTTGTGGATCCATTTCTGGGTTCTCTATTCTATTCCACTGATCTATATATCTGTTTTTGTGCCGATACCCATACTGTCTTGATGATTACAGCTTTGTAATACAGCTTGAAGTCCCAAATTGTGATGCCACCAGCTTTGGTTTTCTTTTTCAACATTACTTTGGCTATTTAGAGTCTTTTTGTGGTTCCATACAAATTTTAAGATTGTTTTTTCTAGCTCTGTGAAGAATGCTGGTGTTATTTTGAGAGGGGTCTCATTGAATGTGTAGATTGCTTTGGGTAGTAACAATATTTTAACAATATTTGTTCTTCCAATGCATGAGCATGGAATGTTTTTTCCATTTCTTTGTGTCTTCCTCAATTTCTTTCATAAACTTTCAATAGTTTTCAGCATACAGATCTTTTACATCTTTGGTTAGGTTTATTCCTAGGTATTTTATGGGTTTTGGTGCAATTGTAAATGGGACCAATTCCTTGATATCTCTTTCTGTTGCTTCATTATTGGCGTATAGAAATGCAACTAATTTCTGCACGTTGATTTTATATCCGGCAACTTTGCTGAATTCATGTATCAGCTCTAGCAGTTTTTTTTTTCTTCTTGTGGAGTCTTTGGGTTTTCCATGTCGAACATCATATCATCTGTGAAGAGTGAAAGTTCGACTTCTTCTTTGCCAATTTGGTTGCCTTTTTTTTCATTTTGTTTTCTGATTGCTGAGGCTAGGACTTCCAACACTATGTTAAACAACAGTGGTGAGAGTGGACATCCCTGTTGTGTTCCTAATCCCAGGGGGAAAGCTCTCAGTTTTTCCCCATTGAGGATGGTATTAGCTGTGGGCCCTTCATATATGACTTTTATGATGTTAAGGTATGTTCCTTCTATCCCAACTTTCTTGAGGGTTTTTATCAAAAGCGATGTTGTATTTTGTCAAATGGTTTTTCTGCATCTATTGACAGGATGATATGGTTCTTATCCTTTCTTCTATTAATGTGATGTATTATGTTGATTGATTTGTGAATATTGAACCAGCCCTGCAGCCCAGGAATAGCCACTTGATCATGGTGAATACTTTTTTTAATGTACTGTTGAATTTGATTTGCTAGTATCTTGTTAAGAATTTTTGCATCCATATTCATCAAGGATATTGGCCTGTAATTCTCCTCTTTAGTGGAGTCTTTGTCTGGTTTTGGAATCAAAGTAATGCTGGCTTCATAGAATGAGTTTGGAAACTTTCCTTCCATTTATATTTTTTGGAACAGTTTGAGAAGAATAGATAGTAACTATACTTTAAATATCTGGTAGAATTCCTCTGGGAAGCCATCTGGCCCAGGACTCTTATTTGTTGGGAGATTTTTGATAACCAACTGAATTTCTTTGCTAGTTACAGGTCCGTTCAAATGTTCTATTTCTCTTTGTTTGAGTTTTGGTAGCGTGTGAGTGTCTAGAAATTTGTTATTTCTTCCAGATTATCCAGTTTGTTGCTATATAATTTTTCATAGTATTCTCTTATAATTGTATTTCTCAACTTTTTTTTTTTTTAATTTATTTTTGGGACAGAGAGAGACAGAGCATGAACGGGGGAGGGGCAGAGAGAGAGGGAGACACAGAATCGGAAACAGGCTCCAGGCTCTGAGCCATCAGGCCAGAGCCCGACGCGGGGCTCGAACTCACGGACCGCGAGATCGTGACCTGGCTGAAGTCGGACGCCCAACCGACTGCGCCACCCAGGCGCCCCTCTTATAATTGTATTTCTATGGCGTTGGTTGTGATCTCTCCTCTTTCATTTGTGATTTTATCTATTTGAGTCCTCTCTCTTTTCTTTTTGAGAAGTCTGTCTACGGGTTTATCGATTTTGTTTATTATTTCAAAAAACCAGCTCTTAGTTTAAAAACCAGCTCTACTGTTTTGTGTTTTTTTTTTTTTTTTTTTTTTTTGGATTCTATATCACTTATTTCTGCTCTAATCTTTTTTGTTGTTGTTGCTATTTAAAAATTTTTTTTAATGTTTATTTTTGAGAGAGAGACAGACAGACAGAACACAAGCGGGGAAGGGACAGAGAGAGGGAGACACAGAATCTGAAGCAGGTTCCAGGCTCTGAGCTGTTAGCATAGAACCCGGCACAGGACTCGAACTCATGGGCTGTGAGATCATGACCTGAGCTGAAGTTGGACACTTAACCAACTGAGCCACCCAGGTGCCCCAATTTCTGCTCTGATTTGTATTACTTCCCTTCTTCTGTTGGCTTTGGGCTTTACTTGCTGTTCCTTTTCTAGCTCCTTTAGGTCTAAGGTCAGGTTGTGTATTTGGGAACTTTCTTGCTTGAATCGTCCTCTTAGGACTGCTTTTGCTGCATCCCAAAGGGTTTGGACTGTCGTGTTTTCATTTTCATTTGCTTTTATGTATTTTTAAAATTTCTTCTTTAATTTCTTGATTAACCCATTCATTCTTTAGTAGGATGTTCTTTTTAAATTAGTTTTCTTTATTTTTGAGAGGCAGAGAGAAACAGAGCACGTATGGGGGAGGGGCAGAGAGAGAGGGAGACACAGAATCTGAAGCAGGCTCCAGGCTCTGAGCTGCCCGATGTGGGGCCCAAACTCATGGACCATGAGATCATGACCTGAGCGAAGTCGGATGCTCAACGGACTGAGCCACCCAAGCACCCCTTTAGTAGGATGTTCTTTAGCCTCAATGTATTGGGGGGCTTTTAAAAGTTTTTCTTGTGATTAATTTCAAGTTTCATAGTGTTGTGATCTTAAAATATGCATGGTATGATCTCAATCTTTTTGTACCTTTGGGGGCTGTTTTGTGACCTATTATGTGATCTATTTTGGAGACTGTTCCATGTGAACTCAAGAAGAATGTATATTCTGCTGCTTTAGAATGTTCATTTATTTATTTTTGAGAGAGAAGGAGAGAGAGAGGGGAGACAGAGGATCCGAAGCAGGTTCTGTGCTGACAGCAGAGATGTATTCTGTTGCTTTAGGATGAATGTTCTGAATATATCTGTTAAGTCCATCTGGTCCAATGTGTCATTCAGAGCTGTTGTTTCCTTTTTGATTTTCTGCCTAGATGATCTGTCCATTGTTGTAAGTGGAGTATTAAAGTCTCCTACAATTATGGTATTATTACCAATAGGTTTGCTTATGTTTGTGATTAACTGGTTTATATATTTGAGGCCTTTCATGTTGGGGGCATAAATATTTATAATTGTTGGCACTTCTTGATGGATAGACCCCTTCATTATGTTATGATGCCCTTCTTCATCTCTTGTTACAGTCTTTGTCCTAAAATCTAGTTTGTCTGCAGATAATATGGCTACTCTGGCTTTCTTTTGACAACCATTAGCATGATAGATGGTTCTCCATCTCCTTCCTTTTAATCTGCAGGTGTCCTCAGGTCTAAAATGAGTCTCTGGTAGGCAGCATAGAGATGGATCTTGTTGTTGTTGTTTTTTTTTAATCTATTCTGATACTCTATGTCTTTTGATTGAGACATTTAGTCCATTTACATTCAGACTGGTTATTGAAAGATACGAATTTAGCACTATTGTGTTATCTGTAGATTTCATGTTTGTTGTGAAGTTCTCTGGTCCTTTGTAGTCTTTGTTGCTTTCCACTCAGAGTCCCCCTTAGGATCTCTTGCAGGGCTGGTTTAGTGGTCATGAACTCCTTTAGTTTTTGTCTGTCTGGGAATGTCTTTATTTCTCCTTCTATTTTGAATGATAGCCTTGCTGGATAAAAAATTCTTGGCTGTATATTTTTTTCTATTCAGCACATTGAATATTTCCTGCCACTCCCTCTGGCCAGCCAAGTTTCAGTGGACAGGTCTGCTACTTACCTTATGTGTCTACTCTTGTAGGTTAAGGCCCGTTTGTCCCTAACTGCTTTCAGAATTCTCTCTTTATCTGTATTTTGCCAGTTTCACTATGATATGTCATGGTGTTGACTCGTTTTTTGCTGATTTTGAAGGGAGTTCTCTGTCCCTCTTGGACTGGATGCCTGTTTTCTTCCCCAGTTTAGGGAAATTCTTAACTATGATTTGTTCAAATAAACCTTCTGCCCCTTTCTCTCACTCTTCTTCTTCTGGAATTCTTATGATACAGATACTGTTTTGTTTCATGGAATCACTTAGTTCTCTAATTCTCCCCTAGTGAACTCGTAATTTTGTTTCCCTCTTTTTTTCAGCTTCATTATTTTCTATAATTTTTATCTTCTACTTCACCTATTCTTTCCTCTGCTTCTTCCATCCTTGCTGTCACCGTTTCTAGTTTATTTTGCATCTCAGTTATAACATTTTTAAATTCATTCTGACTAGATCTTAGGTCTTTGATTACTGCAGGAAGAGTTTCTCTGGTGTCTTCTATGTTTTTTTTCAAGCCCAGCTATTAGTCTTAGGACTATTATTATAAATTCTCGTTCAGATGTATTATTTACATCTGTTTTGAGCGATTTCCTGGCTGTGATTTCTTCTTGGCTTTTGGGGAGGATTCCTCAGTTTTGTCATTTTGGCTAAGTTTCTGGGTCTTGCATGTTTTGAAGGCTTCTTATGTTTCCTGCACCTGTAAGTACTACTGTATTAAAAAGGGGTCATACACTGTCCAGGGCCTGGTGCTTCAGGAGGTGTTTTTGATATATGTGGGATGCATTCTGTTGTTGCATTTTGGCTGCTCTATCCCACTGGTCAGTCCTCTGCAGAGCTCCTTGCTTGTAGTGGGGGTGGTGTGCTTTGATTTGTTCATGGAAGTAACCCTGGGGGGAAAAAAAGGAAAGCAATGGGGAGCCTGATCCCACAAAAAGAGAAACATGAAAAGAGAGAAAAGAAAACCAAAAAGAGAATGAAAAAACTATAAGGCTAAATCCAGAGAAAGAGACAGGAAAATAAAGAAGAAAGAGAATAGGTGGAAAAAGAAGAGAATAAAAATGGTCAAAAAGTTATATATTTATAATTTGATCAAAAACAAATCAAGGGCACCTGGGAGGCTGTCAGTTGAGAGTCCGACTTTGGCTCAGGTCGTGATCCCAGTTTGTGGGTTCAAGCCCCTTGTTGGGGTCTGTGCTGACAGCTCAGAGCCTGGAGCCTGCTTCGGATCCTGTGTCTCCCTCTCTCTCTGCTCACCCCTGCTTGCCCTTTGTGTCTCTGTCTCTCAAAAATAAATAAACATTAAAAAATTAAAAAAAAATCAGAAACTATGAGCCTGATTCCCAAAGAAAAAAAAAGAAGAGTGAAGAAAGAAAAAGAAAAGAAAAGAAAGAAAGGAAGAGAAAAGAAAAGAAAAGAAACAAACAGTTGTCTGTTGGTGCCTGGGACCTGTGGTTGTGCTGGTCTGGAGGAGAGGCTGGCTGCCTTGAGTCAGTAAGTCTGGCTCCAGTAGATAAACACTTACCAGGTGCGGAGGGGCGGGGTTTGGTGAAAGCGGGTCTGTCTCCACTGGGGGCTGCTGTGCTGCTCTCTGAAGTCCCACCATATTGGTGTTGGGGGGAAATGGCGACACCCCAATCTCTCCTCCACTGAACAGTTATCTCAAACCATGCTATTCAGGCAGCCCTCACTGGGGCAGGCGGCTTGCCCTGCTTCACACTTCTCCCTCACTTCCCAGGCGCTCAGCTGGGATTCAAAACCCCAAGCCTTAAAGGGCCCTGCACCGTGTGGCTCCTCTTCCCTGTTCCAGAGTAGAGGCGCTCCGCCCTTCTGATAAAAGGCCTTTGGGTGGCACCTGCAGAGTCTTTTATCCTTGTGGAGGCAATAAACTCTTCCCAAAGTACCTTGGAAGGGGACTGTTCTCTCCCAGTGCACCCCTGAGATCCCTACACTGTGCTCTGCACTCTAGGGCCTTCTCCCTCCTCCCCAGGAGCGTGCACCATGGCTCCAAGCTTTGCTTCGGAGAGAGTCGTGCACTTCTGAACCTCTGAGTTTCAGCTCATAAGGCTGTTTGCAAAAAAGAAAAGGGCACTCTCCATATTTCTCGTTCCCCAGTCCATGGTACAGAGAGGTTTTCCTCTTGTGCTAATCCAATGCTGCACTTTCACAACCCCTCTTTCTTTTTCTCCCTTTTGTCTCTCCACAGAAAGGGTTCCCTCCCCCTCTGTGCCTATACCATTATATCTCTCCCAATTCACACACACGCACCTCGATCCTGCCAGGCTGTTTCCCTCCAACTGTGGAGATCCTCCTACCACTCTACAGATCAACTTCCTGGATGTTCCAAGTGATCTGACCTCAATACAGCTGTGTTTGAGGGATGAGGAAAATCTTGGTCCCTCTACTTCTCTGCCATCTTAACTCGCTCTATCATATGTTATTGTCCAACACAATTTCTATTTTGAATATTGATGGTGCTGATGATATAGAGGAGCTTTAGGCAGGTTGGTTTTTTCTTTAACCAGCTTTATTGAGATATAATTTACATAAAATTTATCTACTTGATGTATACAACATAATGGTTTAAAAATATACACGGTGTTATTCAGCCATTACCACAATCAATTTTAGAACATTTTCATCATCCCAAAGAGAAACCTTAGACTCCTTAGATGTCATTCCCAACCCATGACCCCCAGCCCTAGTCAACCACCAATCTACTTCCTATCTCTATAGATTTGCCTCTTTCGAACATTTCATATAAATGGAATCATACAATATGTAGTCCTTTGTGATTGGCTTCTTCTACTTAGCCCAATGTTCTCAAGGGTCATTCATGTTGTAGCACGGATCAGTAGGACTTCATTCCTTTTTATGACTGAATAATATTCCACTGTATGGATATACCACATTTGTTTATCCATTCATCAGTTGATGGATATTTGGGTTGTTTCTGCCTTTTGGCTGTTTTGAATAATACTGCTCTGACCATTCATGTATAAACTTTTGTATGGATATGTTTTCATTGTTCTTTGGTATACACCTAAGAGTAGGATTGCTAGCTCATATGGCAACTCTGTGTTTAAGTGTATAATTCGACGGCATTAGTCCCATTCACAATTTGTACAACCATTACCACTATCTAGTTCCAAAACTTTTTATTACTCTAAACAGAAGCTCGTACTATAAAGCAATAGCCCCCTTGCCTCTCTCCCTAAGCTCTGGTGAACTCTAATCTATTTTCTTTCTCTGTGAATCTGCCTACTCTAGATATATCATGGAAGTGGAATCATGTAATATTTGTCCTTTTGTGTCTGGTGTATTTCACTCATCGTAATGTTCATCCATGCTGTAGCATGGATCAGTACTTCATTTCCTTTTATAGTTGAATAAAATTTCAAATGTGTATTACATTTTATTTGTCCATCTTTACCCATGGGTGGGCACTTGGGTGTTTCCACTTCTGGGCTATTGTGACTCAGGCTGCTGTTATATAAACACCAGTGTGCAAATATCTGTTTGAATCATTATTTTCAATTCCTTTAGATATACCTAGGAGTGGAATTGCTGGATCACATGGTTGTTCTATGTTTAGCTTTTTGAGGAACTGCTAAACTATTTCCCAGAGTAGCTGTACTGTTTTGCATTTCCCCCAGCAACGTACAAGGGTTCCAATTTCTGCACGACTAATCTCCCCTTGCCAACACTTGTTATTTTTCAGAAACATTTTTATAATAGACATCCTAAAGGCTGTAAAGTGGTATCTCATCATGACTTTGATTTGCATTTCCCTAATGACTACTGATTTTGAGCATCTTTTCATGTGCTTATCGGCCGTTTGTATATCCTCTCGAGAAAAACAGCTATTCAAATCCTTTGCCCATTTTCAAATTTGGTTGTTTTTTGTTGTTGAGTTTTAGAAGTTCTTGTATGTTGTGGCTATTACTTCCCTATCAGATGTGTCATTTGCAACTGTTCTCTCCCATCCTGTGAGTTGTCTTTTCTTGGTGGTGTCCTTTGATACACAAAAACTTTAAATTTTGACGAAGTCCGATGTGTTTGTTTTTCCTTTACTGTCTGTGCTTTTGGTGCCATAGTTATGAAATTATTGCCATATCCAGTGTCATAAAGTTTTCCTCCTATGCTTTCTTCAAAGCGTTTTGTAGTCTTAGCTTTTAAGCTTCGTCTCCGACTTAATGTTTGTATGTAGTGTGTGGTGGGGGTCCAACTTCGTTCTTTTGCATGTGGATATCCAATTTGACCAGAACTATTTCTTGAAAAGGCCACCCTTTCCACACCGAATGGTCTTGGCACCCTTGTCAAAAATCAATTGACCACACACATAAGGGTTTATTTCTGGGATCTCTATATAATTCCATTGGTCTATATGTCTGTCCTTATGCCCAAACCACACTGTCTGGATTCCTAGAGCTTTGTAGTAAGTTTTGAAATCAGGAAGTGTGAGTCCAGCACCTTTTTTTTTTTTTCCAAGATTGTTTTGGTCATTTAGAGTCAATCTTTGCTGTTTAATAGGAACGTTTCGCTCATTTGCATTTTAAAAGAAAATGTATTTTCAAATTGCATTAGCCTTTTAAAAACTTTTCCAAGATGGGGCGCCTGGGTGGCTCAGTCAGTTAAGCGTCCGACGTCAGCTCAGATCATGATCTCATGGTTCGTGAATTTGAGCCCCCTGTCAGGTTTTGTGCTGACGGTTCAGAGCCTGGAGCCTGCTTTGAATTCTTTGTCTCCCTCTCTCTCTGCCCCTCCCCCACTTCACATTCTGTCTCTCTCAAAAGTAAACATAAAAAAAAAAACTTTTCCAAGGTATATAACATGTATCAGTAAAATATGTAAAGTGTACTACGAATCTCAAGCGTACAGCTTGGTGAATATTTACATCTGTATGCATCTTGGTAACTATCACACAGATCAAGACATAGCTCTTGGGGCGCCTGGGTGGCTTAGTTGGTTGGGCGTCCGACTCCGGCTCAGGTCATGATCTTGTGGTTCGGGAGTTCAAGCCCCACTTCGGGCTCTGTGCTGACAGCTCGGAGCCTGGAGCCTGCTTCGGATTCTGTGTCTCCCTCTCTCTGCTCCTCCCCCCCACACACTGTCTCTCTCAAATGAATAAACGTTTAAAAAAAAAAAAGACAACCAATTTGACAATAAATTTCATATATATTTTTTTTAAAAAAAGACATAGATCTTTTCTGGCAGCCCAGAACCTCCCTTGTGACCTTTTCCATTCGATACCCCTTCTTCTGGGGCCGGGTTTCTCAACCCTGCTGTTATTGACGTTTTGTGTTAGAGAATTCTCTGTTGTGTGGATGTGGGTGTGGGTGTGGGAGGGCTGTTCTCTGTGTTGTAAGATATATCCCTGGACTCTACCCAGTAGATGCTATTATTGTGATGCTCATATTGCCCCCAGTTTGGCCAATGGGATCCCCTTTAAGCAAGCTTTTGTGTCTCTCTGACATGTCCCCATCATTCCTTAAGTAAGCTCTCTTCCTTGTTTTCGGGTACAAGATGTCTCAGCCTTGTTCTGTACTTTCCTGCCCAAGTCCCAGACTCAGCCATTTCTCCAAGGAGCCTTGTTCCTTTCAGTGGAAAATGGTACCTAGGAGACAAGATCTTGGAGGAAGCTGTGTTCACTATGCTTGGTGACTCTGCTTCTCCCTATCGGCTCCTCCAGAAGCCTCTAGTGGCCAAGGTGGCCCCGAATAAAGTTCCACGCACTTAAAGGTCCTCAGAAGGAGAGAGTCCATTCTCTTTTTGGGTTTTTTAAAGCTCACCATTTCTTTTTAATGTTTATTATTTTTGGGAGAGAGAGAGAGAGGGACAGAGAGCAAGCAGGGGAGGGGCAGAGAGAGAGGGAGACACAGAATCCGAAGCAGGCTCCAGGCTCTGAGCTGTCAGCACAGAGCTTGACGCAGGACTCGAACTCACAGACCGCGAGATCATGACCTGAGCTGAAGTTGGCCGCTTAACGGACTGAGCCACCCAGGTGCCCCCCCCCCCCCCCACAGTGTTCTTAAATAAAGGGCTCTAGTGGTCCTGTTCAGCTGAAAGCCCATCCCTGGGCCAATCACCATGGCTGGGGGCATGGGATGCTTTTACTGGCCAAGCTTGGGTTCCAGGCCCACCCCTATCTGAAGAGGGGATGAAGGGTGGGCTTGCATAATTCATCACCTGGCTACGTGGAAGGGGTAGCCCATGGGGGACAAGGGCCTCTTTCACCAGAAGAACGATGAGGAAATCCAGGGCTGACAAAACAGGGTATCTACTCTCACAAATCAGAGTTTAATTACACATTGTGATAACAGCCAAAAACAGAGAATAGGATGATGCAAAAGAGGACCATAGTGAGCCCTCCTTTACCCTGCAGGTCAGGGAGACCTCTCTGAAGAGCGGCAGGCCAGCAGGGATTTGAACAAGAGCCCTAGCTGGCCAATGGGTCACGGTAGTCGAGTGGCACCGCGTGGGGTGTGGGAGTAGAGTGACCACTGGGGCAAAGGCCCTGATGGGGAAGCTTTCCCTGGTCTGGAAGGAGGATAGTATGGCGAGAGCATGGCGAGCAAGGGGAGAGCAGCAGGAGGTGGGCTGGGGAGGCAGGACAACAGCGGACACTGAGGGCTTGGAGGCATTAACAAGCATGGCGGCTTCACTCTCAGTGGAATGGGTGCCCCTGAAGCCTTTTAGGGAAGGGAGCTCAGTCTGGCTGCTGGGGGACTAAAGATTGGAGGGCCCCAGCGGGGGACGGGAGACAGAACTGTGGCACCAGAACTGCACCATATCCTTACTCTCCCTCTTACCTCCTCATTGAAACTATGACGTTCAGGAGCCTTCAGTGAAGTGGCCTCATGCCTGGTGGACATGCCGGGGAAGAGAGACGATGGCACCAAGATGGCTCTGGTATGCTTCCTGCCCGCCCCCCAGATGACTTTCCTGGGATGCCCCTCCCTCACTCGTTAGCCCCAGCAGACCCCGTTTCTCTGCCTGGCTCTTCTTTTCTCCATGGGACTCATCACCATCTGATGTACAATATGCTTTGCTAGTTCATCTTACTTTTTGTTAGCCTATCACTCTGGAATGTATCCTCCATAAATCGGGGATTTTTGTCTCCTGGTCACAGCTCTATCCCCCAAATCTAGACCAGTGCCGGGCACATCGTAGGTGCTCAATAAATGTTTTTTGGACAACTGAACCAACTGTGAGAGGGTCTCTAAAAGGGGAAGAAAGGCTAGAAATGGCCATTTTCAGGCCACATTCCCAACCCAGGTCTGAGCGTTGGGAGGCCAGAGAAAGCCAGCATCTGCAGGACTTGGTGAGGGCCAGTGGAGGCAGACTGGACAGGTTGGTGGACACGAGCGTGAACACATGCAGTGTGGGGGAGGGGGAGACTGGCTGGCAGACAGAACCTGGAGGTGGGGGATCCACCCAGGCCGGGCCATGGAAGAGGGAGGCCCTGCCCTCAGGCTGCTTCAGAGGCAAGCTCCAATCCCTGGGGTGGCACAGGGTGGGGGATGGAGAGAGGGTGACAGGACTAAGAAAAGGTCTTGCATTTTGGGAGCATTGGTCTTCATCACATGGCATTCTTCCAGTTGTCTACCTTACCACACTGGCCCTTCTTTCTTTCTCATTCTTGCCACACTCAATCCTGCCCCAGGGCCTTTGCACTTGTTTCTGCTGCCAAGAAGTTTCTTCTAATCTACAAAATGGGTGTAATGATTTTTTTTTTTTTTTTGAGAGAGAGAGAGAGCATGAGCAGGGGAAGGGGGGAAGGGGCAGAGAGAGAAAGGAAGACGCAGAATCTGAAACAAGCTCCAGGCTCCGAGCTATCAGCACAGAGCCCGATGTGGGGCTTGAACCCACAAACAGTGAGATCGTGACCAGAGCTGAAGTAGGATGCTCAACCAACTGAGCCACCCAGGCGCCCCAAAACAGGCATGATAAAGTTGAAGTGAGTGCACAGCACTGAGCATGGTGTCTGCAACGAATAGGGTTGATTATTGCAGTCATTCAACAAATCTTGTTGAGTCCCTACTATGTGCAAGGCATTGTTTCAGGCATTAGAGATGCTACAGCGAAGTAACATTCTAGTTTGGGGAAGCAGGTGATAAACCTAGCTACCCCCTGTCACCACACAAAGTTGTTACCATATTATTAGCTATTGCCTAGGCCGTACATTGCATCCCTGTGTCGTAATTATTTTAGAATGGGAAGTTTGTGCTTTTTAGTCTCCTTCTCCTGTTTTGCCCATCCCCCCAGCTCCCTCCCCTCTGGCGGCCACCAGCATGTTTTCTGTATCTGTGAATCTGTTTCTGTTCTCTTTCATTGGTTCATCTGCTTTGTCTTTTAGATTCCACATCTAAGGGAAATCATACAGTGTTTTCCTTTCTCTGACTTCTTTCACTTAGCATGTTGCCCCTTAGGCCCATCCGTGTTGTCGCAAATGGCAAGATCTCATTCTTTTTGATGGCTGAATAATATTCCTGTGTGTGTGTGTGTGTGTGTGTGTGTGTGTGTGTGTGTAAATCCCACACATCTCCTTTATCCATTCACCTCTCGATGGACACTCAGGCTGCTTCTATATCTTGGCTGTTGTAAATAACGCTACAATGAACACGGTGTTGGCACATCTTTTAGAATTAGTGTTTTTGATTTCTTCAGCTAAATACCCGGAGGTGGAACTGCTGGCTTGTATGACAATTCTGAGATTGTCTGGGCTCAGTGAGGTGGCCCTTCTTCTCTGAGTGGTGTAGACTGAGGTCACTCGGGAGCAGGGGCCCTAACATCCAAGGTGACCCTCATCTTCCAGGGTCTCTCTCCACACAGTGTGCTCATTCCATATCTAGCCAGGCTTGCTTATAGCATGGCAGCTGGCTTCTGGAAGGAACAGGCTGCCAGTTCCCTTAAGGGCTAGGCCAGGAACTGGCACGTCCTCACTGCCATGGCATTCTATTGGTCCAAGCAAGCAGTAAGATGAGCCCAGATTCAAGGGCTATCTGTCCTCTTGACTGCAGTGGGAAGAACTTGTGGCATCTTTCACCCACCACACCACCCATCACGTTCCCTTGTTTCGCTTTCTTACTACGTGAAGGTATTTTATCTATTTCGCGTCTTTTTTTCTTCTTCTACCTGAAAAGAATGAGAACGAACAGATTAATTGGACACTGGTAAAGGTATTCCCTCTCTCAGGTGGCAGAATGCCTTGATCTGACTAGGATGTGCCCTTAAGAGTGGATACTAAAGGGGCGCCTGGGTGGCGCAGTCGGTTAAGCGTCCGACTTCAGCCAGGTCACGATCTCGCGGTCCGTGAGTTCGAGCCCCGCGTCGGGCTCTGGGCTGATGGCTCAGAGCCTGGAGCCTGTTTCCGATTCTGTGTCTCCCTCTCTCTCTGCCCCTCCCCCGTTCATGCTCTGTCTCTCTCTGTCCCAAAAATAAATAATAAACATTGAAAAAAAAATTTTAATAACAATAAAAAAAAAGAGTGGATACTAAAGGGGGCACCTGGGCGGCTCCATCAGTTAAGCGTCTGACTTCCGCTCAGGTCATGATCTCACGGTTTGTGAGTTCGAGCCCCGCAGCAGGCTCTGTGCCGACAGCTCGGAGCCTGGAACTTGCCTCGGATTGTGTCTCCCTCTCTCTCTGCTCTTCCCCGCTCACACTCTGTCACTGTCTCTCTCTCAAAAATAAATAAACATTAAAAAAAAAAAAAAAGAGTGGATACTAAAAAGCCCTTAAAAGGTTTTAATAATCGTGGGATTTCAGCCGGAAGGTCTCCGCACCTCTTCTGTTCCATCAACTCCTGCCTCTTCTCCCTCAGTTGACTGGACAGGGGGAGTGCTTTGCACTGAATTCTGGTTCTCCTCCAAATGCTGCCCTTCAGGGATTATCCAACCCCCTAGTCCTCACTCTCATGGTCTTCTCAAATCTGCACCCCCACCGTGATTTCTCATTCCTCTGGAGCCCGTGCTTAGGGGCTGGGGGCTGGGGCTGGGGTGGCGGTGGCTGGTGGGAGTGCACAGTGGTCCCTGAGGGCAGGGGTCAGCGTGCCTCTCACCCTGTGGCTTTGCCCTCTGCTGCCTCCGAGGTGGAGAATGTCATCACCCTCCAGGAGAGCCAGGATGCGCTCGAAGTGGACGTAGAGAAGAGGACCTTGATGAAGCAGATGATGGTGTGGGAACCTCGTGCGGGTCTGGAGAGCTGGGTGGGGAGGAGGTGGACGTCCCCGTCTACCCACTGATGAGACACGGCTTGAGGTGGGAGGAGGACAGTGGAGGAGGCAGGACGCTTGGCCTCGAGCCTCAGTCCACCTCTAACTGCCCTCCGCCACCCTGAGGAGCTTGATGGGCCATTTCTCTTCTCTGAGCCCTGTGAGCCTTCTCACCTCATAAGTACCTGTGGTAATGCCTGCCTCACTGGCTTGTTTGTGGTGAGGACACAACCAGTGGTGAGTTCCCTGGAGAGCCTCGGGTGCCTGGGGCAGTCATTATTATTTAATACATTCTTTCCCCAGAAATTCCTCCTGGTGGGAAACTTCCAAGAGCTTCTTATCATCTTGCTAAATACAGTCCCTTCTCAGTTGTCCACCAGACTGGTTTAGGCCACTGAAGTCCCCGAAATCATGTTTAGCTTTGGGTCCTTTACATAAAATCCTCGCCCTTGATAACTTCATTTAACTAACGTTAATTGAGCACCTACTGTGTGCAGATGCTAGATCCAAAGTGAGGAGTCATTAGGACGTTTTTAAAGGAATCCACCTCGATCCCCCCAACCCCCAAGAGCCATTCATGGTATTTTTTGCTTTGGGCCGGTCGGCGGCCCAAATATACCTCCTTACCACAAGGCTGCCAAAGCAGTTCTTGCTGACCTGCTGAGCGCCACGCGTGAGGTGTGGCTGGTTAGGGTGCGGGGTGTTTTTGGTGGCCTTGACCTGAGAGCTCAGGACAGGGTTTGAGCAATGAGCTGGCTCTCCCTGCCGGAGGCCCTGTGCGGCATGGAGGTGGGGAGTTCTGTCTAGGCTCAGGGGCTCCTGCGGCCTGAGCCCCGGGAGGAGTGGTGGCCTCGGTCCTGGGGGCCTGCAGTGGCCTTGCCCCCCTCATTGGCCCCTCTGTGGTCTCCTGTCCAGAGGCAGATCCAGGAGGAGCCACTGGATTCCCTCTCGAGCACCGTCCGCTGGCGGGCCATGGAGACGCTGACCCAGCTGAGGTGTCCACAGCCCTCTCCCCGACCCCCAGCCCTTTCCTCACTTCTCTGGGCTCCGTCCGTCTCTCCCGAGGCCTGTCCTTGGTGCCCGCCCGGTCCTGTGACCTTCCCTCCCGCCTCCCCGAGGCCCTCCCCTTTCCCTCCTCCCCACCTCACCGTGCTCAGGCCAGGCCCAAGCCCCCAGCTAGGCGCCCTCCTCCCAGCCCTGCAGCCTTAGCTTCCGGTCTCCCGCCCAGGGGCCCCTCCCTCACTCCGCGCCCTGGTTTTCTGTCTCTCCCCCACCCCCCAGTCACACCCAGCCCGTGCTGGGTGTGCGAGAAAGGTCAGAGCTGGTGGGCACATGCGTGAAGAGTGTGTTCTCCCTGCCCTCTGTGCAGGCCATGCAGGAGAAGGACAAGGCCAAGGCGGAGGCCATACAGGTGAGCCCTCCGGGCTATCAGTTTCCTTCCAGCGAGGCGCATTTCGGAACTCCCAGCGGGGAGAGAAAGGGCATTCCAGAAGGCAGATAGGACTCTTCACACTCCTACTGAAGCTGCCTGACCTTGGGCAGTGTACCTCACCTCTCCTGGCCCGAGCAGGCCCTTGATAACTGTTTGGTGAATAAGGGATCGCTCACCGGGAGCGCTCTGTCCACTTCCGGGCCCTGCCCTACGAGGGGGATGTGAGCATGTGTTGCCATGGCCAGAGGAGGTGGCCACAATCGGGAGGAGGGGGGCTGAGGACGGGGTGAGCTGGGGTGAGGTCTAGAGAAGTAGAGAACCTCGAGGGGGGCTCGTGTGAGCGTCTTCCAACCTCGGCAGGGTTGTCCCAGGAGGAGTGGGTGGAGGTGACCCTTAGGGTAGGCGATAGGGTCAGTGGGTGGGGTTCAGGGGGAGGAGTGTTAGCCCAGAGGGAGGCAGCCCATTTAGCCTTTCATTCAGCAAATACGAACAATGCCCACTCCCAAAGTACCACGGGGTGGGGGACGCAGTACAGGGGGGCGGGGGGGGCCCCGGGGGGGGATGGACCTTGTCAAAGAAGCACATACATAAATGCAAACTAGCAACAGTGGTAAGTGTTGCAGACCAGGCCTCGCTGGCAGCATGAGGGCTCTGGGTCCTGGGAGGTGGGGCACTGAGAGAAGACCCAAAGGAGAGGTGGGGAATCCCTGCTGCCCGGGTAGAGAGCAAGCAGCCCTCTTGCAGTACCAGGCTCAGCCAGCAGAGGTCAGTGCTGCACAGGGATGGGCTGCAGATGGGAGGGAAGGAGGAGGTAGTGGGCAAGTGAGGCTGGCCTGGTGGTTGTGGTGTAACCCGGCTGTGCACAGACTGGGGAAGCCTGGACAGTGGCAACCTGGGAGGCAAATGTGAGGAGCTGGCAGAAGGAAAGGAGGCAGGGGACAGAGGGTCTTCCCAGAGTGGCTCAAACCCACTACTCAGCCTTGTGTATGTGTGATGCCTGCACCTTCCTAGGACAATCCTGGGACTGTGGCGCGGCCAAGGGAAGAGGAACCTGGGGAGAGGTGGCTCCCTGAAGGGGCAGCCTGGAAAATCTATGTGGGTCTAGGAGTAGCGCAGAAAGGCTGGCCCTCCTGGTTACCTGGCTCCTACTGTCCTAGTGCCATTTTCCTACCCAGCCTCTCATTTGCTCCTCATGACTTGAAACTGCCTTGTTGTGTGACGTTGGACAAGTGTTTTGTCATTTGTAAAATGAGAAAACCGCTTTGAGGACAAAGTGATATGGTGGTTCAAATCACCGGGCACTGACTTGGCCCATGGTAGAGTCTCAGTAATGGTGGGGAGTTCTCTGCTTCCTCCTTGAAGGTAGGAGTACATGCTAATAATTATTGATTTGTTGGTAAGGAAATCATAACCCATGCGGGGGTGGGGGGAGTAATTCCTCCCATATCGCACCTCAAGTTAGTCTCAGAGGTGGGACCAGAAAGCGGCTCTCATGGGTCCAAATGCCCCTCCACCCCTCACCCACAGGAGGGGTTGCCAGGGCCGGGGTCTGCTCCAGAGACCCCCTAGTGGCTTGGTCCTCCTCCTGTCCACAGACACTTTACCGACAGACCCTGGATGCCCTGCAGACACTGCTCAACGCCCTCTTTGTCGAGGACCCCACTCCTGCTGGGCTGAAGAGCATCTTGGAGGTGTGGGGGCAGGGAGGAGAGGAAGGACAGAGAGGAAAGGAGACCTGGCTGGGGGGCGGTGGGGAGGCTGTGCCCAGAAGGAGGGGTTTGAGTTCTGGGTGTCATCTCGTGCCAGTGTTCTGCCTCCCTGTCGCTGGTGCAGACCCTTTTCCAAACCCCTTCTCTGTCACTCTCTCCCTATCCCCCGTGTTCCTGTTCTAGCTGCCCCTATCGCTTTGCCTTCTCTACTCTCGTCCCTGTCTCTCTCTTTATCGTGACTCCCCACCGTTCATCTCTCTCCCCACTGGCCTTCGTCCTCCCTCTCGTCTTCCAGTCCTGGGCCCCGTGTCTCCCTATGCTCCAGGAGGAGGAGGAGGAGGAGGGCTGTGGACAGTTGCCTTTATGCCCTCCCTGCAAGCTTCCTGCTGATAGGTGAAGGTCGACCTGCCCACCCAGGCAGGAGAGGCTGGCCTCCAACCTGTGGCTCTGAGTCTCGTCCTTGTCCTCACAGCCCCTGGGGCCCTGGATGAACTCCGGGAAGACCCATGAGCGAGCACGGGCTGTGAACAGCAACGTCTCTGTGTTGAACCACATGTTTCTGACCCTGCCTTTCTTTGTGAGTGGCCCCTGGGAGGGGAGGACACTCATAGGGAGAATCTTCCTGGCTCCAAGGGAGCCCATGCATCTGTCCAGAGATTGCCAGGTGACCCTTGTCATCCTCAGAGGACTCTGCTATCAGGGCCAGACCATCCAGCTCTGGTCACTATTTACTGTATAGTATTATTGAACCTTTAAGACCCAGTCCCTAAAGTTATGACACAAACAGATGTCCTCGGGGTTTCCGGCACTGGGGCTTCTGCTGGGGAGGCTCATCCTTCGCATTGGAGATCCTGATGAGGAGATTGGCCGGAAGGCTCTGGACGGCATCATCATCCTCTACACTATCCTGGAGCTCCAAAAACGTAAGCCCTTTGGCGTGCCTCTGAGGCGAGGCTTCTGGGCAGGTGCTCAGCCTGGGAATCTGCTGGAGCCTCCAGTGGGGTCTGCAGAAGCTGGTAGGAAGTCTCAGTCCCCACAGAACCAGAGGAGAAGGGCTACAAACAAACCTATTTCGATTTAAGCAATCCTTCTCTCCGAGCCCCTCCTCGCCTTCCAGTGTCATTTTTAACAATTATTTTTATTTACGAAAAAATTTTTTGAGAGAGAGAAAATGAATGAGTGGGGGAGGGGCAGAGGGAGAGAAAGAGAATCTTAAGCAGGTCTCACTCTCAGCGCAGAACCCGATGCGGGGCTCCATCCCACAGCTCTGAAATCACGACCTGAGCTGAAATCAAGAGTCAGGCACTCAAGCGACCGAGCCACCCAGGCGCCCAAGTGTAATTTGTGACTCCCATTTGCACAGCCCTACGACCGCACCATATGCCCGCCCGGGCACGGTAGCCCTCATGTGCTGAGAGCCGGGCAAGGCTGTGTCTTAATTCACCACCGCATTCCGAAGGCCCGGCCCTGGGCCTGGGCACGGGGTGGGTGCTCGGTGAATCTTCTATTGAACGAATGAACAAAGAACAGGTCCCACGTTAGCGTCTGGAGTAGCTAAGACCTGCAGGTGGGAGAACAATGCTGGATCCAGCTTTAGGGAGCCGGTGACATGAAATGAGCTGACACAGGCACCCAGCTGGCACTGAACCTAGGGGCACAGAGTCTCCGCTGTTACCTGCCTCCTCCCTTTCTCCACAGTCCCGACCTTGCCCAAGGGACTTCGGCATGTTGTTTCAACTTTCCTGGCTCTGGAGGCAGAGTGACCGGGCAATCTGAAATCACATTTAACTGGGTATCTTGTATTTTCTCTGGTGACCCCCAGACCCGCACTGTTAGATTCTCAAGGGTGACGTGGTTTGTCCACGCCCACTGAGTGTAGCCAGCAGCAAAGCTTGGCTTTGAACCTGGGTCTGTCTGATTCCAGGTGTCAAGCTTCCTCCCTTTACAGACAACCCACACATCTGGTCCATATAGTCCCTCTGCCTCGACGGCCCTTTCTTCTGTTTATGTCTTGCATACCCTGGGGGGGATCCAGGTAGGACCCAGGCTGGGCCACAATAAGGCCTTAGGAAACGAGCCTGAAATATGTTTCCTTCAGCAAAAAACATGCCAGGTCTATTCTAGACACCAAAAATACAGCAACGAAGTTAAATAATCCTCCCTATTGAACTTAGCTTCTTGTCGTCAGGAGACAACCAAATAAACAAGTAATACATAAAGTCAGATGATGGGCACTGAAGGGAAAAAAGGCAGAAAAGGGAGTGTGGGAAGGCCAGGGTAGTGTAGAGGTATCACTACACACGCACCAGGACAGCAAACGGGAAACGCGCAGCTCGCTTCATGGGATGTGCAGCCACGGGGGCCCTTGTGCCCCGCCCATGGACGCATGTCTGGTCCCCACCGGAACACCATTTGTCAGCATCCCCTGAAGCTGAGCCTAGATCCACCCTAGGGCCCAGCAGGTACACCCCTAGCTACGTACCTAACAAATGTGTGCCTGACATTCCCCAAAAGGCACGGACTAGGCATACCAGAATGTTCGAGCAGCACTACCGCTGGAGACGACCCAAATGTCCGTCGGAAGTAGGAGAGAGAAATAAATGCTGGTGTCTTCACACCGTGGAAAGTGACACGGCACCAAGACATCTAACCTGTGGGTTTAGGAGCCAGGACAGTGGTCACCCCGGGTAGGGGAGGGGACAGAGGACTGAAAGGGAGCCAAGAGGTGCTTCTGGGGCGCTGACCACATTCTGTTTCTTGGCCTGGGTGCCGGCTTACATGAACATATTCACTACGTAACAATGGGCCAAGCTGGTTACCTACGATTTGTGTACTTCCTACATCTATGTTTAATAAAAAGTTAAAGAAAAAGGGTGGGGCGGGGGGGGTCGGGCCTTACGGAGCAGGCTTTCTTCTTGCAGGAGCCAGAGATAAGGAAGAGACCAATAAGAAGGAGCTGTATGAGAGCAACAAGCGATTCCTGGGGCCCTACAACCCTGTCTGCCCATGCCAGAATATTCTGCGTGTGATCGCGGTGACCGCCTGCTGCCCATCAGCCCCGGGGCCTTCCTGGGAACAGCCTGCCCCAGTGCCTGCTCCCCGCCTTCCCTCTTTCCAAGCTCAAGTCCCCTTTAAGGAAGCCTTCCCCAACCACATGGGCCCCACCCCGAGTGCCCCGACCTCCCCTGGTCTGTGCCCAGAAGCATACCCCCTCTTCTGGGAGCAGGGGCCATGTCGCCCCTTCTTTTGTAGCTCCTCCCCAAAGGGTTGGACACCCACAGATGAACGGAGTATGCGTGGCCTGCCTGCTGACTTCTGCGTGCGTCGCTAGGGGTCTGTCCATGGGTGTCAGTGCCTCTGTGCCTGTTTCAGGAATTTGGAGACTTCCTGGGACCCCAGCAGGTGAAGGACCTGCTGTTAGCAGCCCTGGAAGGCTTGAAAGGCAGCTCAGAAGCCCGGGAGAAGGACTTGGGGGAGATGATGCAGCTGGCCTCGGAGGTCGCCATCAGCTCGGTGCTGGAGTGGTACCACCACAGGGTGGTGGAGGTGGTAAGGCCCCCTGCGGGCAGGGGCTGGGCAGGGAGACCCCGCAGGGCCTGCTCATCCCTTGGGACCGGCCATCTGGCAGTGGCAGGATGGCGGGTGCCGGAACCCCAAGGCACCAGGGCGGGGCAGGGGTGGTGGTGGTGGTGAGTTCTAGGTGCCTCGACTTGCAGGTGAGAAAGAACTCACTTGATCCGGTGGGGGTGGGGAGGGCAGCGAGGACCCCTGGCTGTCTCCCAGGGAAGGAACAGGCGTGCCGCTCCCCCCTCTCTCCCCCTCTCTCTCCTGGGGCCCTCCTCTCTCTCTCTCTCCTCTCCCCTGCCACTCTATCCTGTCACCCCCACTTCCTGCCTTCTCTCATCTCCATGATCTCCCCATGCCTGCCTCGGGCCTTCTCCAACCGGCCACCCGCCTGCTCACGGCCGCTCCCGGGGTGTGCCCCAGATCCCGGAAATCATGCAGGCCATCCACATGCAGCTGAACCACATCCAGGAGCCACGGGCCCGCGAGGTGGCCCTGCTGCCCGTCTCCCTCCTGGCCAGCTCCTTCATGACCGAGGTGGTGGTGGCCCTGCTCACGTGTCCCCTCCCGCTGGACAGGTACTGACTGAGGGGTTCCCCCCACCACTGCTCGGAGGGTTGGAGCAGCCCCCATCCTGGGCTAGGAACCTGTCCTTCCACCCAGAGAAGGCCCTTGTCCTCCCAGCTGGTCGCTTTTCCGTAAGATCTGTGGTGCTTCTGACAGCCATTCAGCATTTCCAAAGCACTGGATACGTCCGTGCAGGGCGCTAATACCTTCTCTCCTTGGTACAACAACCCCATTCTACAGATGGGCAAACTAAGGGGAAGTCTCTTGTCCTCGGCACCCAGTGAGCAAGCAACAGGATGAGGACCTGAACTCAGATTTGACCAACTCCGAGCCCAGAGCGCTAGGGGTGCCGTAGAAAGGAGGCTTGAGTGTTGGTCCTGACCCTGCCTCCACCTGCTGTGTGGTCTTGGGTGGTGTACTTGCCCGCGCTGGGCTTCAGTTTTTTCCCCTAGAGGCGGAAGGGGAACTACTCCCTGCAGAGTTCCCACCCCAGATGGCTGCTTGTGACAAATAATGCAGCCAGCTGAGCTAAGTGCCTGCCCAGGGCTGGACGCTGCCAGGGGCCGGATGGGCAGAGGGGACTGTGGCCAGAGAGGCCAGACTGACTGCTCCAGCCTCCCAGTCCAGGAAACACTCCCACACGTTTCTGAATGAACAGAACAAGGCAGCAAGTTGTGGGACCCACGCCTTAAGATGGTTGTTTGAGCATGAGGGCAGAATTGTGCAGGGCTGTGTGACGAGGTGTGTCTAGTAGGGACAGCTGGTACCATTCACAGAGGCCAGGGAGATCAGTTAGGAAGGTGAGGGCCAGGGTGATGCATCCCCCTCCTCCCACCCAGAAGAATTTAACCCTTTTTGGCCACCCCACCCCCACCCCAGAGGGTTTCTTCTTGGAATCACTAAACCTTCAGACTCATAAGACCGGCGGAGGTGGGGGGGGGGGGGAGGGCACACCTGACATCAGAGTCACTCAGGATATAGGACAAAGCAATGACAGGGGCTCCTCTTCCCAGGAGTCCTTGCAGCAGCCCATGCAGCAGGCCAGACAGCACTGGGACAAAATTGAAGGCGGCCTGGCTCTCAGGGGCCACACCTCCACTTGCATGAGCCCCAGAGAGAGGGTCTCCTTACATCTTGTGCCCTGGAGGCCTCACATTCCCCACTCGGAGCTTAAGAGCTGGTCTCTTGGGCCTCTCAGGTGAAAGGTATAGGAGCTGCCCTGGCTTAGATGGCTCAGGCCTCCTGGGAACCGCTGTCTCTCACAAAAGCTCTATAGACTTGGCTTCTGGGGTCCCCACGGGGGGGCGAGCCCCGTCCCAAGAGCCACCGCACCCCGGGAAGCTCAATGCTACAGCGTCCTCATCGGTTCTTAGAGTTAATTTATAGTTCCTCCCAGCCCAGATGCAATTTACCAATTGGGTCATTTTTACTATAAGCGATGTTGCCTAGCAACATAGTTGACATACTATCTTTATCATGTTTCCAGGGGAACAGAGCTGGAAAGTTAATGGAAGGTTCACATGCTCATGCAGAAGGGGGAAAGGGTTCTGTTAACCCGTTAGTGCACTGGCTGGTCAGTGCTTTCAGCTCCCCGTGACAGAAGTGCTCACAGGCTGGCCCAGATGCTCCCCCCTGCCTGGAGTACTGACTTCTAGGGGACAGGAGCAGGCACTCCTTGAGATTGTGTGACCAATGCAAGGTCCAGGTCCTAAGGAGCCCTCCTGGCATAGAGGAATGATCACAGGTTTTGAAGGCTGGTCACTTCCTGACTCTAGCTCATTAGCTGTGTAGTCTCGGACTGGTGATTTCACCTCTCTGAGCCTCAACTCCCATCTGTAAGATGAGAATAACAACCCACCTCGAGGGTCATTTGAGAATTCAGTGACCTTGAATGTCTTGAATATCTCGTTCACGGCTATATGCCCAGAGGTTTGCTTAGTGCCTGGCGTATAGCAGGTGCTCCATATTTGCTGAATAAGTCGTGTAGAAAGCACCTGATATGATATGGGAAATAGGGTTTTCAATAATTGTTAGCCCCCTGCCTCTTAGAGAGTGTTTTCTGGACCATTCCTTGCTGACTCACCCATGGGTGCCATTTCGAGGGCATCTTGTCTTCTTCCCAAAACTGCTGGGAGGCTGGGTGGGGCTAGTGCCCTGGTCCCCACTAACCATCTCCCAACCCCTGACCTCCCAGCAACGGCGCAGATATGTGGAGGCAGCTAATACTGTGCAAGCCCAGCTGTGATATCCGAGACCTCCTGGATCTGCTCCTGACGAGCCTGAAGGAGAAGCCCTTCACCAAGAAGGGCCGGGCCTCGATCGTGCCCTTAGCGGTGAGGACCCACCTCGCCTACCCCATGACTGCCTGGTCCTAGGCTCCTCCCTCTTCCCTGCCTGCCGAGCTGAGCTCAGCACACCCAGCTTCTAGGGCCCTGCTCTGCCAGGAACTAGTTGTGCACCTTGGGCACACTTGTCCATCTCTGGGCTCTTGTTTGCGACCCACTGGATGGCCCAGTACTGCTGCTTACAGGGACAGCAGCAGCCTGGGAGGAGGAGACCAAATGACCTGGGACACACAGACCTGAGTCTGAGATCTGGCTTTGCTGAGTTAGTATTTTGTGACCTAAGGAAGTCACTTCACCTCCTTGAGGCTCCGTCTCTGCATCTGTAAATGGAAATGATAAAGTCTGCTCCCTATGGTGGCTGAGAAGGTGGCTGCCAGACTCAGAGGTCAGCCCTGAGAACACAGGAGGCAATGCGACTGCAGGAAGGTGACTGGGTGGGAGGATAGATTTCTCTCCGCTTCTATCATTGGCACCTTGGTCCTAGCCAGCTAGACAATACCCCTGCTCATTTCCCTGCTTCCACTCCAGCTCCTCCTACAATCTGTACCACAGCCAAAAAATCTTTGAAAATGCACCTCTGCTCTTCTCAATACCCTCAATGCCTTCCCATCGCCCTTGAGAATAGCACGGTGTCCCTACCTGTGCTTAAGGCCGTGCACCCTTTGCCAGCCTCACCACACTCCGTGGTCCCTCTTACTTAAGCCCAGCCTTGTTGTTCTTCGTCAGAAGTTCATACACACTATGCAATCTCCGTCACAGGGCCTTTGCACATGCTGTCTCTCTCCTGAACTTCTCTCCACTAACCTAAATCCTACTCATCCCCCAGCTCTCAAGTCAAGCATCACCTCCTCAGGGAAGCCCGCCCTTATCTCCCTGACATGATCAAATCCGTGCATCTTATACTTTGCTTCACATACTTTATCTTGGGAGAGTTTACCCCAGTTGTGACTTGACAATAGTGTGTGGAGTCCTTTGAGTAATCTGTGAGATGCACGAATTCAGTGCCTGAACCTGTTTTGCCCACCGGGGTATCCCTAATGTCTAGCGTATACAGGTACATAGCAGACATTAAAAAAAAAAAAATTGTTGAACTGATTCATTTAGTCAACAACAGTAATTGAGCACCTACTGTGTGCCGGGCACACATAATTTCTGGGGATTCAGCAGAGAACAAGGCATGCTGGTGGAGAGAAGCAAAGACATGGTGGGTGGAGGGGTGGGTGATGTTACCCCTTAACAGAGGAGGACAGTGTTGCTCGGTGACATCCCAGGTCTTAGCCAAGGTCACAGAGCTAGTGAGTGGTGGGGCCAGGGCTCGGACCCTGATCTCCTAGCTCTGAATCCTGCGTTTTGCCACCGTGTGCCTTTGCCCCTCTCCCCCAGCACTGAGTTCTACGAATAAGGCATGGGCACCCGCTCCTTCCCTGATTTGGTCACTCATCGTTTCCTCTCTCAGCTGTTGTGTGTTAGTGTATCCTTGAGTCACCCGTTTGTGCTTTTTGTTCAAGCGTAGTCCGAGCACGGATACAGTGCGGACTCATTGTTATCTTACGGTGTCGACAAACCATTTGAGCAAGACTGAGCCAAGAGCAGAGCCCTGCAGCACATCACTAGAGACTTCTCTTTATCCTGCTGACCGTGTTCTTTGGATACAAGCATTATCTTTGGTCTACTGAAAAATGTAAAGGCTCTGAGTCCCAAAAGCTTAGCTTAGCTTGCCGCTCCCTCACTATATAACCATCTCTAGCCTTGGTATTTAGATCTGTAAAATGGGCAGTAATAGCTCCTGCCTTGTCTATCTTACCTGTTCGGAAAAGTGAAATAGTGTGTGCGGAAGGG
This sequence comes from Herpailurus yagouaroundi, assembly GCF_014898765.1. NCBI lineage: Eukaryota > Metazoa > Chordata > Mammalia > Carnivora > Felidae > Herpailurus > Herpailurus yagouaroundi. The sequence goes on from NW_024412388.1 coordinate 44,378,386, forward strand.
CTTCCCGAGCTGTAAAGTACAAACTGCCATTCGTGGTCCCCACCCAGCCCTCCTTGTGTGACTTGTTTCCCTGGGAACATGCCAACTTCACAATCCAAGGCTTTTCCCTTGGGCCGGCTGCCTGGGGGCACGGATCTTGGCCATTTCTTCGTAAAGAAGGCTTCTTTCCCACCCCTCCCCTCATTCACCCTCCATCGCCTGTGGGGCTGGCGGGAAGAGGACCAGAGACCCCAGTTTACAGAGGATGAATGAATCTGAGGCCCAAAGAGGGCTAGGGAGTGATGGACCAGAATGAGCCATCCAATCTTGTGACCCCCGCCTGTCACCTCCCCCTGCCCCTGCACTCTCCTCCTGCCAGTGAGGCCTTAGTGGGCCGAGTGGGAGGCGGGCCCAGGCCAGGACAGACTGCATAGCAGGTGGAGAAGTTGGAAGGTGAGCACCCGTCAGGTCCCAGGGAGCATCGTGGGTCAAATACCAACAAAACCAAGCTTCCGGGACTTTGGAGGGCTGGTGTGGGGAGTCATGGATGGAAGGGGCAGGGGGGTGATCAGTAGGCGTGGAGTGACAGAGTCCAGGTCTGGGCCTCCCTGGCTCCCACTCAAGGCTGGGGTTAATTTCTCTTGGTTGCTGGGCACCAGGGGATCCAGTGACGGTGGCCTGGTTTAATGGGCCAAATTGAAGGGGCAATGGGTGCCCCCTCACGGTCTCTGTGCCTGTGTTATGAATGAGGAAGAGGCAGGGCATCCTGTACCTGGTGTCTGAGTCCCAGACACCTGGGACTTGAGTCCCAGCCCTGCTCCCAAGGGCTGGGTGACCATGGGTGTCTTCTCCCTTCTGAGTTTGTCTCCCCACCTTCACAACGGGATCAAGACCCCGCCTGACAGGGGCACCTGGGCGGGGCTCAGGCGGTTAAGCATCTTAACTTCGGCTCAGGTCATGATCTCAGGGTTCATGAGTTTGAGCCCCGAGTCCGGCTCTGAGCTGACAGCTCAGAGCCTCGCATATACTTCTCGGGTTATGTCTCTCTCTCTCTCTCTCTCTCTCTCTCTCTCAAAGATAAACAAACATTAAAAAAATTTTTTAAAAGACTCCACCTGACAAAAGGTGGGAGAGGATCCCTCTACCATGATTGTTCCAGGGTTGTGTCAACATCAAGGAGGCAGGCTATTGTTCTCGTGTAGGGCTCACCCAGACAGCCAGGAGTTGGGGTGCGGTAGGGGGCGTAGAGAGCTGGGCTCTCCCAATTAAAAAAAATTTTTTTTTAATATAATTAATTTGAGAGAGAGACAGAGCAAGCAGGGGAGGGACAGAGAGAGAGAGAGAGGGAGAGAGACAATCCCAAGCAGGCTCCACACTGTCAGCACAGAGCCTCATGCGGGGCTAGAACTCAGGAACTGTGAGATCACGACCTGAGCCGAAACCCAGCGTCGGAGGCTTAACTGAGCCACCAGGCGCCTCTGGTCTCTCCCAATCCGAGCCCGAGAAGAGCAAAGGTCCACGTCCAGCTTGCTAGCGAAGCGACCCGGGCCCCTACCGGAGCCTGCAGCCAGCCTCCCCTCCGCCCCCAGGCAGCCAGCGGGCTGTGCGAGCTCCTGTCGGTCAGCAGCTGCGTGGGCTTCGTGAGGCGCGTCTACCCCCAGCTGCTCCTGGCCCTGCTCATTCAGGTCCATTACCACATCGGCCTCAACCTGCCTGGCCGCGTGGCTTTGCGCAAGGACGCCAAGAAGGACGCCCAGCCCTCCGTCTTCGTACCGGTGCGGTATGTCCACTGGGGGGGAGCCACCCAGCGAGGGTCCTTTTGAGCGTCGTCAGGGCGATCGATCAGTAGAAATTAGCTTTGGGACTAAAGGAGAAAACAGAAGCACACTTTTACGAGAGCCAGTACATTTCTTCAACAACTGTTTGGGAGCACCTGCTGTGATGTGTGGGCCAGGCTCTGGCTGACACTGGACAATGGCAAGCAATCAGCTCACAATTTCGTTTCTCCCCCGGGCTCTCTAGAGATATTGTTTGTATTAGAGTTGTATCCACGGCCCACCATTTTATTTTCTATTTTTTAATAGAGTACCTTTTCAAATGTTTATTTTTGATAGAGCAAGCCCACGTGCAAGTGGGGGAGGGGCGGAGCGAGTGGGGGACAGAGGATCCCAAGCAGGCTCTGGGCTGACGGCAGAGAGCCCGATGCGGGACTTGAACTCATGAACCGTGAAACCATGACCTGAGCCGAAGTCAGACGCTTAACCGACTGAGGCCCCCAGGAACCCGCCCCCCACCGTTTTATTTTTAATTATTAACCGGTGTAGGTAATATACGCACATGGGTAAAAGTCTCAAAAGACGTTGGAGGTGAGTCTCTTTTCCTCTCCTTACCCAGTGACCCTCCCCAGAAAAACCGGGTTCTTTCATACCCTTCCCCAGCTGGTTTATGCAGAGATAAGCACACATTTAGATTTCTGTTTTTATACCAACGGTAGCGGACTTTACAGTTAGACATTTTTGCTTTGAGCAGCTACTATATCTTGGAGATCATACATGTAGAGCTGCCTCATTATTTTTAACAGCTGCATAATATCCCCGTAAGTGCAGTTTCAAGGTACCATAGTCTATTTAACCAGGATCCTCTCGATTTAGGTACTTTGCAGCCCTTGACACTTACAGATGGTGCTGCAGTGAGCTCGTGTGTATGTCTCTAGGCGTGACTGTACATGTAGGACGAATTCTTGAAAGTAGAATGGGCGTGTCCAAGGGTCCCTGCATCGAAATCTCGAGCTGGGACAGGCATGCGCAGTGGAAAGTGCTGGTGAGCCGTGAGTGATGAAGGGGAACGCGGCAGCACCCCCTGCGGCACCCAGTTTGCCGAAGCGCCCTCCCCAGAGGGCACAGAGTGCAGCCGTGTGTGAGAATGACTGTCCCACGGCTTTGCCGGCACAAGGGAACAGACACGTTTGTCTCTGCGGATCTGAAAGTTGGAAAAAACGCTGTGATTTTCATTCGCGCCCCTGTTATTTTGAATGAGGTGGAAGGTGAAATGCCGTTTGTGTTTCCTGTTCTGTGAGCAGTGTTTGCCCCGTTTTATACGGGACTGCTGGGGATTTTTCTGGTGAGAGCGTTTTCTGTGCTGAGGACGTTAAGTCTTTGTCACTCGTGTTCCAGTTTGTCACTTAACCTGCAACATTTCATGGTCGTTTGCCATCCAGAAGGTTTACGTTTGTGTGTAGTTGAGTTTATCAGTCTTTTTGTTTTTAATGTTCATTAAAAAAAAGTTTTGTTTTTTTTTTTTTTTTGAGAGAGAGAGGATGCAAGTGAGCAAGGGGCAGAGAGAGAGAGAGAGAGAGAGGAAGGGGCGGGGCGGGGAGAGAGAGGGAGAGAGAGAATCCCAAGCAGGCTCCACATTGTCACGTTGGGCTCGAGCTCATGAACCGTGAGATCATGACCTGAGTGGAAATCAAGAGTTGGACGCTTAACCTATTGAGCCACCCAAGTGCCCCTGTCAGTATATTCTTTTTTGGCTTCTGTTGTGTAATGCTCAGAGGGGTACACGTTGAGGGGCGGAGGGCGAGCCCTTGTGTGGCGGGGCTTGAAGTTAGAGCACCTTGGATTTGAGTGCTGGTTCCATCATTTAGGCTGTGTCCACTGGGTAAACTGCTTTAGCCTCTTGGCGGCCTGGTGTTCTTGCCTACGAAATGGGGGCAGTCTTCCTGCCCCACAGGTGTGCTGGAAGGACAAACAGGACCGCATCCCAGCGCGACACCACGTGCCAAGGCCGGGCCACCCATGCTGACTCCGCCAGCACTCGTGAGGCCGGCACCCCTGACTCAGAAAGCCGGCGGGCTCCGGGGCAAACAGAATCAGAGGAAAGCAGAGGAGGCGCTGGGTGGGGGAGGGAAGGGGAGCACGTGGCGGAGAAGTTCTCGACTGTCTAGCGATGAAGAGCGTGGCCTCCCTGAGCCAGGCTGTCCGGGGAGCGTCCCCCGCCCTGCGTAGTGATGTCCACTTCTGCGCCCTGCGGCAGCCCCGCACTTGGACGCAGCTCCGCGTTGGGTCGTTGGCCCCCCCATCCCGCTGTAGGGTCAGGGGCAACACATGCTCCGCTTTGCTGGGAAAAGCTGAGAACCTTCCAGGGAGGTGACGCTCCCGGAGTGGGTGTTTCGGGGAGACAAAGGAGCCGCGCCACCATCCCCAGACTTCCTCTTAGGGTCGCCTCCCCCTTTTTGCAAAGCAGCACAGACCTCACTTGGGGGCTCCTAGCGCTGTATCTTTGGGAGGGGGGTGGGGAGGAAGGAGGAAGGGTAGCGGCATTTTTGTTAAAATTTGGAGGCTGTTGGAGGAAACGGTGGAAGCGTGGAGAGGCCGGACCAGGCCTGACGTGCCGCTGCGTCCGGGTCAGGGGAGGGGTCCTTCAGTGCCTCCAGGTTGGCGAATCACTCCTTACGTGCCCTGAGGGGGTGAAGGACTCGGGGCCAGCGCAGGTGACTGTACAAGTGAGCAGAGAGGACTGTCCTGCAGGGCGCTGCCCGGTCATGGGCGTGAAGGAGTGGGGACGAGTGAGGCAGGACCCCGGGGGCTCAGCTGGGGAGGCCTGGCCCCCACCTCTCCCTCTAGGGAAGAGGCTCAGGAGAAACGGGAAGATAAAGCAGCATTTCTGAAAGGAAGGAAGTTCTGCTTCTGTTTACTCTCTTTCTCAAAGCTAACAATCATTTTTAAAAAGCCTCTTTGTCTGGAGACACCAATTATCGCTATCTAACAATCAGCATGGCCGAGAGATGCGAGTCTGGCCAGATGGGAGCTGCTGGGAGGGAGTCCCGGCCTGTGGGAGCAGGTGGCGGGAGATCTCAGCCCCCTTGTCTTGGCAGCTGGGTGGTCAAAGTGGTGAAAACCCTGCTGCTGAGGATGGGCTGCTCATACGAGGTCACCTTTCTGGAGGACCAGGGCGGCTGGGAGCTCATGGGGCAGGCCGAGAACCACCACCGCGGAGTGTCCCTGCTGGCAAGGTGAGGCTGGGGCTCCCTGGGGCAGGGGGTGCAGGGAGGCAGAGACCCCAGCATCTTCACACACACGTGGCTTCGCGTCTGTCTCTGGGCCAGACCCTTCCCTCGGTCCATCACCTGTTTTCTGAATGGCGGGGTATCGCCTATCTTGGCGGGTGGATGCCACACACATGAATAATGGCACACGGTCCGTGGAGGCTGTGGCTATGACAGTGCCCGGCAGTTGTGGAGCACTTAGCATACTTACAAAGCACCTTTTCTCGCGGTCTTGGGACTTCGGTGCCCACGCTAATACAGAAATGGTGGGGTGGTCTAGTATTTCAGTGTCGGGCCTTGGCGTCGGTCTGCCTGCGTCTGAGTCCCAGCTCATCCCCTCCCCGCTGTGTGTCTCAGGGCAAGTTCCTTCCCCTCTCTGTGTCTCAGTGTGCCCATCAGTAGTGTGGAAATAGGAATAGGACCCATCGCCAGGGTTTGGGATGAGGGTTGAATAGAGTACTTTGAACAGCCCCTGGTAATGGCAAGAGCTCAACACAGGTTAGCTTTCGCGATCATTATGCTGACCAGTGGGCAGGGATTATCAACGCACATTTTGCAGAGCAGGATGCCAGGGTGCAGAGAGGGACAGTTAATGCACCAAAGGTCACACAGCTAGGAAGTGGCAACGCTGGGAGATGACCTCCTGATCCAGACCAGGCTCTTCCCTTGCAACCATACCCAGCCTCGCATAAGGTTGGGAAGGCGTACCTCGATTTTGGTGATGTGGCTCCTACAGTCTGTTCTTTAACCCTGCGCCCTGAGTGCCCAGGATGGTGCGGTCCCCGGGGGTCTCGTGATACAATTGCATTTATTGAGCACCTCCTGTGTTCTAGGCATCATGCAAAGGGCTGTATGCTCTGTGCTCTTGGGCGAGCTTTCTCACTCTGAGCCTCGGTTTCCCCATCTGTAAAACAAAGCAGTTAAACCAGGTGGCCTCTGAGAGCCTGTCGGGGTGGGAAATCCTGGGAACACAGGCCCCCAGGTGCCCCTGACTTGCCCAGAGTTTAGATTGCCAGGCCAGACCCCACCCAGCAGGCCCCCGGGGCTGGAGAGCCTGAGAGGACTGCTCGCCCCTCCTCACCCCCAGGGCCATGGTGCATTACTCCTGCCAGGAGCTCTGCCGCATCCTCTACCTGCTCATCCCGCTCCTGGAGAGAGGCGACGAGAAGCACAAGATCACTGCCACCGCCTTCTTCGTGGAGGTACCGAGGGGCAGCGGGCACCGGGTGAGGCTCCCCTGGGCCTCCCGGAGCACAGACCTCAGTTCACGTGACCAGTCATTTCTCCTGTGCAAACAGTACTTAACAACTGAGAGTTTCATGAGCATGATTGCTCTAGAATACAAAGGCCTCATAGAATTTCCCTTTGGTCCTCCTCTTTCCACCCCTTCACCCCATTCTACTCTCCCCAGACTCCCCTCATGCCCAGGCAACCCCAACCTTTGCTGGGCAGTGCCATGTGCTGGGCACCAGACCTGCAGGGTTGGAGGTACAAATATGAAATTGACTCTGCCTAGCCCTCAAGGAATTTTCAATGCGGTAGGGAAGCTGGAGGACACCGTAATTATAACATGGGGTGCCATGGAGTGACCTGTGCTATGATGGCGGAAGTCCAGGCTGTGGCGGAAGAAAGGAGACTGGAGGTGGTGGTGGTGGTGGGAGCATCAGGGAGGACTTCCTGGAGGAAGTAACATCTAAGCTGAGTTGAATGTGTGGAGGGTACCAGGGGGTGCTGGGGGAGGTGAATCAGGAGGTTGGTTAGGGTCAGATCCAGAAGAGGACACCCACCAACAATTATAGCTAACATTTGCTTACTTATTTGAGGATAGATGGTTTTATTTCTTTTTTTAATAGGTAACATTTATTGAGCACTTACTATCCTCCAGGCACGTTCTTAGTGTTTTACACATATATTTGATCCTCATGATAATCCTGTGGTGCAGATGCTATTTCATCCCCCAGTTTAGAAGGGGAAACTGAGGCACAGATTTAAGTTAAGTTTTCCGAGGCCACACAGCTCGTAAGTGGCAGATCCAGGATTCAAACCCAGACACAAACCCACTCTCTCACTCCCTCCCTCTCTTTAGTTTAAAAAAAATTGCGGTAAAATATACATAACATAAAAGTTACCCTTTTAGCCATGTTTCAGTGTAGATCCCAGGGGCATTAGGTGCAGTCACATTCTTGTGCAGCTGTCAGCACCGTCCACAGAACTGCTCGTCGTCCTTCCTAAATGCAGCCTCTGTCCAAGACTGAAACTGTATTCGTTAAACACTATGCTGCCGTTCTGCCTCCCCAGCCCCTGGCACCCAGCACTCTGCTCTCTGTCTATGAACTTGGCATTGTAGGTTTCACATAAGTGGAATCATACAATGTCCTTTTGTGTCTGGCTTTTTTCACTCAACCTTATGTCTTCAAGGTTCATCCATGTTGTTAAAGGGGCTCAGAATTTCATTCTTTTTTAAGGCTGAGTAATATTCCCTTGGGTGTATATACCACCCTTTGTCTATCCATTCATCTGTCGATGGGGCTCTAGGCTTACCCTTTCCTTAACATTCCCCTGGAGCACTGAACAGTGGCTCTCCACCCTGGGGCAAGTGTCCTCAGCCTGGTCCCGGCCTTCTCCTCCTCCCCAGAAGACGTGGGCTGCTCTCGGCCAGAGCCGGGCCCAACACGTTCACTGTGGCACCTTGATGTAGCTCACGTGTCCCTCCCCGGCTTCCCCAGCCACTTCTGCTGTGACTGTCTATGTGCGTGCTTGCTTCTTCCAATGGCAGGTGAACTCAGGGGAGCCGTGTGACCCTGGCAAGTCCCGGAACCCCCCCGTGCCTCGGCTTCCTCGCTTATAGTATGGGGATAATAAATTGCCCACCTCATAAGGTTTTGCTGAGGATTAAATGAGTTCACGTGAAGCTCTGAGAATAGTGCTTGCACCTGGGAAGCACCGTCTGTGAGTCAGCTGTATTACTGCTGTTATTATTATCATCACCATCATCCTCATCAATATGCTTCCCTGCATCTCTAGCGTGTAGCCCAGAACCTGGTACAGAGCAGGTCTGAGCATCAGTTGGGTGGATGGGTGGAGGGGTGGGTGGAGCCTTTCCTGCCTCCTCCCCCTCTGATCCACGGCCCTGCCCCTCTCCCCAGCTCTCTCTTTTCATCATACAGACACAGGGCCTCAATAGTCACAGTGGAGGTAAGGCCAGGGAACGGATGGGAGAAGCATTCCTGAGGCTGACCAGGCAGGGGGCTGCCGTGGGTGGGAGGGTGGTGGAGAGAAGAAGGAGATGAGGGTGATGCCCAGTTTAGGGTTGGAGAGTGGAGGGCGGTGGTGCTAACCCCTGCCACGGGAACAAAGGGGAAGGGTAGTTCTAAGGAGGAAAGGAACCGAATTTCGTGTTGGACCTGAACTCATGCACCGAAAGTGTGCTCTAAGCACATACTCTACCCCAGAGCTTGTGTTAGGTAACAGGGACCCAAGGAGAGGCACTCAGTTTGTGTTCTCAAGGAAGCTCCAGAGGGCAGAGGGGTGGCAGGAGGCAGACGCATAAGTAGATAGGGGCACTGGGGTTTCCCTGTTCAGGGCTCCCAGAGAAGGGGGCAGTCCACCCAGACGAGGCCTGGGCACATTGTCAACCATGGCTTTGAGGGGGAGCCGAGTTTTAGACGGAGCCATGCAAGGTGCTTGAGTGGAAATGGGCGCCCTTGCAGAGGGGCATCCTGCCAGCACAGAAAGGACAAAAAGCCTGGGTCCTTCCACAGACAACGGACAGCTTAGTTAGCAGCTGGTTGGCGGTCAGAGTGTGAGGATGGGCATGGCGTGAATGAGGCCCCGGGGCAAGTAGGGCCCGATGGTGAAAGTCAGTGGGGGGCACAGGGGCTCTGAGCTGGAGAGTGACACGTTCAGCCTCTGGCAAACTGTTTTCCAAGTCAGGAGCTCTGGATGGCACCATAGACTAGAGACGGTGCCTTGAGTGTGATATGCCTAGGGCTGGCAGTTAAAATCCTGAGCTGAGGGGCTCACTGAGGACGGTGGGCAGAGGGAAGCCAGGCAGAGAGGACAGAGTCTGGCGTCACCAACACTGATGGCTGGGTGGGGACAGGAGCCAGTGGCTGGTACTAACTAGACCAGCACTGTCCAATATGATAGCCACCAGCCACATTGGGGCCTAGTCAGCCCCTGAAATGTGTCTGTCTGAATCGAAATGTGTTGTGAGTTTGAAATTGACACCGCATTTCAGACTTGATTCAAAAAAGTCTTAGAGACTAAAATATGTCAATAATCTCTTTATTGATTACATGCTGAAATGATAAGACTTTGGGTATATTGGGTCAAATAAGATGTATTACTAAAATTGACTGCATCGATTTCTCCTTTGCTTTTTTAATGCGGCTTCTAGAAAATTTAAATTTACGCACGTGGCTTGCTTCGGACAGCGCTGACCAGATAGCAATCGTTCATGCCCCACACTTAGCCCCTGGTCATCCAGGGTGTACTCCCCGTGCGTGGGGAGACGGATGGCTGCACTGGCCCTCGGCCCAGGGAGTAATTACCATCACCCCTGCAGCTTCTCCAGATGGAACAGGTGCGGCGGATCCCTGAGGAGTACTCTCTGGGGAGGATGGCTGAAGGCCTGAACCACCAGGACCCCATCATGAAGGTGCTGTCCATCCGAGGCCTGATCATCCTGGCCCGCAGGACTGAGAAGGTGAGCAGAGGACAGAGGAGAGCTCGGCCAGCCAGGCCCCGAGCTCAGGGAAGGGTGGAGCTTGGCCATCACGGACTCTCAGATGCTGGAACCCATTTCTGCCCCTGCCTCAGTTGCCCCATCTGTAAAGTGGGTAGATAGCCTTTAAAGATTCCCCATACATTTTATTCTTTCTGAAATAGTTTCCTTTTAAAAAAATGTTCACTTATTTATTTATTTTTGAGAGAGAGGGCACGTGAGTAGGCGGGGCACAGAGACGGAGAGAGGGAGAGAGAGAATCCCAAGCAGGCTCCTCGCTGTTAGCACGGAGCCCGATGGTGGGGCTCGATCCCATGAACTTAGAGGCCATGACCTGAGCTGAAATCAAGAGTCAGATTCTGAATCGACTGAGCCACTCAGGCACCCCTGAAATCGTTTCTAATCCAGATTTTTCACAATGACCCTGAAGGGAGTGTGTATAGGAGGGGTTGGGGATGACAGTAATCATTCTCGTTTTACAAATTAGGAAACTGAGTCCCAGATTGTTGGTGCATCTTAGCATTTTTTAAAGAAATGTTGGTTCATTTTTGGCAGAGAGAGAGAGAAAGAGGGTGTTCACACATAAGCACAAGTGCGGGAGGGGCAGAGAGAGAGAGAGAGGAAGAGAGGGAGACACAGAATCCAAAGCAGACTCTGGGCTCCCAGCTGTCAGCACAGAGCCCGACACAGGGCTCGAACTCACGAACCAGGAGATCGTGACCTGAGCAGAACTCGGATGCTCAACCGACTGAGGCCCCCCCCCCCCCCCCCGGCGCCCCCATCTTAGCATTTTAAAAAGTGCTTTGTTTTCTTCTGCCTGGTGCCGTTGCAGCTCAGGGTCTAGAGGGCCGAAGGGACAGGATGTAGACTGCAAGCTAACTAGCAACACAGGCCATCTACCTAGTGCCAACAAGGGGGTGGCCACAAAGGGCCTCAGGTCTCCAGGAAGGAGTGAGTGAGGACACAGAGGACTTTGGGGACGGGAAGAGCTTGAGTGAGGGCATTCCAGGCCGGTGGGATGGCATAACCAAAAACCTGGAGGGGTATCGTCTCCACCAAGTTTATCTCAGTGAATCAGAGGCTGGGGCTCTCACCTGTCAGCCCAGGTAGGATCCCCCATCCCAGATGGTCCTGCCCCACAGACTGCCAAGGTCCAGGCCCTCCTGCCCTCTATGGTGAAGGGCCTGAAGAGTATGGACGGGCTGCTGGTGGTGGAGGCGGCCCACAACCTCAAGACCATCTTCAGGGGGCAGGACCGGAAGCTGATGGACAGTTCGGTCTATGTGGAGATGCTTCAGGTCCTGCTCCCACACTTCAGTGATGTAAGGGATCCCACGGGGGTGGAGGGTGAGAGGGTTGGGGGGGGCTCTTTACTAGTCTGGGGGATGCAGTAGCTGCCACGGCCTTCTGGGGGCAGGGCAGACCGGAGTCAGCCCAGGGGGAGGGGCCCCTCGTTCCAACTGGCACACTGTTTGTGAGTGGTTTGCATGGAGAAAGTTCCTTCTCTAATTGGTTCCCACAGGGAGAGCTCTTTTGTAATGAAGCCTCCCCAGACATGTGCCTCCTTGCAATTGGCCCACCTCGCGAGGGCGCATTTTTTAATTGGTTCCAGCAGAGGGGGACGTTCTTTTCCACTTGGCACTAAGGCACCTTTTAGGTTAGTGGGGGGCCCTGGCTGGGGAGAGAGGGCAGAACTCTGGACCTAGGCTCCAGTGAGGGGGATGCTGGCCCCAGATCAGCCCCACCAGGTGGCCTCTGCTTTTCTCCGTCCATCTCCGTGCTTCTTGTGCCTGGAGGCCCCCCCCCCCCCCACCCAGAGTGAGTGGAAGGAAGGCTGATGCCTCCGCGTGGGGCTCAGAGGCCCAGGCAGCCTCTGGGAGGAGGGAGCACGCCTGAGCTTCCGGGTCTGCCCCAGTCACGACAGGACGTACGCTCCTCCTGCATCAGCCTGTACGGCAAGGTGGTCCAGAAGCTGCGGTCGCCTCGCACCCCAGCCGTAGAGGAGCAGCTGATGGGCACCTTGGTGCCCCTGCTGCTGACCATGCAAGACGGCGATGCCAAGGTGAGCCAGGTGAGTGTGCGTAGGCCCTGGGCCCTGCAGCCAATCCTCCCGTTAGGGAAACCAGGCCAGAGTCGCTAACCATCTGTCTTGGACAAGCCTGTTTCCCAAAGGCACCGTGGTGGAAGTCCTCCTCAAAAGGAACAACTGCACTTGTGCATTTCAGAGTGTTGTTTTTTTTTTAATTTTTTATTGATTAAAAAAATTTTTTTTGAGTTTATTTATTTGAGAGAGAGAGAGAGAGAGAGAGAGAGAGAGAGACAGAGACAGAGAGCATGAGTGGGGGAGGGGCAGAGAGAGAGGAAGACACAGCATCCGAGGCACCTTTTAGGTTAGTGGGGGGCCTTGGCTGGGGAGGGCTCTGGCTGGCTCCAGGCTCTGAGCTGTCAGCACAGATGCGGGGCTTGAACCCACAAACCACGAGGTCATGACCTGAGCTGAAGTCAGCCGCTTAGCCCACTGAGCCACCCAGGCGCCTCAGGCACTTGTGCATTTCAAACAGGCTTTGATTTTCCAAAAGTCAGTTTCACAAAACTGTTTTTCTGGAGTATGTTCTGGCTGTCGTGGAGTTCCCCAGCGCTGGCATTGTCCTCCTCTTGGTCCCCAGAAATGTGTGAAGACCCTGTTCCGCTGTTCCTGCTTCATGGCCTGGGAACTGCCAAAAAGAGCTTATAGCCGGAAGTCGTGGGACAACCAGCAGCAGACGGTGGCCAAAATTTGCAAGTACCTTGTGAGTGCTTTCGAGACTGAGTGGTTCCTGATGAGTGTGCTGGAGGGGGCCAACTCTTCCCTTTTCTCTTCCTTCTGTTCGCCCAAGCATCCTGCCTGGCAATTCCACGACCGCCCACAAGTTGTCGGCTTCTGAACGTGCATCTGTATTTCTGGCTTCTCGCTTCTAGTGTCCCTCTCCGGTGGCTTACCGGACACCTCCCTGGTGAACCACACGCACTTCAAGCTCAGCAGGCCTCTCTGAGCTTATGGCCTTCCTTCCCATTTCAATTCTGTTCCGTCCCTCTGGATCCCCAAAGTAGACACCTAGAATTATCCTCGACTCCATATCCGTCACCTTCCACATTTGACCAGTCTTTAATATCCTAAATATCTCTGCATCTGGTTTTCCCCTCCCCATCCCCACTGTCCTTGCCCTTAGTTCAAGACACAGATGTCTCCCAGCTGGGCTCTGGATCCAGCCATCGCCTGGCTCTTTCAGCCTTGAATCTCATCTCTTCTGATCCCATCCCCACTCGGGCCACCAGAGCGGTCTGGTTCAAACACGAGTCTGTCTGTATTATACCCCTGCTTTGAGAGCTTCAGCGGCTCCCTTTTCTGCATCAGCAATTGCCAGGGTGTATTCTCTGTGACACATTCCCACGAGAAATACCCCCGAGGGGACAAAAGAGGTTCTAAGATAAGTTTGGGAAACACTACCTTGTCATCTTCCTCTTGGAGGGTTGTCGTGTCATCAGGTCATTAAAGGCTCTGAGATGTTCGGTGCTGAGATTTTTCATGGTTGTTGAATCCGTGGATTCCCCAAGTTATTTATTTATTTGTTTTATTTATTAATTTATTTGTTTAAGGTCCTCTGCCCCACATGGAGCTTGAACTCACAACTCTGAGATCAAGAGTTGGCTGCTCTACTGACTGAGCCACCCAGGCACCCCTTCCCAAACTTATTTAACCACAGAACCCCCTTTCTAGGTAACACCTGACGGCATCCTGAATTAGGAGCAGGCCACAAACACCCAGTAGAACGGTAGAACGCGTCCTGCAGGATGCAGCCCTGTCCCTCCTCATAACATTTGGGAAGCTTTGCCATCTAGTCCCATCTACCTCCCCTGTTGTCACAGGCCAGGCTCCCCAGGACGCAGACTCAGAGACAGAGATTAGCACGCAGGAGGTTTATTAGGGTGCACCCTTGGGTTCAACACCTGCGGAAGGGAGGGCAGGGGGCAGGAGGAGAGGTCAAGCTGGTCAAGCTGCAGCGTAGCTTTGGGGGAGATCTCAGCCAACACTGCAGTGAGATTCCCCAAACTGGGGCCAGGGGTCAGGGCTCTACACCCCTGTGTCCGTTTGTTACTGGAAGCCAGCACCCTGGGAAGGGACGTGACCTTGGGCCAGCAGTTCTCTTCTGCGGAGGCGTTGTTGGGGCAATAAATGCTTCACACCAATGTGGGCGGGGCAGGCCAGCACCCTCCACACCACTCTAGTGAAACGTGCAGAGTAACAGATTCCAGGATTACGAAAAGGGCTGGATACGACCCTTATCGGTAATATTCAAAGCCTCCATGATGCAGTGCCTGATATTATTACTATCATTTCCCAGAAGGAAAAAGAGGTCTGGAGGAGGCGTTTGGCCAGGGTGCTGGTTCAGATACCTACAGCGACCAGAGAATGAGCATGCGCAGGAGTGGTGGGGGCTGGGGGCAACCCGGAGGGCCCGGGCCCTCTTGAAAGCACGAGTGGGTGCTCCGCTTCACTGTGCAGGCCGTTCTTGCCAGGTCCTCCGGCTTCACGAGAAAAGCTAGAAGCCCAGATTTTTATAAGACATTAATTAGCCATCAATTTAGCTTGTTTAAAACACTGCTGGTCACTGTTCTGCCAATGACTGTGGTTTGTGGCTTGTGACCTCTGTGTTAGACCCCTCTGGATTCTGTTTTGTTTTGTTCGTAGATTTTATTTATTTATTTATTTATTTATTTATTTATTTATTTATTTAATGGCGGGGGGCGGAGAGAGAGGGACAGAGAGAATCTTTAGCAGGCTCTGCGCTCAGTGCGGAGCCTAAAGCAGGGCTCGATCCCACGACCCTGGGATCGTGACCTGAGCTGAAATCAAGAGTCAGACGCTCAACCAACCGAGCCACCCAGGCTCCTCTAGATTCTGTTTTTGTTCTTTCAGCATCAACAGCGTCGCTCGTGTGAAGGTCAACTTCTAGCCCTAGCTTTGAGAAAGGACCAGTAACCCATTCATTCATTCATTCATTCATCCATTCATCCAATGCTTTCTGGGATCTATGCCACACCAACCTTTGTCCAGGGTGCTGAGGACCCTGAGCTGAGTGAGCTGGCCCCTTCTCTTGAGGGAACTCTGGACCCAGTGGGGGAGACATTGATATAAATAATTACAGCACGCTGTCATAGGTTGCAGAAGCTTGAAGAGTGGCGAGAGCAGCTCTGTCTGAGGGTTGTGGAAGGCTTCAGGGAGGAGGTGGCTCCTGAGATGAGCCTCAAGGGATGAGAAAGATGCATGAGATGAAGAAGAGAGGGAAGGGCACTCCAATCAGGAGCAACTGCTAGTACCAGGCACAGATCCGGGGACAGCAGGGGCACTGAAGCAGAGTGTGCATAGCCGGGGGAGGGGGCGGTGGTGGAAACTGAGGCAGAGGAGCATGATCACGAAGGCTTTGATGCCAGGCCCAGAGCAGACTGTCAACAGGAGAGTAATCATATTAGATTTTTCTTCATGTTTCTCAGCAGCCCCTTAGCAGGATGCCTGCCCCCCATGCCCCCTAGTTTCTACTTGATCGAACTCGTCCTGAACACCACCCTCAGACTATTTTGCCCAAAACATTGCTTTGTCATTGCTCTATCAAGAATAGATGTTGGCTTCCTATTTTCTAATGCATAGGTAAGTCTTATTCCTGTCCGGCTTTAAGACCTTCCTAACTCTCCAGTTTATTCTTCACTGCTCTGTAACTCGAATCCTTCACGCTGATCAGACCTGTCTTTTTATCTATCATGTCCCTTGCATGCCGTGTCCATTCTCACTAGGCTGGACTTTTATCTTTAGAACTTTCCTTTGAGCTGTAGCAGGGGGTGGACTGGAAGAGGATATACCCAAGGCAGGAAGACCATGGAAACGATCATTGCAGTCTGTTAAGAACAGATGAGGCCCGGTCTCTGGGGGTCTCAGACAGAGGCCAGGATGGTGGCAGAGACATTTAGGAGGCAAGCTTCCAGGGCTTGGCTGCCTGATAGGGTCACCATCCCTAGCTTTGGGAGGACTGGATGGGTAATTAGTGCCTCTGAGGCCCCAGCACTCTTGGGCTTTCTCTTCGTCCCAGGTGACTACCCACCAAGACAGCGCCTTCACATTCCTCAGCCAGAGCCTGGAGTATGCCAAGAATCCCCGGGCCTCCCTCCGGAAGTCCTCAGTCATGTTCATAGGTAACCTGGCAGGGCTAGACTTGCACCTGGGGTGCTGCCTGCCCTCTATTTTGCTTCCTCCCCTTGGAAGGAAGCCACCAGCCCTCCTGGCACCTGGGAAATGCCTCTCCTTGTGTGCAAACCTTGGCCAGCAGATGGTCATGGTGCGAATTAGAAAGGTGTTTCTTCCTCTAGATCCCTGCTTGGGAAGTGGGCCACAGGGTGGATCCGGCCTGGAGTCCTTGTGCAGGTCACAACCTTGGCAACTGCACAGCGGAACTGCTGTTTCCCCCCTCCCTTCCCCAGTACAGCACGGGTCCGGGCCCGGCAGGAGCCTACCATTGACTGTGGCAAGAGAGGCGAAGCTGTGCGGTAGAAAGTGTGAAGTAGAATCTCAGCTCCATGATCCCCTTTCTGTGTGACCCCAACTGAGTCATCTACTCCCACGGAGCCTCAGTTTCCTCACCTGTAAAATGGGGATTAACTCCTGTTTCACAGATTAGATGAGAATATTTTTTAATAATGTGAAGACTGGCTAGTCACGGTGCTCCCTCAACATCAGCTCACTCTTCACTTCCCCGAAACAACTCGATTCCCCTCATTCAGAATCCCCTTCAGACCCTTCCGATGGCAGGTGGGAATGTCTCCTCCCAGCCACGCCCCTCCCCTCCCTCAAATATCCACACACTCCTTCACCAGGACCAAGAGACCCTGGTGCATAGGAGCTTGGACAGGATGATGTTCCCAGCCCTCACTTTGCAACATTTCTTTTAGTTCTTTCCCCCAAGTCACTTGTGGTTTTCATCCGTCCAGTCGTCCATGCACCCATTCACTGGCTCACTTAGCAAACGTTGTATGATGCGCCCCTCTGCATCAGGTACCATCCAGGCTTAGTCTAGAGAAACAGAGAACCCTTCTGGAGGCGATGTGGATGGCAGGGATGGGGGTGTGCCGTGAACCTGCTCTGTGCAGGGACAGAGGAGCCAAGCCCAGGACTGGGGGCATCCCTCAGAACGTGGGGGCCTGCTCCGAGGCAGCTTCTCACACAGAGTGACATTATTTGCCAGATGCTGACTTCCCTAACTCTTGCTCCAAATTAACCACATCTAAAAGTGTTGGTGTTCAACAGCCTCAGGGGTGTTCTCTGTGCCAGGGCTCTGTGCTGGGGAACCAAAGCAGGGTAGAGGCTGCATCTGCCGCAGACGACCTCTGGCCTGGTACAGGGGTCCCTAACTTCTTGCGGGTTTGGGAAACCCTGAAAAAAGTTATGAACACTTGCCCCTAGAAAAAATGCATTCACACGTACAATTGTGCGTGTGATTTAAGATCCTCAGAGACCGCCCTTCCCACTTCCCCACCCCGAGCGGATCTAAGCTTGAGACCCCTGGTCTGGTGGGCGATATTCATGAGTCACAAAATTCATCACAGTGTGTGCAGATGAGAGAAACTCAGATACTCTGGGAGCCCAGAGAGGCACGTAACCTAGCGTGGGCGCAGGGTCAGGAAGGATTTCCTGGAGAAGTAACCATGTTAAGCTGAATATTCAGTGATAAATAGGAATGAGCCAGGCAGGGAAATGTGGGGCGGGCCCAACAAGAGGTGAGAGGTACAGCCTGACCCATTCGAGGACCTGCAGGTACTCTGGGGACCAGGCATGTAGGCTGGGAGCCGGGGAGGGCTGAACAACGTGGCTGAGGAGCGGGGTCTCATTCCCTCCACGACCCCACACCTGCCTGAAAGGGGTGCAAGGCGCTCTGTGTCCTTTACATTATTACCACTCAAGCACCCCGGGGAAGGGGCCAGCTGAGGCAGCAACCTCCCTGAGTCTCAGGTGAGGACACTAAGGGCCAACCTGGGTAAGGGACCACCTAGGGCCACACTGTCAGCATCAGCTCTAGCCCAGATCCTGTCCCTGTCCCGGTGCCATTCCTGCCCTCCAGACCTGCTGTCTCTCCCAGGACTCCTCTTGGGGAATCTGTTCCAGGGTCAAAATGAAGTTCTCTGTTTATGTCCTCCTTTGTGGGACTCAAGGAGGGCAGGAGAGCTTCAGGAGGTCTGGTCTGAGGGCGGGGGCCCTTGTCAGGAGTTGGATGCACTCACCTCTTGGCTTACACTCAAGGGTCCCTGGTCCCCTGCATGGAGAGCATGATGACAGAAGACCGGCTGAATGAAGTTAAAGCGGGTAAGTCCTGCCCTGCGTCTTTGAGATCTCGGGGGCCAGGGAGAGAATGAGTGGGCTCGCAGTGGGTGACAGAAAACAGAAGGACTAGGTCCCAAAGCAGGGGGCATCAGCTCAGTCCAGCTGTGCTAGTCTTCATCCCTGGCGAGCAGTGTTAAGTACCACGGGGTCACCAGGACACGGAACACACAGCCCCACCCTAGGGGAGTTTACAGTCTAGGAACCCCGGCTAGAAAACAAGCCCCAAACCATTTAGTACAGAGCAAGTGGTTCAGGCTCTTCATGGGGGCGGGTTAATTTTGTAACTGGGGAAACTGATGAGGTTGGGGCAATCCAGGAAGGCTTCCTGAAGGAGGCAGATTTTAATTCAGGCTTCGAAAGGCAGGCACAGTTTGAAAGGCTGGGAGGAAGATGAAATGAAGGGATGTTAAACAAAATCCTAAGCCGAGACACGGGGGTGAGAAGGGAGGATCCGCTTTGAGACCTTTGTGGGGGACCTGGTCTTAACAAGCGGCCTTTCTCCTCCCCCTGACCCAGCTCTGGAAAACCTGAGACACGACCCAGAAGCATCAGTGTGCATCTACGCGGCCCAGGCCCAGGACCACATCCTAGCCAGCTGCTGCTGGAACTCCTGGCCGCTGCCACACGGGGACTCGTGGGTGTGCGACCCAGCCACCACGCACCGCTGGAGCCCTAGCTGCAAGAGCCTGCCCGCTTCTCACCAGCGGTGCTCCTGGATCGTGCAGGCACTGGGCTCCTGGAAGATGGCCTTGAAGCAGTGATGTGCCTGAGCCCCCGGCCCTCCCCAGAGGCGGCCGCGGCCACAGCCATGCCCACTATAAATGCCACGTGGCTTACCTCTCCCCCTGCGTGTTTCCTCCTGGAAGACGCCCCGTGCCCTGGGGCAGCCATTGCTCCATGTGGCACATTTGTGAGATGAGCGTGGCCTTCATTGAAGACTCAAGGCCATGGAAAAAGTCCACCTTGTGCCTCGATGTCCCCTCCCCCACAGAGAGGGAGGAAGAACAACAGGAGATGATGATTGGGGTGCCTTTAGGGGAAGGAAAAGGACAGACTCCCCTCCCCCATGACGTCATGCACTTCCTGGAACTCTGACCTCTGAGTCCCACCCTCCGGTCCTTGCCCAGAGATCTGCTGGCTGTCTTTCATTTGGGTAGCATTTACTGAGCACCTAACCCGGGCCAGGCCTGCTCTGGGTGCTGGAGGAGAACAAGGCCCAGTCCCTGGCCTTAGTAATGCATAGTCTGATGCAGTGGTTCTCAAAATGGGTGATTTTGATGTGCAGGGAATATCTGACAATATCTGGAGACATTTTTGTTTGTTACAACTTGCGGAAGGGGATGCTATTGTCATCTGGCGATTAGAGCCCAGAGACGCTGCTAAACATCCTACAGTGCACAGCACGGCCCCCCACAGTGAGGAACTATCCATCCCAAATGGTTAAAAGTGCTGAGGTTGAGAAACTTTGGTCTAACGGAAGTATCAGGGACATGTAAAGACATCCGTGCCCAGCAGGGTGGTGCTGTGATGAAGGGGCTCATGGGAGCTTGTGAAGTTCAGGGGACGTATGTAGGCCAGCCAGGAGTAGGGGTGTCAGGGGCAAGACCCCCCACTAGAAGGCTTGGAAATAGGACCATATGGTGGGCGTGAATGGAGGAGAGCAGGGCACACGGGACTGAGGACCAGCTGCTGATATGTAGGTTCAAAGGATCCTAGAGAGAGAGAGAGAGAGAGAGAGAGAGAGAGAGAGTGTGTGTGTGTGTGTGTGTGTGTGTGTGTGTAGATCAGGGCCAGGGCCAGCTTGCCATGGTGGTGGAGGCCGTGTTAAGGCAGCAGCGGGAAGGCGTGGTGGGGTGTTAAGCAGGGGAGAGATGTGGACAGATGTCGGCTTTAGAAAGCTCCTTCCTCTAGAAGATACAGGAACCCCGCAGGCATTGCTGGTGGGAGGGCACATGGGTGCAGCCATTCCAGACACAAATCCATCACTATTCATTCATATTAAGCTTATGCATGCCATGACCCGGCAGTTTCACTCATGGGCACACATCTCGGAGCTCTTCCCAGAGGTCCACAAGAAAAGATGTATGAGGAAGTCCATTGCAGCATTATTTGTGGTGCCTGGGAGAGGAAGCCGCCTGGGTATCCGTCCTCAGGGAGTGAACGGGCGCCACGGAGTCCCATGCAGCACTTAGGGGCAGTGGGGGTACGTGTAGCACCTTGGATGGGACCTAAAACCTTGTGCTGAGGGAAAGAGGATGTAAAAAAATGTCTGCACAAAAGAAGTCACACTTTGCAAGAACACTTACAAGCTGAAAATACACATTAAAACACAGGCCGGTGGGAGGGAGGAAGGAGGAGGGCTCTGAGGCCTAAAAGGGAAAAAATGATAAAAGGGAGGGGAAGAAAGCTCATTCTGTGGTGGAAGGAAAGAAGGGTGGTGAACAAAAGCACAGGCAGGGAGACTTGGCTGGCAGCTCGTGGGGAGGAATGGAAGCCTGGATGGCAGGGCAGGGTGGTGAGGGAGGACTGGACCCTGGGGAGACAGAGGAAGGGGAATTGTCAGAACCCGGTGGTTGGCAGAATGGAGGAAGGGGAGGGAGAGCAAGGCGCTGAGGGTGGTGCCTGCGTTTCTGGGTGGATGACCTGGGTCAATGGTGTCCCCCACACTGGTTGGTCCCTTAGGATCAGAGGCAGCTTCACAGAGACAGGAGTTGAGGCTGGATGTGGTGAGCTTGAGAGGCTTGGTGTCGTGACAGTAGAGACATCTGCCAGGTGGCTGGCTGGCTGCACAGTGGGGAGTTTGGCAGAAGGACCCGGGATGGAAGCATGTTCGGGATTCCTCGAAGACAGGGCTGAGGTGAGATTCCCCAGGGCGAGAGTGTAGAGTACATTTAAGCTGCTGCTGGGATGAGGAACCCAGGATGCTGACCACACAATTCTCTGCCAATAAATGGTAGGCCAGGGCCATCAGGATTCTGGGCCTAAGAGAGAGCAGGAAATGGGAGTGCTCCTTGTGCATAACCTCTTCCATTGCCAAGAATGCTCACAAGCATGGCCTCCTTGGAGTGTTGCGGTAGCCACATGGAGTTGTGGTGAAGGCAGGCTGGCTTCACTGCCCTCATTCTACAGATGAGGACAGGGCTCCAAGATGAGTGGGCCTTGTGCAAGGTCACCCAAGAGAATCAGTAGAAGTGTGGGTCCCAAACGTCTCCCAACTCCCGTGGCTCAGCCCTTTCTACCCAAAGACACTGCTGCTTTCATTGGCCAGAACCCAGGTCTGGGCTGGCCTTGACAAACGACAGCTGCCACATTCTGGTCTGGGTGGCTTCGAAGCACAACAGAGGCCGACAGGGGCTCAGTGATTGGCCAGTGCCCCCAAGTCATCTGGAGTCAGAAGGATCAGAGAGCGCTCGGCAAGTCACTTCCCTTTTCTGAGCCTCCCCCAACATCACCTGTAAAATGAATTCTCACGTCACAGAGTTTTATAGGAATCAAATAAAAAAATGGAAGCCACAGGATCTGTAGGCTCTGTACCCAAGAAGGGAAAAGATAACGAGGAGGAAGGTGAGAATGGGAACCATTAGGGAGCAGGCTGGAGGATGAAGGTGGAAAAGGAGGTGCCGAATTGGAGGAGAGGAGGCACTTGGACCAGGTGTCCTGCCGGGCATGGGCGGCAGCTAGAAGGGAAAAGGCACAGGCCCGGTCCTGGAAGCCACAGCCCTCCGTGCATCCAGCCTTAGCCCTGCTATCTCTTTCGCCTGAGTATGAGATAATGGCTAAGCCTTCCAGCTCCACTGCTGTGCCTCCAATCTCTTCTCTTCCCTAGTCTCTCACCAGCATCTCCTCTCTTAATCCAGCCTCCTCCCATCAATTCTTCACCTGGCAACCCAGGCCTTCCTAAAACAAATCTGTCCTTAGGTCTATCACTGGCTCACTATCCTCTGCCAGATAAAGGCCTGACTGCCCTCTGGCCCCCATCCACCTTGCTGGCCTTTCCTCCTGATTCGTGGCATGTACCCAGCATGCCAGGCTCTTACACACCTCCATGCCTCTCTGCACAGGGGCTCCCACTGCCTAAGATGCTCCCCTCCAGAGCCCATCCATCTGTGGAGACCTTCCTCTTCTGAATCCCCGAGGTAACACCCACTCTTCTAGGCCTCCACTGTGCAGACTTGTAATCGGCCCTGGTTTAGGTCTGCAGCCTGTCCATGTTTCCTTCCAGACCAGTCTGTGGGCTTCCTGAGGCTGTAGCACCCAATGCAGGGCCTGGGTAGCCATCTATTGGGTAACCCTGTGGCTGAAGGAAGGCACACCTCCCCTGGAGATCCTGTTTCCATCTCAGCTGGGGCGGGTAGGGAGGTGGTTGACCTCAGAAATAGGCATGTCTGATCACATAGCCCCTTTTCTCAAAACTCTCCAGAAGCTACCACCGCACGCTGAGGAAGACCCAAGTCAGAATCACTACTCATCATCCCTCTCACTTCACCTACTCACCCTACTTCTCATTCTGCACCAGCACCCCCTTCCCCCAACTCCCCTCCCTGCGGCTGGGCCCTGCCAATCCCCTCCATGGAGAGTGCTCTCCCCGCGCCCTCACCCCCCAACAGGCCCTGGCCACTTCTGGCCTCCTCCTTTGCTTGCATGCCTGTACACCCAGTTTGAAACTTTCCCCTGATAGCTCTTGCTAGCACCTGACAACCTCTTACAAAGTATATGTTTACCGTCTGTCTCCCCGCACTACCTGATCAGCTCCTGGAGAGCAAGGGTTTTATCTGCTTTTTATCTGCTTTCCCCACCACTGTATACCCAGCCACCACAATAGGCCTGAACACACAAGGAGCTTGGGGAACACGTGTTAACTGGCTGAACAAACGAGTTAACGGAGTGATAATGGGGCACTGCGGGGCGCTGGGTTTATCCACCATCCCAAACACTGGGGGGGCGGGGCTGCGGCCAGCTGAGGGGAGGGCGGGGCGGGGGTGGTGCCGGCCGGGAAGGGGTGGAGCCGGGCCGGCTGTGTCCTGAGTAGGGCGGAACCCGAGGCGCGCCGGCGGGCGCGGGCCCGGAGGACTGAGGGAAGAGCACCCGCGCTGCCGGAAGTGGCCGCGCGTTTTTAGCCGCTGCGACCGTGGCGCGAGAGCCGAGGGGTCGCCATGGAGCAATGGGAGCCGGACGCCGACGTTGACGCCGACGATGCCATGGACGCGTTCCTGGAAAAGTTCCAGAACGAGCCTTACAGTGGCGGCTTCCACGAGGACCAGTGGGAGGAGGTAGGCGGCTCGGGGCCCCGCACGTGGTGTGTGTGTGTGTGTGTGTGTGTGTGTATGTGTGTGTATGTGTGTCGGGTTGGGGGGGGTCGTCGCGACACCTGGGGCTCCCGGGCACGGAGACGCCTCCCTCATCCCCGGGCCTGGCGCTGCCAGCGGATAGGTGGTTTCCACTTGGGAATGATAGAAAATCGGCCTCGAGGTTTTGAGGGCCTTCTTTAGCTGTCAGTACATTTAGGCGCCAGACCCACCTGTGACTCTACCACTTACTGGCTCGGCTACTTAATGTCTCTGAGCCCGTGGCCTCGTTTGTAAAATTTCCTAAACTGTAGCCCACAGTCTCGTAGGATTGCGGCGAAGATGAAGGGATATGGTGGGTACAGTGACGGGGACGCAAGAGCGCTCAATTAGTGGTGATTACCGCGGCCCTTGTAAAAACGCGAGAACCGAAAGAATCTTTAGAGGTCGTTACCCTGCGCTATCATTTTACAGATGGGAAACTGAGGCCTGAATAGGGAGAGAGATAGCTAATCCTGATTTGCAAATCATGATGAGGAAGAAAACTCTGACGTAGAGATACGGAATTGGATCTGCCCAGTGGAAAATCTTATTCCTACAGTTCTTTCTTGTCTTAATCTCCAGGAATTTGAAAAGGTCCCCCTATTTATGAGGAAAGCGCCATCCGAAATTGATCCCAACGAAAATCCTGACTTGGCTTGCCTCCAGTCAATTATTTTTGATGAAGAACGATCTCCAGAAGGTATCTGACATGAGTCTAATATTTGTTTTGTGTCTCCGTTGGATTCAGGTAAAGAGCGAGTCAGAAAGGTTCTGATTGATAACAAGTAGTTAACCTGGTCTAACTTGTCACTATTTATTCCACGCATACCCCCCCCTTTTTTTAAATTTTTGATACGTACTAAATGCTAGGCATTGGGAAATACAGGGGTGAGTGAGATGGCCCTCAAGGGTTATGCTCCCGTGGATGGCCAGATTGTCCTATGTGTATCTGGTAAGTGCCAACACGTAGCTATATACTATGTGTTGCTGGAACACTGAAGAGGGGGAGGTAGGAATGGGCTCACAATGGATTGGAAATTTGAACTGATTCTTAACGATTTTGTAGGCTCTTACTAGGGTGAGGAGGGGAATTTGCATTCCTGGGATTAAAACATAAGCAAAAACAAAAGTAGAATTTCCCCCCATTTCTTCAATAATTAAAAAAAAAGTCCATTCTTCAAGAGGTAGGATAAGTATACTTTTTTTGTAAGTACCTAATAATCTACCTCGTAAGATATTTGGAATTGACTGTAGCATTAAGTATGCATGACTTATGTCTCTCCATGTTGATACCCAGTTTTATAGCATTAATTTTTGAGTTTTCTTTTTCTATTGGTTTCTTCTATTTGATTTATCATATGTTACATTATTGTATGGTTTGGAATCTATTTTTAATGAGCCTTTAAAAAAACAGGAAATAGTGATTATTTATTCTCTTCTTTGCAGAACAGGCCAAGACCTACAAGAATGAGGGCAATGATTACTTTAAAGAAAAAGACTATAAAAAAGCTGTGATTTCATACTCTGAAGGATTAAAGAAGAAATGCACAGACCCTGATTTGAATGCTGTCCTTTATACCAACCGGGCAGCAGCACAGTACTATCTTGGTAATTTATTCTATTATTTAGTGCTTTCTAAAGAATTAACTTATGGTAAAAGCCATTATGTTGGCTAGTGCAGAGTTTGAGAGTGTCAGAAGCAGAGCTGCTTATCTCAGAAAGCTAGGCAAGTTTAACTGAACTCCGGTCTTCCAGGTGGACTTGGTGAAAAGGGAAACCAGATAGATTGTGTAATTCTTACCATCTGCTTTAATTTTTTTTTAAGCTTATTCATTTTTGAGAGACAGAGAATGAATGGGGGAGGGGCAGAGAGAGAGGGAGACACAGAATCGGAAGCAAGCTCCAGGCTCTGAGCTGTCAGCACAGAGCCTGATGTGTGTCTTGAACCCACAAGTAGTGAGATCGTGACCTGAGTTAAAGTCGGACGCTTAATCACCCAAGTGCCCCATCTTACTATCTGAACCAAACAAGTGACCTGCCTTAATAAATGAGTTGGTATGATCTGAGATTTGTTTTAGTCCAAATGCTTCTCTCTCAAAAAAAAAAAAAAAAAAGTGTTTTTGTTTTTGGCCTTTTATCCTATTCTTAAGGATGCTAGAAGGATTCAAGAAATAGAGATTTTTTAAGTGACAGAACTATATAAATCAAAGGGAGAATTTTTCAAAGCATTCTGTGGGACCTTTGATGTGACAAATACTCTTTAGGCAAGGAAATTTGGAACTTGCTGCTGCTTTGTTTTAGATTTGCAGTTCACATTAGTATGTTCAGGATGCTGGGATGACCTACAGCAAAGAACCCTACCTTACGATTCTTATGTTTTTGTAAGCTCCTTTTCAAGTAATGCTTATTACCATGCAGGACTGTTGAGCAGATGTGACTTTGGGAAACACTGGTTATTCGGTAACATTATTGCTGGTGACTAGTCTTGGTCATGTTAGACCCATGTTTCTTATCACAGAGTTGAAAGACGACCTGGGGCCTTGGGCATTTCTGAGGGACTGGTAGAGCATAAGCCTTGCAGTCTAGCTGGGATGAGTCAGGTGGGACCATTTGAGCAGTTTCTCCCCAGTCATAGTCTGCTCCAACTGTTGTCTCCTTTAGTGTGTTTCATTATACAATCCTAAATAGTAAAAGTGGTATAGAACTTAAGAGATTATTTGGGCCAACCAACCCCTCGTTTTACATAGACCCAGAGAGGGACCCTCTGGTTGGTGTCAGAACCAGGACTGGAAACCCATTTTTCTAACTTCTGGAGGAATACGTTTTCTTCTTCAACGGACAAACTTGAGTTCTTGTTCTGTGTTAGGCATGGGCATTGCAGAGATGGGTAAGACCTGGCCTTTCCCTGAGGAGTTTCATTCATTTCCTTAGTCAGTAAATACACATAAAGCATTTACTGTGTGCTATGCATTTCACTGTGATCAATAGCTACATGTTCTTTGGGCAACTTTAAGACTATCCTGTATAGGGCCAATAAGACCAGAAGAAGCACCTTGCAAGAAGAAAACCGTGTGTGTGTGTGATGCTAGAGGAGTAGAGGCTTGATAATCCCTGCTGTTCCTTAAATGATACCTCACTGGTACAGCTCACAGAGCACTTCCACATTTGTCATCTCTCTTGACCTCATAGCAACTATGTAACATAGGTGAGCTTGACTGCTTTTTCCCTAGTCAGAGTAAAATTGTCATAAAATACAGTAAATGTAGTAAAATGAATTGTGTAAGGGTACACAGTGCTAGGATTAGTATGCAGAATCAGGTTTGATTCAAAGCGCACTAAATGGAAGACCCCTTTACCCACACTTCCAGAAGTACCTGGTGCTGTCAGTTCCTTAGTCCTGAGTACTTTTAGGTTCTGCAGTACCACTCACTAGCTTTGGGGCTTTCCCTTTGCTGGCTTAGAATTCAGTTTTCTTAGGCCTGATTAGTCATTTAGCCCTTGTCCCTTTGTTTTCCGGCTTTAAAATGTGTTCTGTATTCTTACTCTTTTTGTCTCTGTGGGTTTATGGCATTTTTGGGGGAAAGGGGAAAAGTAGTGGAGGTTGAGTTAAATCCTTATCTACCTTATCTAAAGGTTCAATCTACCACCTTTAACCAGAAGTCTTTGGATCTCTTATATATATATATTTTTTTGTGTAGTTAATATGCTGTTCTTCCAATATTGTATTCCGTTCTTTTCACTTAATTTTATAACATATAAACAGTTTTACCTGTCATTAAAATGATTTGTGAATATTATTTTAATAGCTACATAAAGCTGCATCATTTGGACACACCAGTGTTTACACTATTGGCTTCACTGTTTGCTATTATTAAATATACAGCTGCTTTTAGGTGTTTTAAAATAATGCAATAATGAACACAGTGGTAAAGTTTTCCACTAATTCTGATTCATCTTAAGGCTAAAGCAGGATTTGGCAGACTATGGCTCACATGCCACATCTGGATCCTTGGCTTCTTATGAGCTAAAAATGTTTTTTATATTTTAAAGAATTATAAAACAAGCAAAGACGAATATGTAACAGATCATATTTGGCCTAAAATATTTACTATATCTATATGGCCCTTCAGAAGAGGGTCAGAAAAATTTTGCTGACCCCTGTGCTAGAATTTTTAGAAGTGAAAATAATAGGTAAATACCAAACTGTTAAGTAAACTAGAAAGTGAAAATCTACTTCATGCCCTCCTAGTTTGGATAACCAGTGTGTGTGTGATTGCAGACCGTTTTTTTTTTTTTAATACATTTATAAATACATATGTGTGTGTACATATGACTGTATATTTAGATTGGTTAGTTTTACAAAATCATATTTGCATTTTATACATTGACATTATACACATAGAACAACCACTTAAAACTACGTAGTACAGGCATCCTATCATGTGCAGATCCTTTTTTTTTTTTTTTCAACGTTTATTTATTTTGGGGACAGAGAGAGACAGAGCATGAACGGGGGAGGGGCAGAGAGAGAGGGAGACACAGAATCAGAAACAGGCTCCAGGCTCTGAGCCATCAGCCCAGAGCCTGACGCGGGGCTCGAACTCACGGACCGCGAGATCGTGACCTGGCCGAAGTCGGACGCTTAACCGACTGCACCACCCAGGCGCCCCATCATGTGCAGATCCTTTCACATGCAGATCTATCTTACTCTTTTTTTTAATGGCCGCATACTATGTAATAGTATGGATTAACCATAGTTTGTTTCCCAAATTTTTATTTAAATTCTAGTTAGTTAACATATAATGTAATATGGGTTTCAAGAGTAGAATTTATTGGTTCATCGCTTACAATACCCAGTGCTCAACACAAGTGCCCTCCTTAATGCCCATCACCCTTTTAGCCCATCCCTCCAACAGCCTTCAGTTTGTTCTCTATATATAGTTAAGAGTCTCTCATGGTTTGTTTCCATCTCTTTTTTTTTCCCTTCCCCCATGTTCATCTGTTTTGTTTCTTAAATTCCACATGTGAATGAAATCTCATGGATTTGTCTTCCTCTGCCTGCCTTATTTCCCTTAACGTAATGCATTCTAGCTCCATCCACATTGTTGCAAATGGCAACGTTTTATTCCTTTTTAAAAATTTTTTTTTTATGTTTATTTATTTTTGAAAGAGACAGAGCACAAGCAGGGGAGGGGCAGAGAGAGAGGGAGACACAGAATCTGAAGAAGGCTCCAGGCTCTAAGCTGTCAGCACAGAGCCCGATGTGGGGGTCGAACCTACGAACCATAGGATCATGACCTGAGCTGAAGTCGGACACTTAACCGACTGAGCCACCCAGGCGCCCCAACATTTTATTCTTTTCGATGGCTGAGTAATATCTATGTGTGTGTGTGTGTGTGTGTCTTCTTTATCCATTCATTAGTCATTGGACACTTGGGCTCTTTGCATAGTCTGGCTATTATTGATAATGCTCTTATAAACATTAGGGTGC
The DNA here is from genome assembly GCF_014898765.1 of Herpailurus yagouaroundi. NCBI lineage: Eukaryota > Metazoa > Chordata > Mammalia > Carnivora > Felidae > Herpailurus > Herpailurus yagouaroundi. The sequence continues at coordinate 44,407,357 of NW_024412388.1, forward strand.
ATGTGTCCCTTCACATCTGTATTTTTGTATCCTCTGGATAAATACCAAGTAGTGCAATTGCTAGGTCGTAGGGTAGTTCTATTTTTAACTTTTTGAGGAATCTTCATACTATTTTCCAGAGTGGCTGCACCAGTTTGCATTCCCACCAACAGGCAAACCCTTTCTCCACATCCTCACCAATATCTGTTGTTTCCTGAGTTGTTAATTTTAGCCATTCTGACTGGTGACATGGTATCTCCTAGTGGTTTTGATTTGTGTTTCCCTGATGATGTGATGTTGAGCATCTTTTCATGTGTCTGTTAGCCATCTGGGTGTCTTCTTTGGAAAAGTGTCTATTCATGTCTTCTGCCCATTTCTTAAGTGGATTATTTGTTTTTTGGCTGCTGAGTTTGATAAATTCTTTATAGAATTTTGGATACTAATCCTGTATCTGATATATTATTTGCAAATATCTTCTCCCTTTCCGTAGGCTGCCTTTTAGTCTTGTTGACTGTTTCTTTCGCTTTTCAGAAACTTTTTATCTTGATCAAGTCGCAATAGTTCCTATTTGCTTTTGAGACGTATCTAGTCAGAAGTTGCCCTAGCTGAAGTCAGAGAGGTTGTTGCCTGTTTTCCCCTCTAGGATTTTGATGGTTTCCTGTCTCATATTCAGATCTTTCTTCCATTTTGAGTTTGTATGGTGTGAGAAAGTGGTCCAGTTTCATTCTTCTGCATGTTGCTGTCCAGTTTTCCCAACACCGTTTGTTGAAAAGACTGTCTTTTTTCCATTGGGTATTCTTTCCTGCTTTGTCAAAGATTAGTTGACCATATATTTGTGGGCATAACCATAGTTTATTTAGTCATTACCATATCAAGGATAGTTAGGGTATCACCAGCATTTCACAATTAAAAGTAATACTGCAGTTAACATGCGTTTACATTTATCCTTGCACATTTGTCCAAGTATTGTTTTTTAATGTTTTTATTTTTGAGAGGGAGCGGAGGGGCAGAGACAGAATCTCAAGCAGGCTCTGTGCTGTCAGTGAAGAGCCCAGTGTGGGGCTTAATCCCACAAACTGTGAGATCGTGACCTGAGCCAGAATCAAGAGTTGATGCACACTTAACTGACTGAGCCACCCAGGTGCCCCTGCCCAAGTATTTTTAAGGATAAATTCCCAGAAGAATATTGTTGGGTGAGAGTATACACCCAAAGTACATGCTAATTTGCTCTCTAATTTATCCTTACACGAGTGCCCTTTTTCCATGTCTTCACCGATACGGGATATTATCTGTCTTTAATTTTTACCAGTTCCATGTTAATTTCAATTTCTTCAGTCATTGGTGATGTTGAGCATCTTTTCATGGGCTTGCTAGCCATTTAGTTGTTCTGTGAGCTTCCAGTGGTAGAAATATTGCTAAGACTCTTGATGAGCTCAACTATATTTTTTTCTAAAAACCATTGCTCTTTTTTATATTCCTCCAAGACTGTATAAGAATATGTCTCTACACACAAATTTTTGCAAATATTCTGATCTCAATCTTGTTTTCTCTTTTACTAAATGGTGACTATTAGGCAATTTTCGTTCTGCTCTCAATGATGTGACAGCTGCCAAAAAGCTAAAACCCTGCCACCTCAAAGCAATAATAAGAGGTAAGTATCATAGAACCACAGTATGATTGTCATCATGGAAAAGTTGGCACTTACTGCACCAAGAGTTGAGGAATTTTTAGCTTTAATATTAAGAGTCTGATATACTAATGAAGTCACCTTATTTTTGCATTCTTGATATTAAGTTCCTGGTTATTATCAATAGCAGCATGCCATTTTTAAAAGAATTTTCCAGAGAATAATATAACCCTTTATGGTTTAAGAATTTGTAGAGAAATTGAAACTCCTCGTTTTAAATTAATAATAAAATTAATTAAAATAAAGCAGTTCCAGAAGCTGCATTCTAATTTTTTTTCCAAATTAGCTGATTGAAAGGTGAGATTTTCAAATGCCATGTTAATTAAAAGGTAAGTTATTGGACCTTTGCTGAGAACTCTTGATGCTGAGATGTTCCCAGATTATATTTTCTTTTGTGGTCTGACCTTTCTATGTAATAATAGTGCTATATTACTTTTATATTTTACCTTTTCTTTGAGAAGCTCAAAAGTGCTTTGTAAACTTTAATTTATTCATCACATATTAATCTTCCCTATATCCCCATGGACCAACTGCTTTATCCTAAGCCAAATGCTTTATCAAAGTTCTGCCTCTTTAGATATGTGTAGTTAGGGGGTGGTAGGTAGATCCGTGTTCCTCAGCTGTTGGGAAAGAAGGTATTGTTCAAAGATTAGCAAGTAAATTCACTCTAGTCCTGTGGAATTGGCTCCAAGCTGGAGTCTAATCCTTGACTGAATTCAGTTTTACCTCAGCATGTGACCATGGCAAGACATCCACTCTTAGTTTGCCTATCTCTGGAAGATGAGGTTAGATTCTGTGGACATCGAAGCCCTCACAGTTCTGATATTTTGAAATTCTGTGGAAAGTCTAAAGGGGCTAACTGGAGAAGAACAAACATGGCGAGAGGAGAGGCAGCTGCCTTTGGGCACCATTTTAGGAGAGATCATTGTCTTTGGTCTTGCCACTGCTTTGATGAATGGCTAATGTCAATTCTGCTTTCTGTCTCCGTTTAAAATATCATCTGAGATGGGCATTACTTTGATTTGCAGATGAGGAACCTGAAGCTCGGAGGTGCTCAGTACTTTGTCTAATGTCTAGTTGGTAAATGACAGAGCCCGATTTCTAGCCCATATCTGTCTGATTCCAAAGTCTGTGCTCTTTGCCATTAAGCTGTAGCTTTCCCTACTTTAAAAGCCCTTAATACCAGGGATGCTTACAGGAGTTTTGAGCTGAATGGGCCCTAGAGATCTTTCTGATCTAATATACACAAAATATTCTTCCTTGTCTGGAGAATGCAGTACAAGGGGCTTTAATCATGTTTTCCCTTCAGAATGCTGGCTGGTGGAGGTGGGGGTTCTTGTTTAAGGAGGCCTCTTTCCATGCATATTGTCCACGTATATTAAGGGTTCTGGGTTCTACAGGTGCCTTATGCCATTTGGAACTGAAAAATTTTGCTGAGGCTGTGAACTGGTGTGATGAAGGGTTGCAGATAGATGCCAGAGAGAAGAAGCTTCTGGAAATGAGGGCTAAAGCAGACAAACTGAAGGTAGGTGGCAGAATCAGTAGCCAGTTGGCATTTGTTACTTTGCATTAATTATTTAGTATTTCCCAGATTGTATCTTTTGGGTTGTTGTAAACTTTTTCTTATTATTTTTTAAATGTTTATATTTTTTTTGAGAGAGAGAGAGAGAGTGTATGCGCTTGCAAGTGTGCATGAGCAGGGGAGATGTAGAGAGAGAGGGAGAGAGAGAATCCCAAGCAGTCTCCTTGCTGTCAGTGCAGAGCCCAACATGGGTCTTGAACTCCTGAACTTCAAGATCATGACCTGAGCTGAAATCAAGAGTTGGATGCTTAACTGACTGAGCCACCCAGGTACCTCAACTTTTCTTCTTGAAAAACAAAACCCAGGGTGCCTGGGTGGCTCAGTCGGCTAAGCATCCGACTTTGGCTCAGGTCATGAGCTCCTGGTTTGTGAGTTCGAGCCCCACATGGGGCTCTGTACTGAGAGTTCAGAGCCTGGAGCCTGCTTCAGATTCTGTGTCTCCGTCTCTCTCTGCCTCTCCGCTTGCGCTCTGTCTCTCTGTCAAAAATAAATAAACATATAAAAACAAAAACAAAAACCAAAGCCAGAACTATTCCCTATCTTTGGAACTCTGGAGAACACAAATAAGTTTATTGTTTATAGTTATAATGTGTTTATAGTTATAATGTGACAGAGGCAAGCAAGAATATATATTATATAGAGTAGTAGTATCTCACTCTGCCCTGGGTGAGAGCAGGGCAGCAATGGGGATGGCAGAGAAGACTGGCTGAAAGAGGTGATGCTTCTGTCTAATCTCTTGAAGATTGAGCAAAAGTTTACTCAGCTGGAGGGTGGGGTGTGGGGAGTGGAGAGCATTCCAGACAAGAGAGAGCATAACTATGGGCAAGTTCTTGATATTTCTGAAACTCCATCCCCTCTCTGAAAATTGTGGACATAACATATGCCTCAGGTTTTTATGAGGGTTGAATGAGAATATGTGTGTTAGTACATTCTAGACTTATAAGGAGTTGATAAGTTTGTGGCTATTATGATTTGAATAAGAAATGGCATAAGACTGCCATAATGTAGTCTGCACACTGGGTAAAGCTCTTGAAAGAGCTTTTGTTGAACATTAAACAAAACCTTAAGCTTCTGCCAGCATTGTATAACTCCCAGCTTTAAGACACCTATAACTTGCTGATGAAATGCTATTTCTGGCACATAGTAGCAACAGTGATGATAAAACAGTAATACTGGCAGAATACCATCAGTATGAAAAATAACGTCCAGCATCTAGATAGCATTTACTGGCTGTATCTTCCAGGTGCTATTTAAATATTTTTACTTAAATGAATTCATTTAAACCACACAACAACCCTACAAGGTAGGAACTATTCTGATTCACCTTTCAGGAGTAGGTAGCTAAAGCATAGAGATTAGGAACCTGCCTAAGTCACGTAGCTGTGGTGAAGCTGGGCGTCAGAGTCAGGCAGTCTGGGTCTAGAGTCCACGTGCTTAGTCCCTATGCGTCACTGCCTCGCATGTCTATTAATACAAAGCCGGAACTGGACTTCAAGTCTCCTGATTATTGTTCTAGGTCTGTCTGCACTGCTTATACTATGGAGGGGGAATTCTCAGTGCTATGGGAGCCTTCAGCTGGCCCTACAAAGGGGTAGGTTTTAGTCAAAGGTCATTCTGGACATATAAAATGATAGAAAAAGTAGATATCTGTTGACTCACATGGCTCAGTGACAGAATTCTGAACCTAGGTAACTGAGAGAATGTCTCGCAGGCTACTGTGTAAGGCCATAGCCAAGCTAATCCACAAAAAAACCCATAGTGGACCTAAATGAAAGCTGTAGGTTCTGTAGCACAGGCACAGTTGAAGGAAGATTTCAGGGCTCCAAAGCCTGATATTGGGTATAGGTAACACTGCTTGCTGAGTATCAGGATTATTCTATATCTGAGTATAAACTAATTCTGGATTCCTATGTGCTTGGTGTGTGTACGCAACAGACCTCATATGGTGATGGTAAAATCAGACAAAACAGCCATCAATACCATCTGGTATTTATTACCAGAAATAAAGTATGGAATTTTTTAAATGATAAAAGCTTATCAAGAACATTTAACAGTTCTAAATATGTATGTAAAGTAAGAAGAGCACTTCAAGATGCATGAAGCAAAAAAATTGATAAACGAGACAAATCTACAAATAGGTGTAGATGTCAACATCACTCAGTAATTGATAGAACAAGTAGATAAATTGGCAGAGAGAAGTGACATCAGCAAAAATGGCCAAATAAAGACCTGCTAAAATTCTTTACTTGATAAAAATGTATGGAAAACTGGCAAAATGGTCCGTCAACTTTTTCAGAACTCTGAAATGAGTCAAAGGCTTGCAGCAATCAGGGAGTGTTTATTCAGGAAAAGTGTCTGAACCTCCAATAAGCAGAGCAAGCTTTGTGACATTTTTACTTACCCTGTTCCCATCTCCTATTCCCTATTTCCATTTCCCTACTACCACAGTAGCCTTGAAAGAATCATGGTGAAAATGAGCAGCTTGGCAGCCACCAGAGGAGGCAGATAGGATTAGAGCCCTTTCAAAGCCCCATTCCTAGAGAATTGTCATTATTTGACCATCTGGGTGGTTTCCAAGAACACCCCACTCACCAGGCTGATTTAATTTAACTCATCTTCGAGCTATCCCAGTATGAAAAGCTTTTGGGGGTGGGGGAGCTGGGTGGGAAGAAGGGGTGTGTCAGAAATAATTAGAAGGAATTAGTTAAGATTGCCACTGCCTGAGATAGTGCATAACAGGGCAAACAGTAGGCTTACCAGAATACTTAAAAGGAAAAGCTGGGAAATGAGATTCTGCAGGGGCTTTGAAAAGCTCCAACATATTCCTGAAGATCTACAAGGTCACATGTGTGTCCAGGGCTATGCATGTGCTCAGGAAAGATCTAAGAAGGCCCTTAGCTTTTACCTCTGGCTGACTTGGAGGCTCTGTGAAAGCTGTAAGGGAAGGCTAAGGCTGCATTGTAAACAGTGGGTGAGTGTTGAAGGTGTGCCACAATATGCACAGAGAGCCCTCCAGCAAAGAGTGGGAGACTTTTTGCCTTCAGGCGTTTAGGGAAATCTGTCCAATCATTAGCTGACCACTAAACTAACTATTCAGGGACTTTCATGTCACATAAAACAGAATACACGCTTTATAGAATTAGTTCAGGAAAGTAATTAAAACAATAGGAGAAGCAATATCAAAAACTGGAGGGGAAAGAGAGAGGAGAATGCGATTTCCAGAGTTGCCATATTGTATTATTTTAAATGTCTGGTTTTCAATACAAAATTACAAGACATGCAAAGAAATAAGAAAGTATGATCCACACACAGGAAAAAAATCAATAGAAAATGTCCCTGAGGAAGCCCAGACATGAGACTTATAAAGACTTTAAACCAGCTCTTTCCAGTATGTTCTAGAACAAAAGAACTAAAGAATTAAAAAAAAAAAAAAATGAGAACAATGTCTTACCAAATAGAGACTATCAATAAATTATAAAAAAGAATCAAATAGAAATTCTGTAGTTGAAAAGTATAACTGAAATGAAAAGTTCACTAAAGGGCTTAACAGCAGAACTGTGAAGATAGGTCAGTTGTGATCACCCAGCGTGAGGAACAGAAAGAAGAATAAAGAAACATGAAGAGAGACTGAGCGGCGTGTTGGATGCCATCAAGTATATCATCATAGACGTGGGAGTCCCAGGACAGGAGAAAGTAAAAGAGACAAAAGAATACTTGAAGAGATAAAGCCAAAACTTCCCAGATTTGATAAAAAGCAGTTATCTACCCTTCTAAGAAGCTTAACAAACTCCAAGTAGGATCAACTTAAAGAAATCTGTACCTGGACATATCATAATCAAACTGTTGAAAATCAAACACAAGAATGTTAAAAGCATCAAGGGAGAAGTGACTCTTCACGTATAAGAGAGCCTCAATAAAAGTAACAGCTGATTTCTCATCAGAAGCCACGGAAGCGAAAGGGTTCCATGGATTGTCATTCAAAGTGCTGAAAGAAAGACTGTCAACTAAGAACTCTATATCCAGCAAACCTATCCTTCAAAAAAGAAGGAACACTCTTGATTTACAAATGATACAATCTTATATATAAAAAATCCTAAGGAATCCACTAAAAATCTATTGGAACTAATAAATTAGTTTAGCAAGCTGTTGGTGAACATTCCAAATAGGAAATTAAGAAAACAATTCCATCTATAATAGCATCAGAAAGAATAAAATATTTAGGAATAAATAAAGTAGCATAAAACTTATAATCCGAAAATAGAGAACATTGTTTAAAGAAATTAAATATAAGAAAATAGGAAGACATTCATAAATCAGATCTTTTCTTTTTTTAATTTTTTTGTTTATTTTTGAGAGAGAAGAGTGTGAGAGTGGGAGGGACAGAGAGAGAGGGGGACACAGAACCCGAAGCAGGCTCCAGGCTCTGAGCTGTAGGCACAGAGCCTGATGTGGGGCTCAAACTCAACTAACCGTGAGATCATGACCTGAGCGGCAGTCAGATGCTTAACCGACTGAGACACCCAGGCGCCCCTGAATCATCTTAATATTGTTAAGACGACAGTGCTCCCCAAATTGGTGTATAGATTCAACCCAGTGTGTATCAAATTTCTAACTGGCTGCTTTGCAGAATATTGACAGACTGATTCTGATATTCATCTGTAAATTCGAGGTACCCAGAATAGCCAAAAACAATCCTAAAAAGCATTAAGTTAGAGCACTGACACTTCCCAATTTCAAATCTTACTAAAATTTCAAATCTTACTACTGTAGTAATCAAGACATTGTGGTACTGGCAGAAGGACAGACCTATAGGTGTAACAGAATTGAGAGCTCAGAAGTAAACCCTCACATTCATGGACAGTTAATGTTCATCAAGGGTACCTAAACTATTCAATGGGGAAGGAACAGTCTTGTCAATAAACAATGCTGGAACAACTGTATATCCCCATGCAAAGCATGAATTTGGACTCCTACCTCATTTCGTATGCAACATGGATCAAAGACCTAAATGGAAGAGCAAAGCTACAAAACTCTTTTTTTTTTTTTTTTTTTTTTTTTAGAGAGGGCATGGGGAAGGGATGGGAGGTGGGGGACAGGGAGGTGGGAGAGAATCTCAAGGAGGCTTGGAGCTGTCAGCACTGAGCCTGATGTGGGGCTCAGTCTCATGAACTGAGAGATCACAACCTAGTTGAAATCAGGAGTCAGACACTTAACCAACTGAGCCACCCAGGCACCCCAAAGCTATAGAACTCTTAAAATGTTGGCATTAATCTTCATGACCTTGGATTAGGCAATGGTTTCTTAGATATGACACAAAAAGCACAAGAAACAACAAAATAGATAAACTGGACGTCATCAAAGGTAAAAACTATTGTGCTTCAGAGGCTACCATTGAGAAAGTGAAAAGACAGCCCACAGAATGGGAGAATATTTGTAAATCATGTATCTGTTAAGGGTTGTTTTTTTTTTTTTTTTTAAGTTTTATCTGTTTTATTTTTGAGAGAGAGAGCAAGCAGGGGAAGGGCAGAGAAAGAGGGGGAGAGAGAGAATCCCAAGCAGCCTCCACACTGTCAGCACAGAGTCCGATGTGGTCTCAAACATATGAACCATGAGATCATGACCTGAGCTGAAATGAAGATTTGGATCCTTAACCAACTGAGTCACCCAAGCACCTCCTGTTAAGGGACATTATCTGGAATATATAAGGAACTCTTAACATCTCAACAATTAAAAGACAATCCAACTTTTTAAATGGGCAAAGGATCTGAACAGACATTTCTCCAAAGAGGGTACGTAATGGCCAAAAAGCATATGAAAGATGTTTAACATTGTTAATCATTAGGCAAATGTAAATCAAAACCACAATGAGATTCTATTTCACACTGGGATGGTTATCATTTTTTAATTAGTTAATCAATTTTGAGAGAGAGCACAAATGGGAGAAGGGAAGACGGAGAGAGGGAGAGAATTCCAAGCAGGCTCCACACTGTAAGTGTGGAGCCCAGTGTGAGACTCAAACTCATGAACTACAAGATCATGACCTGAGCTGAAGTCAGACACTTAACTGACTGAGCCACCCAGGTACCCCTGGTTATGATTTTTTTTAATTTTTTTTTTTAACTTTTTATTTTTGAGACAGAGAGACAGAGCGTGAACGGGGAGGGGCAGAGAGAGAGGGAGACACAGAATCCGAAGCAGGCTCCAGGCTCTGAGCGGTCAGCACAGAGCCCGACGCAGGGCTCGAACTCACGGACCATGAGATCGTGACCTGAGCTGAAGTCGGATGCTCAACCGACTGAGCCACCTAGGCGCCCCATGATTTTTTTTTTTAAGGAAAATAAATGTTGAGAAGTATGAGAAGAAACTGAAACCTTTGTGTGTTGCTGGTAAGAATGTAAAATGACAGCCATTATGGAAAACCGCTTGGCAGTTCCTCAGAAAATTAACCACAAAATTAACGTATGAACCAGCATTTGTATTACTAGGCATATACCCAAAGAATTTGAAACAAATATTAAAATAAATACTTGTACATGTGCCACAACACTCCATTGTATTCCTGTAAATCAGAGTAAAAACAACAGGGGACAGAGTCTACATCATCCTTAATCATTCTCTGATGTGGACCAGACACTGTGATTGGGTGTAGCTCAACTGTAAAGGCACTGAATTGGACAGTTTTTAGTGGTATCAGTGGGGTGGGGTACTCTGGATAGTGTAACCAAACTTCCTAACAGCAGAAAGGAGTTTTGCAGCTCTGTTGGCAGACTGGATTGGAGAAGGAATGGACAAGAGTTACCAGCCATTGTTAGCCTTTGTGGGGCTTTTGTGGGGAGGCTGAGGTATGGTTGGTACTATATTTTAGGTCAGAGGTCAGCAAACTAGCCAAATCCAGCCTTTGGCCTGTTCTTATACATTCTGTGAACTAAGGATGTTTTCACATTTTTAAAGAATTCTAAGCACCCAGACATGTGCTTTTAAAGTTTGTTTAATTAATTAGCTAATTAATTAATTTAGAGAGGGAGAGAGAATCCTAAGCAGGCTCCACACTATCAGTGCAGAGCCCAGTGTGGCGCTCGAACTCATGAACTGTGAGATATGACCTGAGCTGAAATCCAGGAGTCAGATGCTTAACTGAGCCAGCCAGGCACCCCAGATGTGTGCTTGTGAAATGTTTACTGAACTGAATCAGGCCGCTGGTATTGCTTGACACAGGAGCCTGGGTTGGATACATACCAAAGATCATAATTAAGAAGCAGGCTGGGGTAATGGAAGAGGAAGCAAGTTCCCTAAGATGATGGATCTCAATTTCATTTTTAGAGAACTGAACAGAGGGATATAAGAAAAGCAAAGATGAAAGAAAAGAAGGAGCAGAATCACAATAAGGCTTTACTCCAGGCCGTCAAGGTGAGTGCTCAAACGTCAGGCCCGTATGGTCTTGCTAAATCCACTGATCCTCAAGCTTATTGGGAACCTTTCTTGGGATACTTTACCTGAATTCGTTCATTTTCTTTCTGCTTTGGTGAAGCAGTGTGGTGAAGGGGCTCTGGAGTCCCATCCCCCGAGGTCAGTCAGCTCTCCTGCTTGTGTACATGTGTTGATCTCAGGTAATCTATACTGAATAGTTGCTATGGGTTAAGCAGTATTTAATCTTCACAGTAGCCTTTTGAGAGAGATCTTCCATCTGCTGCTTTGCTAGATGATGATCTTGTCTCAGAGGTGAAGAAACCTTGCACAGCTGATGTGTATCAGAGCCAGGTCCTTGCTCTGAGCCATTGCATCCTGAGAGAGTCTGAATTTTTAGGAAGCTGCTCCTTTATAACAAAAAGATTTGACCCTGTCCTTTCTTCCCTGCATTTTAAATGGATGTAGTCTGAGCCAAACCATGTTTTCACCTGGATACCTAGCAAGGCACCTGTAGAGGTTTGGCTTGCTTGGTCTTCACAAGGGAGAGGATACCCACCATGAGATTGTGGAGTAGGCCCTTGGTTTCATTTTTTGTTGAGTTAAATTATGCACCATTAAAGTTACTTACTTGGGGCGCCTGGGTGGCTCAGTCTGTTGAGCGTCCAACTTCGGCTCAGGTCATGATCTCGTGGTTCGTGAGTTTGAGCCTGAGCCCCACGTCGGGCTCTGTGCTGACAGCTCAGAGCCTGGAGCCTGCTTCGAATTCTGTGTCTCCCTCTCTCTCTGCCCCTCCCCTACTCATGCTCTGTCTCTCTCTGTCTCTCAAAAATAAATAAATGTTAAAAAAAAAAAAATAAAGTTACTTACTGACTTTGAGACCCTCATACTAAGATGCACTCCACTAGTCCCTCCCCCACAACAAGCAATCTGCTAATACCTGTTAACAGAATGTAATACTCTAGATTCTCCAGCTAATCATCCATAGTGAGGGATGTGGTCATATTCTAAAATAAAATGTAGAATATTGCAATGCCCAGACATTTGTATACAGACCTGATTTCGACTCTCTCCTTTAGTCTGACCCTGCATCTTAAGCTTCAGTGTTCATAAGAATTGCTCTAACAGTTGTATACACAGAACCCTATTTTACCAATGGTTTAAAACTGGGGTCGGCAGACTGCAGCCAGTGGATCACATCCCTGCCTATTTGTTTATGTGTCACATATGGCTGTTTTCACACTACAGTGGCAGAGTTGAGTAGTTAATTTCAACAGAGACCATTTGGCTCAGAAAGCCTAAAATATTTCTGTCTGATCCTTTAAGGAAAAGTTTGCCAACCCCTGATGTAGGAGATACTAAAAGTAACTTGGATCGCATGTAACTTTCCCTGCGTGTGCGAGCCTCCACACACATACATAAAGAGGCAACTCTTCTGTTCAGACCTTTGATTTATCTTTATTTCCACGAGACAGCCAAGATTAAGTCAGTGTGCATTATTTTTAGTATTCTATGTCCTAGCTAAACCAACACACTTACCATTTTTGTATATGCCCGCTCTTGATCTTTTCTGTGCCTTTACATATGCTGTTCCTTGGGGTGGAATGACCTATCCTCCCCGCAGCCCCTGCCCAACTTCTCTGCCTTTCATAGTCATTGCTCAGGACCCAGCATACCCCAGTCATCTCCAGCCCCCAGGCTAAATTAATTATTGATGGTCTGCATTTCTGCAACTCCACTTCTTACCTTATATTGTACTTATTTCCATAGCTCTGTGTCCACTAGACCACGAGCAGGGTCTTGAGGGCAGGAACCATATCTAGCTTGTCTCTGTGACACAGGGTCCAGCATGTGGTCCAGCACCTGGTCAAGGTGAGTTCTCCCTGCTGTGCCAAGCCTCAGGGGTAATGAAGATGAATCCTGTGTAGAGCTGGCCCTCAGGAAGCTCACAGTTTGATGGTTTCCCTGTTATTGAAATGGTCTTGGATCCTTCCACACGATAAGGTTTGTGTGTGTGTTTTTATGTTTTTAATCCAGGCTAGGAACATCAAGCTAGTCTCTGAAGCTGCCAGTGAGGATGAAGATTCAGACTCAGAAGATCTAGGTGAGCTTTCCCTGGATCGGCTCAGCTCGGAGAACCGCTATGGAGCCAGGCTGAGTGTAGATGAGCAGGGCAGGTTAAGCTGGCCTGTGCTCTTTCTGTACCCAGAGCACACCCAGTCGGACTTCATCGCTGCTTTTCATGAGGACTCCAGGTATTTACTTGCCCAAGAGCCCTTTGTTCTTGCTTGCATGCTCTTTCCCTGCTGTCTCGGCAGAGGAAATTTTTGGTTGAGGAGGTCCGAGTATAGTTTAGAAGGTTAACAGTCTGGTTTGTCATAATCTCTCTATCCTGGAGCTCATTTCTCCCTTCACTAACTATAACTAGCTTTGTAGTGACAGACACAGGTCGCACTGTTGTCTGGACTGGGCTAACAAGCAGAGCACCACAGTAGAGTTTGCCAAGCCCTAATACAGATCTCTGGTGAGATAGGAAGTCATTGTAGATAGTATATGCATGGTAACTGAAGTGTGTTGTATTAGGAAAAATATAACTAGCAGTTTTAACATGTGGTTTCATAGGGTTAATGCTTAGAATGCAGCTAAATGTAAGGTATGTTGTTAACCCTGAGTTAGTTTAAAGAAAATTACTGTCATCTAATTTACGGTTGGTTCGTGGGTTCAAGCCCCAAGTCAGGCTCCGTGCTGACAGCATGGAGTCTGCTTGGGATTCTCTCTCTCCCTCTTTCTCTTTCCCTCCTTCACGTACTCGTTTTTTCTCAAAAATGAATGAATAAACTTGGGGGGAAAAAAAAAAAGGACGACTGATACACATACACATTTTGGCTTAAGCCAGATGGCTTTGGATCAGAATGGCTTGGGCCTGCATTTCATGTTTTATACATTTTTGATACCTCTATGTATGGGTGTCCAGGGCCTGTGATGTAGGAAAATAGATCATGAGTTACTGATACCCAGAAAGTACATGTTATATCCTTAGGTTTATTGATCATCTGATGGTGATGTTTGGTGAAACACCCTCTTGGGACTTAGAGCAAAAATACTGCCCTAATAATTTAGAGGTAAGAGATGTTTTACCTTGTTCCTATATGGGATTTTGGGGGGGGGGGGGGTAGGTTTTTACTGCCTTTAGAAAAAATTGTGTCAAATTATACAGAACATAAAATTCATTATTTGAACCAATGCATACTTTTGTAGCATGAAGTACATTTAATTTACATGGTTGTGCAACCATCCCCACCATCCATCTTCATTTCATCATCCCAAACTGAAACACTGGACCTGTTAAACAGTAACTATTTTCTCCTCCAGCCCCTGGCAACCACCATTCTACTTTCTCTTTCTATGAATGTGACTACTCTAGGAACCTTCTATAAGTAGAACCATACACTATTTGTCTTTTTGTGTCTGGCTTATTTCATTAGCATAATGTCTTCAGGGTTCATCCATATTGTACCCTGTGTCAGAATTTCTTTCCTTTTTAAGGCTGAATAATACTCCATTGTTGAGACCTTTTTATTATTATTTTTTGTTTTATTTTTTTATTATTTTTTGAGTGTGTATATGTGTATTTTTTAATTTATTTTTTTAATTTACATCCAAGTTAGCTAGCATATAGTGCAACAATGATTCCTAGAGTAGATTCCTTAATGCCCCTTACCCATTTAGCCCATCCCCCCTCCGACAACCCCTCCAACAACCCTCAGTTCTCCATATTTATGAGTCTCTTCTGTTTTGTCCCCCTCCCTGTTTTTATATTATTTTTGTTTCCCTTCCCTTATGTTCATCTGTTTTGTCTCTTAAAGTCCTCATATGAGTGAAGTCATATGATATTTGTCTTTCTCTGACTCGCTAATTTCACTTAGCATAATACCCTCTAGTTCCGTCCACATAGTTGCAAATGGCAAGATTTCATTCTTTTTGATTGCCGAGTAATACTGCCAGGGTACTGCATGCATACACACACACACACACACACACACACACACACACACACACACACACCACACTTTATCCATTCATCCATCGATGGACATTTGGGCTCTTTCCATACTTTGGCTATTGTTGATAGTGCTGCTATAAACACTGGCCAACTAATATAAATATAAAGGGTGCACATGTAAAGGGGTGCATGTGTCCCTTCAAAACAGCATACCTGTAGCCCTTGGATAAATACCTTGTAGTGCGATTGCTGGGTCGTAACCTAGTTCTATTTTTAATTTTTTTGAGGAACCTCCATATTGTTTTCCAGAGTAGCTGCACCAGTTTGCATTCCCACCAGCAGTGCAAAAGAGATCCTCTCTCTCTGCATCCTCTCCGACATCTGTTGTTGCCTGAGTTGTTAATGTTAGCCATTCTGACAGGTGTGAGGTAGTATCTCATTGTGGTTTTGATTTGTATTTCCCTGATGATGAGTGATGTGGAGCATTTTTTCATATGTTGATTGGCCATCTGGATGTCCTCTTTGGAGAAGTGTCTATTCATGTCTCTTGCCCATTTCTTCATTGGATTATTTGTTTTTTGGGTGTTGAGTTTGATAAGTTCTTTATAGATTTTGGATACTAACCCTTTATCTGATATGTCATTTGCAAATATCTTCTCCCATTCTGTCGGTTGCCTTTTAGTTTTGCTGATTGTTTGCTTCGCTGTGCAGAAGCTTTTTATTTTGATGAGGTGCCAATAGTTCATTTTCGCTTTTGTTTCCCTTGCCTCCGGAGACGCGTTGAGTAAGAAATTGCTGCGGCCAAGGTCAAAGAAGTTTTTGCCTGCTTTCTCCTTGAGGATTTTTATGGCTTCCTGTCTTATATTTAGGTCCTTGATCCATTTTGAGTTTATTTCTGTGTATGGTGTGAGAAAGTGGTCCAGGTTCATTTTTCTGCATGTCGCTGTCCAGTTTTCCCAGCACTACTTGCTGAAGAGACTGTCATTATTCCATTGGATTTTCTTTCCTCCTTGGTCAAAGATTAGTTGGCCATACATTTGTGGGTCCATTTCTGGTTTCTCTATTCCATTGATCTGTGTGTCTGTTTTTGTGCCAGTACTGTACTATCTTGATGATTACAACTTTGTAATACAGCTTGAAGTCCAGGATTGTGATGCCTCCTGCTTTAGTTTTCTTTTTCAAGATTGCTTTGGCTGTTCGGGGTATTTTCTGGTTCCATACACATTTTAGGATTGTTTGTCCTAGCTCTGTGAAGAATGCTAGTATTATTTTGGTAGGTATTGCATTGAATATGTAGATTGCTTTGGGTATTGACATTTTAACATATTTGTTCTTCCTATCCAGGAACATGGAATATTTTTCCATTTTTTTATGTCTTCTTCAATTTCTTTCATAAGCTTTCTATAGTTTTCAGTGTATAGATTTTTTACCTCTTTGGTGTTAGATTTATTCCTAGGTATTTTATGGGTTTTGGTGCAATTGTAAATGGGATCGATTCCTTGATTTCTCTTTCTGTTGCTTCATTGTTGGTGTATAGAAATGCAACCCATTTCTATGCATTGATTTTATAGCCTGCAACTGTTGAATTCATGAATCAGTTCTAGCAGTTTTTTTGGTGGAATCTTTTGGGATTTCCATATAGAGTGTCATGTCATCTGCAAAGAGTGAAAGTTTGACCTCCTCCTGGCCAATTTGGATGCCTTTTATTTCTTTGTGTTGTCTGATTGCTGAGGCTAAGACTTCTGATACTATGTTGAATAACAGTGGCAAGATTGGATATCCCTGTCTTGTTCCTGATCTCAGGGGGAAAGCTCTCAGTTTTTCCCCACTGAGAATGATATTGGTGTTGGGTCTCTCATATTATGGCTTTTATGATCTCAAGGTATGATCCTTCTATCCCTGCTTTCTTGAGGGATTTTAATTAAAAAAGAATGCTGTATTTTGTCAAATGCTTTTTCTGCATCTATTGAGAGGATCATGTGGTTCTTGTCCTTTCTTTTATTGATGTGATGAGTCACATTGATTGTTTTGTGGATATTGAACCAGCGCTACATCCCAGGTATAAATCCCACTTGGTCGTGGTGAATAATTTTTTTAATGTATTGTTGGATCCAACTGGCTAATATCTTGTTGAGGATTTTTGCATCCATGTTCATCAGGGAAATTGGTTTATAGTTCTCCTTTTTAGTGGGGTCTTTGTCTGGTTTTGGAATCAAGGTAATGTTGGCTTCATAGAAAGAGTTTGGAAGTTTTCCTTCCATTTCTATTTTTTGGAGCAGCTTCAAGAGAATAGGTGTTAACTCTTCCTTAAATGTTTGGTAGAATACCCCTGGAAAGCCATCTGGCCCTGGACTTGCTTTTTGGGTGATTTTTGATTACTAATTTAATTTCTTTACTGGTTATGGGTCTGTTCAGATTTTCTATTTCTTCCTGTTTCAGTTTTGTTAGTGTATATGTTTCTGGGAATTTGTCCATTTCTTCCAGATTGCCCATTTTATTGGCATATAATTGCTCATAATATTCTCTTATTATTGTTTTTATTTCTCCTGTGTTGGTTATGATCTCTCCTCTTTCATTCTTGATTTTATTTATTTGGGGCCTTTTTCTCTTTGATCAGACTGGCTAGTGGTTTATCAGTTTTGTTAATTCTTTCAAAGAAACAGCTTCTGGTTTCATTGATCAGTTCTGTTTTTGGTTTTGATAGCATTAATTTCTGCTCTAATCTTTATTATTTCCTGTTTTCTGCTGGCTTTGGGTTTTATTTGCTGTTCTTTTTCTAGCTCTTTAAGGTGTAATGTTAGGTTGTGTAACTGAGACCTTTCTTCCTTCTCTAGGAAGGCCTGGATTGCTATACACTTCCCTCATATGACTGCCATTGTTGCATCCCAGAGGTTTTGGGCTGTGGTGTTTTCATTTTCATTGGTTTCCATGTACTTTTTAATTTCCTCTTTAACTTCTTGGTTAGCCCATTCATTCTTTAGTAGGATGTTCTTTAGTCTCCAATATTTGTTATCTCTCCAAAATTTTTTTTGTGGTTGATTTCGAGTTTCACAGCGTTGTGGTCTAAAAATGTGCACGGTATGATCTCAGTCTTTTTGTACTTGTTGAGGGCTGATTTGTGTCCCAGAATGTGATCCGTTCTGGAGAATTCCATGTGCACTGGAGAAGAATGTGTAGTCCACTGCTTTAAGATAAAATATTCTGAATATATCTGTTAGGTCCATCTGGTCCAGTGTGTCACTCAATGACATTGTTTCCTTGTTGATTTTCTGTTTAGATGATCTACTGCTGTAGGTGGGGTGTTGAAGTCCCCCACTATTATGGTATTATTATCAGTGCATTTATGTTTGTGATTGATTTATATATTTGGGTGCTTCTACATTTGGCACAAATGTTTACAATTGTTGGGTCTTTTTGGTGGAAGAACCCTTAATTATGATAGAATGCCCTTCTTCATCTCTTGTTACAGTCTTTTTTTTAAAGTGTAGATCGTCTGATGTATGTATGGGTACTTCTTTTGTCGACCATTAGCATGATAGATGGTTCTCCATCCCTTTACTTTCAATCTGAAGGTATCTTTAGGTCTAAAGTGGGTCTCTTGTAAACAGCATATAGACGGTTCTTGTTTTCTTATCCATTCTTTTACCCTATGTCTTTTGATTGGAGCATTTAGTCCATTGACATTTATTTTATTTTTTCCTGGTGGAGAAGGGAGACAGGCCCATTGACATTTAGAGTGAGTACTGAAAGGTATGAATGTATTGCCATTATGTTTCTTGTAGAGTGGGAGTTTCTGGTGATGTTCTCTGGTCCCTTCTAGTCTTTGTTGCTTTTGGTCTCCCCCCCCCCACCCCCACCCATCTTTTCTCCCCTCAGAGAGTTCCCCTTAAAATTTCTTGCAGGGATGGTTTAGTGGTCATAAACTCATTTAATTTTTGTCTGGGAAACTTTTAATCTCTCCTTCTATTTGGAATGACAGCCTCGGTGGATAAAGAGTTCTTGGCTGCATATTTTTCTGATTCAGCACCTTGAACATATCCTGCCACTCCTTTCTGGACTGCCAAGTTTCTCTGGATAGGTCTGTTGCAAACCTGATCTGTCTTCCCTTGTAGGTTAAGGACTGTTTTTTCCTTGCTGCTTTCATGATTCTTCTCTTGCCTGAGTATTTTGTGAATTTGACTGTGATATGCCAGTTGATGGTTGGTTTTTGTTGAATCTAATGGGAGTCCTCTGTGCTTCCTGGATTTTGATGTCTGTGTCTTTCCCCGTGTTAAGGAAGTTTACTGCTATGATTTGTTCACATAACCCTTCTACCCCTATTTCTCTCTCTTCCTCTTCTGGGAGCCCTATGATTGTGATGTTGTTCCTTTTTAATGAGTCACTGATTTCTCTAATTCTTAAATCATGCACTTTTGCCTTAGTCTCCCACTTTTTTTCTGCTTCATTGTCCATAAATTTGTCCTCTGTATCACTAATTCACTGCTCTGCCTCATCCATCCTTGCCACCGTGGCATCGATTTGAGATTGCAGCTCAGTTACAACATTTTTTATTTCATCCTGACTGGCTTTTACTTCTTTTATCACCCCAGAAAGGGATTCTAATCTATTTTCGATCCCTAGTATTCTTATTATCATGATTCTAAATTCTGGTTCAGACATCTTGCTTATATCTGTGTTAAGTCCCTGGCTGTCGTTTCTTCCTCCTCTTTCTTTTGGGGTGAATTCCTTCTTTTTGTCATTTTGATGGCAGAAAAGGAATTAATAAGGTCAAAAAAATTATAATTAAAAAATTAAAAACAACACACACACACAAATTCAAATAAATGATGCTAGATCCTAGGTGTGTTTCAGTCTGGTTGTTGAAAGATAGATTACAGAAAAAAGGGAAAAAGGGGAAAAAAGAAAAAAAAAGGAAACCTTTGAAAATTTGAAAAAAATGAATACAGTGAAATAGAAAAATATGAAATAAGTAAAATAGAATTTTAAAAATTTACAAAAACGTGAAAAATATAGTAGAAAAAATTAAAGGAAAATATTTTCAATAAAAATTGAAAATAATAAATTTTTTCTCTTTCTGTATTCAAGAAAAAGAAACAAAGAGGAAAAAAGAAAATTGAATAGATGGACCAATGAACAGACTGAAATACTATTGAAATTACATCATTTTCCCCTAGAAATCAAACTATGAAGCAATTTATAGTCCATAAACTAAGCAGGCAGAGACACTTGTAGTGTTCCTGAAGAGTAAGGTTGGCCCAGTTGGGCGGGGCTTAGGGTAATGGTTCTGTTCCCCACTAGATGTCGCTGTTTAGCTTACTGGGGTGGATTGTTGTGGTGCTTGTAGGTATGTGCATGTGTGGGAGGGGTGAAAGGCAGCTACCCTGTCTCTAGTATCGGAACTCTGTTCTCCCCAATCATCAATTGTGCACCTGACCTTTGTCATCGGCTTCCGTCCACTCCCTGCTTTTATACTGTCCATGACCAAGCCCCAGGCAACACCTCCCTCCTGAGTTTTATCTCAGATGCAGCTGTTTTCCCTGACCCCTTATTTCTGAGGGACTGCGGCTTTGACCTGTTCTGCCCCTCTGCAAGAGGGTCTTACTGAGCAAGGGCCAGGTGCCCGCCCCCAGGAATGTTCATGGGACTGTGCTGCTAATGCTAAGAGACTGCATCTGGGTGCCAGCCCGCCCCAGAAAATGTTCATGCAATCATGTAGCAGCAGCATTTCAGGGATTATGGAAAATCGCAATACATATCTGGCACCGGGCTTCACCCTTAATGACTTTGTTCCAGCACCAGCAAATGTGGTTGTTCTCCGGGGTCTGCTGGCCCAAGGACCCCCGGGCCTCACTCTGCCTCTGGGGATTTGCCCTTCCCACCAGAGCACTGTCAGGTATCAAGCTGCGGAGTTTGAGACTCTGTGCTCCCCCTGTTTATATAGAGTCTTAGTGGAATTTAAACCCCCTCCTTTTTTCTCTTTTTAGTTCAGTCCCTGCAGCTCTTTCCACTTTCTCTCCAGCTGCTTTTTTGGGGGGTGGGGAGTGGGAGGTGCTTTTCCCATACTCTCCCTCTGTCTCCGTCCTCTTACCACAAGCAAAAATAGCTCCCTGTCCTCCGTGGCTTCTCTCTCCCTCAGTTAACCTTTCTGTGCCATGTACCTGCTGAGTTCTGTGGTTCAGGTTGTGCAGATTGTTGTGTTAATCCTAAAATCAGTTTTCTAGGTGTACAGGATGCTTTAGTGTTGATCTGGCTGTATTTCATGGATGCGAGATGCAAAAACAACTTCCATGTTCTTCTGCCGTCTTGGCTCATTTTTTTAAATCACAGCTTAGGGTACAAAGATTTTGTCTTCTAACCATTTGAGAGTAAGATGCCAGCTGATGCCCCATTGCCCCTAAATACTTAAGCATCATTTCCCTACAGACAAGGATATTTTCCTTCATAATCCCAACCAACCACCAATATCAGGAAATTAGTTTGATACATTAGTTCTGATTGTGACACCCCATCTCAGCTGTCCCCAGGACACCCTTCTCATCCCACATGGGCTCTGACACCTCATCTTGGACAGCTGTCCTAAAAGGTAGCCCTTATCACCTGGGTTAGGCTGGCCAGCTCCCAGCAAGCTTGCCCTCCACTGGCTGGGCTCACTCCCGGCCAGCCCGTCACTCCCTCACTCCCTCACTCCCTGCCAGCCCTCCTATGCAGACATCTTCCTGACCCTCTGTGGGCTTTGACACCTGCACAGGGCCGTCCCATGTGGACATCCTTCTCATCCTCCTTGGCTTGTTCCCCTGCTTTGGGCTACTGTGACTTTTTTCCCCCTTATCTAAGAGGTCTAGGACTGATTGCTAGGGAAGCGAAGGCTCACAGGCCTGGCCTTGAATCTTGGTTTCTTTGTTTACTAGCTGAGTGTTGTTAATGAATCATTTTTCTCCCCTGATCCTTGGTTCTGTCTTTGGAAAAAAGTGGATCCGGTAATATCTGTCTCGGTGTTATGGGCAAAGACTGAGTGCTTTACATTCCACAACTCTATAGAAGAGTCATTCAACTAATAACAGTTGACTTCTCTTTAGCTTTTCACTAGACTTGGCCTCAACATGTCTAGTGCTGCTGAGGCCCTCTGTGTCTGATTCCTGCACCTTTATTCTTCTTGCAGATCTACTTTGAGGATGATGGTGGGACAGAACTCTACCGGGTGCCTCTCAAGAGCACCCTGTTGCACGTGCTGCAGCACCCCAGGTGAGCCATCTTCATGAGGCTGAGTAGACCAGGGAAGGTTAGGCACCATCCCAGGGATACAGCCAGGTTCTCATTGCACTGCTAATTGCCTTGTACTGCTTTCCCTACTGCCCTGGACATGAAACTGAGATGGCAGCCATGGAGACTGGTTCAGGTCATTGGCCAAATAGGCTTCAGTGTGACTCTGCTCATTACACCACAGCCAGGACATCCTCAGACTGGGAGAAGCGAATGGTGCTGGTCTGAGAAGGGACAAGCTGCCTGGCTTTTGTACCTGAAAACAGCAGGGTTGGCGCTCTTTTCCTAATTGTGCCCGTGTCCCTTGATACTGTTATATGGAAAAGAACATTGGTTCTTCAAGTCAAGACACCATCATTTACGAGCTGTGGGACTGTAAGCACATACTTCCTCCCTGAGGTTTCCTCATCTTTAGACTGGGGCTGATAATTCTCACCTACATTTGTCTCAGGTACTTGAGAGCCAGCAAGAGAGTAGGAGTCACAGTAGTTTTGTAAACTGTAAAGGGCAGTCTTGTTGTAAGTGCGTCTGTTAGTAGCTGTGGCAGCCAGTTGGATTTGGTTTCTGTTTGTTCAGCTTTAGGGTGTTCTGGACTATGAGGGAATCCCCTGGGTAGATTTGAGAATTGACTCTTGGACTATTTTTCCCTAAGCTTTGAGCAAAGCAAATGTCTTGCATTTAGGCTAAAGAAGCCCACTGTGTTGGACATGAGGGTGGTTGGGTGTGCTGAGAAAGAGGCTGGAAAGCTGGATTGGAGCCATGCATGAAGGCCTTGAATGCTCTGTTCCAGAGCATACTTTATCCTGATCGTGGTGCATGGAGCCACAGGGGCTGTTTAGGTAAAACAGAGTAGCGTACAGATCATATGTACTATTTGATGGTGAGGCAGGAGGTAAGGGGTGGATTGTAGAGAGATTTCAGAGGCAAACTGGGTAAGAATTGGTAATGTGGTGACTAACTCAGGAGTGGGGATCTGGCTGGTCTTGATGTTTCTGCTTTGGGTTGGCAGGTGAAGATTTCTTCAGATAATGATATGACTTCTCTTGGCAAGTGGTGTTTTTGTTTTTATTTTTGTTTTTTGGTGTTAAATCTCTCTTCCAGTCCATAGACAATTTTTGAGCTATTCCTTTTTTCCATTATTAGCAAATTACTACCACAAATTTCTTTAAACGGGCTTCACACTTAGCATGGAGTGCGGGGCTTGAACTCACGACCCTGAGATCAAGACCAGAGCTGAGGTAGAGTTGGATGCTTAAATGACTGAGCTTCCCAGGTGCCCATTACCACATTTCTTTAAAGGCCTGAGGTCCGCTCTCTCCCCATCTCCAAAAAAGCTAAACAAAGCAGATCTGTAAAGGAAAGCCAATCTCATGCTTCTTAGAAAATGTAAATGCTGTTGGAAATGTTTACTTTTTAAATGCTTGGCATAGGCAAGAGGCTACCCAGGATAGGTTTTGAGTAATTTCAGACGTTGAACCGGGTGAGCCAAAATATATAGACCTCTCTGTCCAGATCCAAGCACATTGGGTAATGCTAATACCCTTCAGTCTGGGAGGCTGAGGCCTTGCCCACCTCTCTAACCTGCCCCACTCTGCTTGCTTTATGCTCCAACAACAGCAAATGCTGTGGTGACCTGCACCTCCTGACGTTTGCTCCCCCATGTCCCATCACGACTACCCCTTTTCTAAATTAAAGTACACATGGACACAGCATCTTCCAGGAAGCTTTTCCTGATTCCCCTTTCCTATAGAGGGCATCATGCCCTTTGGGCTAATGCTGTATCTCACAAATGCTTCTGCGATTGTCTTGCTGTCATTAATTCTCTCTCTCCCTTCAGAACTTGAGCATGGGATGGTTTTTGTTTTTGACTATTTCGAGACAGAGAGCATGAGGCTGGGCAGGGAGAGAGAGAATCCCAAGCAGGCTCTGTGCTGTTAGTGCAGAGCCTGATGCGGGGCTCGATCCCACAAACTGTGAGATGATGCCCTGAGATGAAATCAACAGACGCTCAACTGACTGAGCCACCTAGGCGCCCCTTGTTTTCTAATCTCATTTCAGCACAGAGCCCAACTTACCCTGGGCGCACACTGTTGAGTGAGTGCATGAATGAATTTGAATGAATGAAAGTTAGCTCTTATAGTCTTATTTGATGTTTAGCCACAGGCATGCATGATGCTAGAGGACTGGTCCAAAGGTTCTGGCTAGGTTGTAAGAGGGTCATGCTAATTTGCCAGATATGTAAACAACCAAACGAATAAATGTGCTAAACTTGCATTTTAATGTTGACTCACACCCAAAGGTTCACCTTGAATGTTGTTGGGAAGGTGCATGGGTGATTTAAGATTGCAGTTCAATTAACCCCTCTCTTCTGTTGTGTTCACTGCAGGTACTTTGTAAAAGCCCTGATACCAGCATTTTTGGTCTGTGTAGGAGCCTCTGGTTTTTGTAAGAATTATGTCCGGGGGAAAAAGGTGCATCAGGTAAAGTGACTGAGCCAGGCCCCTGGATCTCATCCCTCACTCTCCTCTGCCTGGAATCATCTGAACCCAACACTTTATTTCTGCCACCCTGGGGACAGTCCTTCCATGCATCATGGTGGGGGAAGAGCTGCTGACTTCCCTGAACTACATCCTCTTTGCTCAGTGCCAAGTTCCAGCTGGTCTCTACTCTCCTCTGTTGATACAAAATTGTACCTTGGTCATGGCATCCTTGGAGTCATTGTGAGCTGTGTTACCATCAGCCTTCATTCCCTGACGGGACCATCTTACCATTACCACAGGAACTGACCTGAGGAGTGCCATGGTTCTGGACCTTAGTGGTGTTGGCAGCCTCAGAGAAGCTCTCTCTCTAACCACGCGAGCAATTTTAAGGTAGAGACTCCAGCCTGCAGGTATTTCATGAGCAGAGAGGCTTGCTGTATGGGAACGGTAGACCCTTGGAGTGAGATGGGGTCAGGAAAGCCAGTTCCTGTTTCTGCACCTGTAAAGACCTATAAATGGGTCCAAAACCCCTAAAAAGTTGACCAGTTTTTCTGACCTGTATGGTAGGGAGAACTGTGACAGACTTGTTCCCCTTCAGTGTTCAGATTTTAGGATTTTGCGCCTCTTAAAAATCTTTGCAGTTGAGTCATTTTCATAGGTTGTATTTTTGTCTATAGCCATTTGCCTCCTGCTCCCTAGAGGGTAGTACATGGCCTCACCTGCAGCCCTGTGATGTCTTGCAGTACCTACTCCACCCACCAGGGGATGCAGAGGGATGTGGGTGGACGTGTCCAGACAGAAGGTTGGTAAGTTCATGTGCTTTTCCTTCTGTCGTGAACATATTTCCCAGGTAGGGGCTCTTCCATCAGCCTGGGTACCAGAATGGCAAGACACGTGGAGCAGAGCTGAAGCAACTGGCCTGTAGAGTCGATCGTAACGTGAACTAGAAATAAACGTTGTTGTAGTAGTAAGCAGTTTGTTACTATAGCAAAGCTAAATAATACATCATTAAACTGAAACCTGCTGCTGTCCTCAAAATCGAGTAATTTGAGGTTTTGTGCCGTGCGCTTCATCATCTTTGAAGGGCAATTATTTACAAAGAACCACGCAGCTTTCCTTCCAGTTGCAGGTGACTGCTTGTGGCTGGGAAGCAGAAGTCCAGTCTCCACCCTAAGCCTAGCTCAGGCCACACGGAAGCCATTCTCTCCCCCGCTGCCTGTCTCTAAGTCAGCACTGTGCAAGAGGCCTAACAGCAACCCTAGCGGGCATTGCAGGCTTCTGTGGAGCAGCAACCTCCCTGTCCTGGGGTAGAACAGGCCCCCGTGTGCCACCTCACTCATCTTCACTCATCTGTGAAACAGACTGCTTTCCCTGCTCCCTTCTGGACACTCCTGAGAAACGAAGTTCCATGACTGTCATCCCCACCACCCAGCCCTTTCTTCAGGCTCCTGGTGGGCCCAGTTATCAGCCAGCTTCTGGCTGCCTTCTCTTTAGGCCCTGCCCCTCCATCCAGCTAGGGTGAGTGGGAGAAGCAGAAAAGGGAGGAAAGCGACTTAGCTTGGCAGACAGACCACAGCTAGGGTCCTGGTGGCTGCTGACTTGCTGTGCCTGGGAGGAAGGGATTGTGCTTGGAGCCTCCATCTGTAACATGAGTCACTGTACCCACCTCACAGGCTTATCTGTGCCACCTGTGTGCAGATTGGTAGCATTAGACCAGTGATTCTCAGCAGGGGTGACCTGCACCCCAGGGGTACCTGCCAATGTCTAGAGACAGTTTTGGTTGTCACAACTTGGTGAGATACTGCTAAAAACATTCTATGGTACATAGGACAGCCCCCACAACAAAAGTTATCTGGCCCAAACCATCAATAATGCCGAGTTTGAGAAGCACTGCACTAAAACTTTCAGAAGGCACACTCTCAATGGGCAGAGGCCAGATGGGGATTTGTCTTAGTGCCCAGGCCTGACACACAGTGAGTGTGACACACCAAGAGCTCCATGTGCGTGAAGTGGATAAATAAACGAGTGAAGGAAATGATGAGCAAAAAAATAAAACCAGTGTCCTGTTCTGAGGCCCCATCTCTACATACGCAAACATCGGCATTCCCAGGCTCAAGCCCATGTGCACACCTTACACCCCCTCCAAGAAGGCTTCTGGCCTCCCCAGCCCGTGGGCTCTGCCCCTTCTGACCTCTGCCATCCTCTTTGGTCTCCAGGGAGTGGATAGAGCACCCCAACTTAGGAATGGAGCATGGAGGCTAGGACTAGAGTTGGCTATGGTTAGGAGCAGGGGCCCCACTGGCCTGGCATGAGCCCAAACCCCTCCTCCACTCATGCAGCTGGGTCCCACGGGACATGTGGCCTGGCCCTCATCCTCCGCCTCACGGCCGCCTGTCCCTACCTGGGACTCCATCCCAGTCAGAGCTCCCTCAAAGACTCAACCATGGGACCACCTTATTTTACAGATGAAGAGGCCCAGAGGGAAGGAATGGGCAAGGCCAAGGCATCAGCATTCTTCACATCCCTGATTTGAGGCAGAGCCTTTCCCACCACCCAGGGGCACCACCTCATCACAGGACCAGGGACACAGGTGGGACCGCCAGACTTCTGAGTGGTTACCTCTGTTGATTTGGGGTGGCAGCTGGAGAACCTGGGGGTGGGGCAAGGCCCCTTTAAGCCACCCCTGAAACACTGCTGGCAGGTACACAAGGGCAGGCAGGGAATGGGGAGGAATTGTGGCTGTCAACAGCGTTCTGGCTCTGTGCAAACCTGCTTTCTCTTCATGATGACAGCCACACCCTCAGGTCTCGATTTTGTAAATGATATAAAATGATCCCAAGTTTATAAAACAGGTGGGGGCACATGGTCTCACTACTAGTGAGTGTCAGAGCCAGGATCTGAACACAAGCATCTCACTCCAGAGCCCACCTGCCTCCTCTTCCTTGTCCCTTTTATTCTGTTTACAAACACTGAACCTAACTGGCACCAACCAAGGACAGGGCATCAAGGCCCAAGTGCATCAGGCAGCCTCTGCCCTCGAGATCACGCTGTTGAGTAGATGTTACAAGTCTAACCCTGGACTGGAAACTGCTCCAAGGAAGAGAAATACAGCCACAACAAGCAAGTCCTCACCCCTGCTCAGAGCCCTCAGCAGCTCCCCATTCCCTCATAAACACTCTTGGTGTAGCACTCAGTGCTCTTCAGAGTCTGGCCCCAACCACTTCTGTGGCTTCCTCTTTCCAACTGCCTTAGCCCAGTCATCCTGGACACAGTTAAGCTATGGGGCAGGACAGTGCCGTGGCTTAAGTATTACCTCTGGACCCAGGCTGCCTGCCTGCCAATTCCAGCCCTGCAACACACTAGCTGATGGCCTCAGGCACCTCCTTGGGCACTGTGCCTCAGTTTCCTCACGTGCAACATGTATAGCATAATAGCACCTACCTCACACAGGAGCTGTAAGGATTATGTGAATTATTCTATGTGATGCACATGAACAGAGCTTGCCTCAAACTAAGTGCTCAATCTGTGCCACTTATTTCTTTTATTCTCTAATCATGCCACGCTCTTAGCTTTGGACCTTTGCACATTCTGCTCCCTCTGCCTGGAGAATTCTTACTCTCACTTATACCCTTGCCTCCACCCCCAATTGTTCCTTTTCTGTCTTTTCTAATCTTTACTCAGGCCTGGCTGCCTCCTCCAGGAAGCCCTCCTGGCCCCCTATCTCACATGTCCCACGGCACCTGTACTATCACCACACTTGTCACACTACATTGTAATTAACCACTTACTGGATAGTTCCTCCCACGTCTTTGTAAACTGAGTCCGGGGCCCTGAACTGTACACTTCTGTACCGCCAGCACCTAGCACAGCACACAGCAGGTACACAACAAATAGTTACTGACTGATGGCACAGAGGAAGGGGTGATAAATTCTAAACAGACTGGGGGGGAAGCCACCACACAAGATGGATATGGGCCATGAGGTTGGGGAAGGGACAGGGAAGGGTGGGGAGTGTGAGTTGGAAGGACCCCTCAAGCAATCCTGGCATATTCCAGGGGGAGTGCATAAGTGGCCTGGCTCACTAGTAACAGCTGCCATCTACCGAGCACTTAGGATATGCCAGACAGTGTTCTAGGGTGCTTCGTGTGGGCTGACTTGCTCACTCCTGACACTTCAGGAGGCAAGTAGTTTACAGAACCATTTTACTGTCAAGAAAACCGGCACAGAGAGGGTAACCTGCCCAGTGTTAGCTAGCGAGTGAGAAGTAGAGCCATAACTTGAATTCACAACTCCCCTAGGCCCTTCAGGATACATCCGCAGCAGTAAGACTGGGCCTCTGCCTTTCGGGAGTTGGCATTAGACCCAGCAGCCCTTTGCCTGTTCACTCCAATGTTGTCACAAAGTCTTGGCATTCACTGTCCTGCAATGTCCCCAGCCTGTCTGCCTGGGCAAAAGAGTCCAGTCTCCAGAGCCAGACTGCCAGAGCCCACAGCTGACTCCCCACAACACCTGACACCCTGCCAGTAGGGCTCCGGTCAGCCCTCGAGCTTTCTGAGGGAGGCTGGGCCACAAATTCTTCCCTTGCAAACGGCTGTCCTCAGTCACCATTAACAAGTGCTTCCTCTCGCTCTCCTAGCCCTACAGAGTTCTATTTAGCCAAGGGCAATTAGGCTTTTAACTATGGAAGCTCATCACCCTTCAGAGCTGCTGGCTTAACAGGAGTGAACACCGACCATCCCTGCACCAAAGCGGTGCCTGATCAGGGGGACCCTAAAGGTGCCACCCCACTCTGTTGGCTCACGTGCACCATCCACCCACCTGCTACATGCAGAGGGCTAACTGGCCAAGTGTAAAGGCCGCTGCCACTTACCCAGCACCTGCTGTGAGCCAGGCACTGCTGTCCCTGTTTTACTGCAGAAGCACAGGAAGCACCTTGCACAGGGTCATATAGCTATCAAGTGGCCTAGGCAGTCTAACTCCACAGTCTCTAGTGTGGGTCACTATGATGTAAGTCATTATTTTAAATTAAGAGCAATACCTTGATTTTTTTCAAGTATACCCTAAGTTTGCACTAACATCAAAAAAAAGTTTCCCATTTTCCACATTATCAAACTTTTCCTAACTCTAAAACAAAGCCTTACACACGCCCTTGGATGCATAACAATCCATTCTAAAAAGCATTCTGGAATCTTGGTGTAGAAACGGATGGTGGGAACTCTGTGAAGTTCTTTGGCACTCAGGTGGTTAAAGAAATGAGTTTCAACAGATTTCTACAAAGCATCTTTATTGATAGCCCAGCAGGTGTTTCTTCCATGAAAACAGTATTAATGGGGCCCTTGATTTACATTCTAAGCTTGATTTACACAATGGTTTTGTTATGCACCAGCTTTTGTCCCCAAGTATTCTGCTAAGTATTTCCCAGCCAGTTGCTTCTAGATCTCCCCAAGGAATGAACAATGATAATACATCCCGTACCTGTTATTTTGCCAGCATCCCCATTTCATCAGTTTATGGCAAGAAGTAACACTGGCAAGTTCAGAAAAGAGACAGTAAGGTACACAGTGTGAGAATATTGGTCTTTTCTCTAAGGAGATGGAGTCATTCCCCAGGCATCACTGAACTCCTGCCCGTGGCACTCCCCAGGAAGGTTGTAAAGCATCAGATCAAGAAAACAAGATGCAGGTCTTGAGACAAGTTAAGAGCAGAACTTGAGCTCCCAATGGTGGCATTTCCTAAGTTGTCTGGAGTGAAGGAAGTGCTTGCTGAGAGCACAGGGTTAAGCATTTCATGTAAGTAATACGCTCAGCCAACCTCAGGCCACCCTGAGAGGGGCGTGGCCATGAGCACATCTTATGGATGAAGAAGCTGAGAAGCAGAAAAGGCGAGTAATTTGTCTTCAGGTCACATCCCTGGTAAGTGCTGGATCTAGGATTATGTCTCTTCAAGGTTCTGATCTTCCCCCCATATCATACCGCCCCTGGCTTCTTCCAAGACATGGTGGCTTAGTAATCAGGACACCTAGGTGTCAGTTCAGCTTGCCCTTGAGCAAATCACTGTTCTCCCTGGATTCATCTCCCTTGGAAAACAGAGGACGGTACCTGTTTCGCAGCTACAAGGCTTCTTTCTATAGCTCAAACGGTGATCCAGCCAGACCATTCTTGATGCAACAAGATCGACTGGAGGTAGCCTAATTCAGGGGACACAGCACTTGGCCTGCAATCAGGTGTCCTGCTGTCAGATGGTGTGTGACAGGTGAACTCCCAGTCTGGGCCTGCTTCCCTTCTGTGAAATGAGAGGTGGACAGGCAGGCTCCAAGTCCTCCTGTTCGAAACTTCCATGATTCTGTGTCCTCCTCAAATAACTCGAACATTTATGAAGAATTTAAAAGTTAATTGGTTCTCTCCTCCTGGACTCTGGTTTTTAAGAGTGCTTATATTAGGCTAGCCTTACATAAACCAGCTTATGGAGCACAAATTTAAATTAAAAAAAGGAGTGGGAGGTACAGGCTTCTAGTTGCGGAATGAATAAGACACAGGGATGAAAGGTACGGCACAGGGAATACAGTCAGTGGTATTGTAACAGTGTTGTATGGTGACAGACGGTAGCTACACTTGTGAGCACAGCTTAATGTGTAGTTACTGAATCACTATGCTGTTCACTTCAAACCAATGTCACATTGTGCATCAACGGTACTTCAATAAGAAATTTTAAAAAATCAAGCACCAATTCACACAGATTCTAATTTCTCATCTATTTGAGGCTAACTGGATTAGAAAGGCATAAATAATTCAGTTTTATTTACTGAAATCACTTTCGTCTAGGCAGAAGCCATGCAGTTATAGCAGGAATGGCATAGGTTCTGGTCAATACTCAGATTCTAGCTCTGACACTTAAAAGATGAAGCTTCAGGTTCATCATCGGTAAAAGGAGAACAGCATCCACCCCGCACAGTTTTTGGTGTGAAGATGGTACATAAAAGTGCCTCACAGCACACCGGTGCATGGCAGGCCCTTAACAAATAAATGACCAGACCAATAAAAGCAGAGTCAGTCTGATAGCGCACACAGGAAATTACTCTAAGAAATGCTCGGCTACAAAGTGGCTCAGAGATGGTGGCTGCCCGTAAGTACACTGGGAACCCTGAATCGACTTCGTGCATCTATGGAGCTCATCTATGGAGCTTTCAAATGCAGGATGCCCAGGCCGTACCCCAGACTCTAACCAGAACTTTTCCGGGTGGGACCTAGGTAATTCCAAAGTGCAGCCAAGGGTAAAGTCCCCTGACTTCTAATCCAGCCTTTCTAGGTCTGCTCTCAGAATACACATCTCCTGGCCTGGAGGTCATCAGGGCTTGGCATGAATGTTAACGAGGAGACCTGATGGTGTGTGCTGGGGCGTGGGTTACTTGAGCAGTGACAGCAGCAGCAGGAACACACTGCTGGGGAGCTGTTTGGCAGGTGGGACAACTGGCCAAGAAGTGTGGTACACTGGGAATCAGCCCAGGACCATGACTTTGGGGAGGTGACTGTCAACCGAGAGAGGGGGGTGCACAAACAATGAGCTGTGTGTGCTCCAAACAAGAATCAACGTCATCAGTGCTGAATGGGAGAGCGTGGGGGAGGCAGAGGGCAAAATGCTTCCAGAGGTGGTGGCCCTGAGCTTCACTGTGACAGAATTTTGTTAGCTTTGGACGTGTCGAGACCATAATCTGATGAGCAGGAGAAGTGAAAGCAGGTGGCACTGCTCTGTGGCTCAAGCCTGCTCCCAGTTTCCACAGATTATGGGCAGAGACCTTAATATGCACCCCTGGTGCGGCTCTAGGACCCAACTCTGGACCCAAGACAAGTTCACCGTGGTACCTGAAGCCTGCTACCCCTACATTTGGGGGAGAAATGGTTTAAAACATATTCCCAGCCTTCGGAGGTGGGTTTTGTTTGTTTTTGAATGAACTGTAGAAATAGTAGGATAAAAAAGGAAAGAAGAAGCTGCTGCTGTTAAAACGGCAGGCATTACCACTGTTCCAAGTTACTATGCAAGGCTCATCCCAGTAGCTTACTTTATTCAATCAATACAACACCAACTCCACACTAAGCCACCCCAAAAGAGCCAGGTCTCTGGAGGTGGTTTTGGGCCATTGGTTAATTCTATCAATTCTCTGTGTAGCTTAGACTACAGGGGATCAGAGGACCCAGATTTGCCCATCATGAACCTCTTTGGAACCACCCAGTGACAGCTTAAGAATTTTACAGATCTAGGGGCGCCTGGGTGGCGCAGTCGGTTAAGCGTCCGACTTCAACCAGGTCACGATCTCGCGGTCCGGGAGTTCGAGCCCCGCGTTGGGCTCTGGGCTGATGGCTCAGAGCCTGGAGCCTGTTTCCGATTCTGTGTCTCCCTCTCTCTCTGCCCCTCCCCCGTTCATGCTCTGTCTCTCTCTGTCCCAAAAATAAATAAACGTTGAAAAAAAAATAAAAAAAAATAAAAAAAAAAAGAATTTTACAGATCTAGTTCCATTTTCTCACGTCACAGATGGGGAAACTGAGGCCCCAGCGGGGAAGGGGACATGACCAAGTGGGGGAGGGCCAGTGGGACTGCTCTCCAGACCAAACGTGGCAAGAGGCGCCAGGAGGGGTCAGACTGCTGGAGCCAGGAGGGCCTTGGCCACAGGCCACTCGCATCCTCCACACGGGAAACTCGGCAGAGAAGGGAAGCCACTCGCCTGAGGGTCAGGATGAGCGGCTCTCTCTTGCCCCTCTGCCCCCTAACCCACAAGCCTCCACAATGGAATATAAGAGGAATGCTATGTGGCAACACTGCCAGCCCAGAGAATGGAATCACCAACTTCAAATACAAAGAATAGGAACAAAGGACTGGATAAAAGTCGGTTTCCCTAACATGCTCCCCCTTCCATGAGCTGCCTTGTACCTGGAGAGGCCGGCCCTGGGAAGGAGTGCAGGAAAAGACCGTCCGAATGAACACTAAGGCTGCAAGATGGGGTGGGGGTGGCTCGGGGTATTCAGATGACCTGCACTTGGCTCAGAAATTCCGTGACTCCTTCTCTGGTGAGGAACACCACCTCCCCGGTGTTCTGGCACCGGACTTCAAAATGGGCAGGGTCCTCCAGGGCCCTCTTGCCGGCGATGATCACGAAGGGGTACCCAAGCTTGTTGGCATCTTTCAGTCTGTTTCCGATGGTCAGATGGGTCCTGTCATCGAGCAGGACCTCACCACGGAGCTGCGGCACTGCCTCCGTGATGAGGTCGTACAGGCCGCCCGTGAGCTCGGTGGCCGCCTCCTCCCTACTGCCCTTCTTCGGGGGGATGAGGCACACGTGGTAAGGCGCGAGGAGGCTGGGCCAGCGAACACAGTCTTCGGTGGACAGCACCTCAATGCCAGCAGCCAGTATCCGCGTCACACCCAGGCCATAGCAGCCCATCTCGGCCAGGCACGGTTTGCCGTGGGCGTTGGTAAACTGGGCACTGAAAATGGAGGAGTACTTGGTGCCCAGGTAAAACGTGTGCCCCACCTCGATGCCTCTGCTTTCGGTCAGTGGTCCCCGGCAAGCAGGGCAGCTGGTTTGCGACGAGTGCAGCGTCTCCATGTTGGCCGAGAAGCCGCAGCCGGGACAGACCGCAAACCGGTCCTCCCCGACCTCGGCTGGCAGCTGGAACTCGTGAGACGTGGTGCCCCCGATGCTGCCCACGTCCGCCTGGACCCTGACGCACTGTAGCCCCAGCCTGTGGAACAGGCTGCTGTAGGCCCCGCACACCAGGCCGTAGGTCTCCAGGGCGGCCTCTGGGGAGGAGTCGAAGGTGTACATGTCCTTCATGTAAAACTCTCGGCCGCGAAGAAGACCAAATCGGGGCCTGGGCTCGTCCCGAAACTTCCTTGTCACCTGGTACAGCAGGAACGGAAGCTGCTTGTAGGACAGTGTCTGCTGGGAGGCAACCAGGGCCGTGATGGCTTCCTCGTGAGTTGGTCCTAAGCAGTATTCCTTGCCATGTCTGTCTCTAAGTCTTAGTAGCTCCTTGCCCATCAAGTCCCACCGCTTGGTGGCACGCCAGAGCTCTGCTGGGCTGAGGCTGGGCATGTTGACCTTCTGTCCCCCGATGGCCTGCATCTCCTGGTCTATCACCCGCTCGAGCTTCTCTATGGCACGCACGGTATAAGGCAGGAGGTGGTAACAGCCGGGGCTTGCCGGGTGGATCAGACCCACCTGCAGCATCAGCCGCTGGCTCTTACAGCTCAGGTCGCCAGATCTGCCCTCAGGAGAGAGCACCTGGTCTTCCCGAAGGTTCTGGGGCTGGAACATGCGGGACAGCACCAAGCGCTTCCCTCTCTCTGGGCCACAGTGGTAAAACCTGTGAGGAACGTACCCAGAGAGCTGGCGGCCGCAGGTGGTCAGAGCGGGCAGTGCCCTGCATCTCGACAGCAGCCCTTCCATGACACCCCGTGAGGGGAAGCACTTGTGCCTGGAGGAAAACGAGCCGTGCAGAAATAAGCGTTAACTGTGCTCCGATGCCACGACAGAGCCAGCTCGGTCTGGTCTCCCACAGACTTCTCAGCCAGCCACTGACTTTGCAGGTGCAAACCCTTTCACCTCTAATTTTCTAGCAGATTCAAGTCCTACTTCTCTTACCTCTACTGCTATTTTAAAAAAACACAATTATTTTCCCATTTATAAAAATACAACAGCATAGTGTGGAGAGACCCCACTGCATGGGGAGTGCACAGCCGTGGAACCAGGCAGCCTGGATTCCAGGCAGGCTGCTTGCTGACGGCACCCTGTGTAGCTCGGGACATGTGACTTAACCCCTCTGTGCTCAGTTTCTTCATCTGTACGATGGGAATACAGTAAGACCTGTCTTGTAGGTTTCTTGTGGGAATTTAGAAGAGTTATAAAAAGTTACTAGGACAGTATCTGGCACATTCTATGAGTGCAATCAATATTTACTATAGTTATAATAGAGAACTGGGAAAAAACAGAAACAAAAAAGTAAAGGAAATCAAGTCTAATCCCTCAGCCCAGAGACAACTGCTGCTGACAAGCCCTCGTCCCTTTTGCCAGCCTTGCTCTTTTGCCCACATCCCCACCCGGCTCCTGCCTTCGGTGTCTTGTGCCTCTCCCCGCCATAGCACTCTCTGGTCAGGCCTCACGCTCACGACTCTGAGTCGACACCTGTACCCCGTCTGTCTCTCTCACACTTCAGACCTCCCTATCCAACAGTCTCCTGGAGAAGCAGCTGCATGGATACTCTAAACTCAGCACCCCAGAGGGAACCCCGCATTCCCCCCCACCCCAACGGCCCTGCTGCTGAAACTGCTCCCCCTTCAGTGCGGCCTATCGCTCACAATGGCACCAAAAGCCACCTTTGCCCAAACCGGAAACCTGGGTTCATCCACTCTGTCCCCTCAGGGCCCACACGCACCAAACCTCTCGGCCTTGTCATTCCTGTCTCTTCGCTTGCTGTTCCATCTGCCCCTTCTCCCCACCTCCACAGCCTCCATCCAGGCCACCACCATCTCTCCCCTGGGCCTCCGCAGCAGCCTCTGCACCCGGCCCCCCGCTTCCATGCCCGCCTTCCTCCAATCCATGCTCCATGCTGCAGCCACAGGGAACACGTCCCAGCACGTACGGTAACAGTCTTTCTTTCCTAAAGCCCTCCAACGACTTCCTGCTGCTCTCAGAATCAGGTGCAAGCTTTTGACCTTCTGGGCACACCTGTGAGCTGGCTGCTGGCCCCCTGGAGCTTAGCCTCCCCAGTCGCCCTGTGTTCCAGCCGCACCACGCCCACTCTTAAACACACTGTGCCCTTTGCGTCCCAACACCTACTCATCCTCCCAGCCTCGGGATCACCATCCTGTCTTCTGGGATGCCTTCCACGTCCCACTCCCATGTCCCAAAGGCCAGCGTCTCCCACGGCAGTCCCAACTGATCACCAATCCCTCTCAGGAGTGACTGCTGTCTTCCTCCCAGGCACTCCGATCCATGCGGCCAAGGACCAAATCTAACTGGCTCACCACTCAGCACGGAGCAGGGCTTTACCAGACACTGTCTACTAACTGAGCACATGTGTTCCTCTACGATGTTACAAAATACTCACATTCCTGATGGCAGTCCAACATTCCACCGAGTAGATCAGAAACGATTCTCCTGCTATCAGGGAGCTGTCATCTTCTCTGTTATGTACAATCTACAAT
Source organism: Herpailurus yagouaroundi (assembly GCF_014898765.1). NCBI lineage: Eukaryota > Metazoa > Chordata > Mammalia > Carnivora > Felidae > Herpailurus > Herpailurus yagouaroundi. The sequence goes on from NW_024412388.1 coordinate 44,443,950, forward strand.
GAACAGAAGGCTTTTGTTTGTTTGTTGTACATTTGGGAGAGATTCTCAGGAAAGGAATTACTGAGTCAACACACAGAACTCTTTCAAGGTTCTTTTTTTTTTTTTTTTAATGTTTTTATTTATTTTTGAAGGAGAGAGAGACCAAGCGTGAGCAGGGGAGGAGCAGACAGAGAAGGAGACACAGAATGTGAAGCAGGCTCCAGGCTCCGAGCTGTCAGCACAGAGCCCGACGCGGGACTCGAACTCACAAACTGTGAGATCATGACCTGAGCCGAAGTCGGGCGCTTAGCCGACTGAGCCACCCAGGCGCCCCTCAGGGTTCTCGATTTATGTTGCCAAGTCCAGGGACGCCCCTACCTTTCGGCATCTCCCGTGAAGCAGAGCTGCCCTGTGGTATGCTGACAATGGGCTGCCGGCTCCTCTCAGCTCTGGGAGCCTGGAACCCCTGGGTGGCCCCTTCCAGGTCCTAGTGGCCTCAAGTCCTCCAGCTGGTCTCCTGCCACCCCAAGCAGCCTCATCCATGTCCCCCATGCACAGTACAAATATTATCATCTCCCCCATGGCCCGTGGCCTGAGACAGGTTGGCAGGCACTGCCGCAGAGCCCTAATGCGACTGAATGGAAAAGTGTGGGCTCTGGAGGCAAGTACACATGGTTCTCATCTGGTAAACCGCGAGCCAGTGGCCCACACCAGACACTCCTTCATCCTTAACTCCTCTGAAAGCAGAGGAGTCCGTCTCTGACCTCCCTCTCAAGTCTACCCTCTCCTTTCTGGCTCTTGCTGCCTCTACCCTGGGTTGGCCTCTCAAAACCGCTTGGTCCATTACGGTAGCCAGGTGGTTGTGAAACTTAAGTTGGGCGTTAGAATCACCTGGAGGGCTTGTTAAAACATTGACCGTGGGGCCTCAGCCCCAGACTTTCTGATTCAGTAGGCTCGGGGTGTGCGCAGAGAAACCGCCGTTCTAACAAGTTTCCAGGTGATGCTGATGCTGTTAGACCAGGGACCACACTGGGAAAAGCACAATAAACTCCATGCGGGCAGTGACCATGTCTGTCTTATTCCAAGCTGTATCCGTAGCATCCAGCACGGTGCCTGGACACAGTGGATACTCAATAAATGTCCACCAATGACTGAACTGAGTGACTCCTGACCCCTGTCTGTCTGGTCTCCATATTACAGCTAAAAAGATAATTGATCCAATCATGTCCCGGCTTATAATCCATTAATGGTTCCTCGTCATCATTTTCTTGGAATGGTACGTCCATTTACACGAAGCCTCTTTGTATTTTGATCCCAACACACCTCTTCCCAGCTTTTTACCCTACCACTCCCCCAACATGCCCCAGACTGCTCAGCATTCCTGGAATTGGCCAGCTTCACCCCAGCAACTCCATCATTCAAGGTTCACCTATTACAAGAAGCTTCCCAAACCCTCAAACAGAGATGACCACTTCCTTCTCTGCACTCCCACTGCACACAAGGCTTTACAGTTTACTGGACTGGAATAATTTTCAAAGCTATTTCTGAGAAACTGCTGTGTGCCAGGCACTGGGAGTTGAGCAATATTTCATGTCCTATTCCTCCATTAAACGAGGAGTTTGTGATGTTTTCTATATTGTCAGGCTTCAGGGCCTAGCATCACACTGAAGAGTTAATTATGTGTACTAATCAAATATATTAGTAAATGAAAAGCTAAGTGACAGGTGCAACAAAACAATTATCTGGATAGTTTAAATAAGAGCCTTAAACCCTCTGCCCTCACTCCCATCGTGTGCCTGTCCTCAGACCCCTCAGCTTACGCAGATGGGAGAATAATTATTTATCATCTCAAAATTTCAGCGTTATCTACAGACAGTACCTCTAAAGCAGTACAGTAATTAATGTATTCTGCACCTCAGACTCTAGCAAAGGGCCTCTGAGTCCTTCAGTCATTCACCAAATTTTTACAGAGGGGCGCGGCTCAATCTTTGGAGCACAGGCCTCTTTTAAGGTTAACTCACAATGGCCCCGCAATCCAATCAGGAAAGCTGGGCCTCAAGTGCTGCCGACAGTGCCTGGTATATAATAGTTTTGCCATTATTATCGTTATGTCCAACTCACAGAAGAGGTGAGCTCAGAGATGTGAGGCCACCTGACAAGCGACACAGCAGAGGAGTGCAGGGCACACCCGGAATGCTTAGGTTCCCGCCTCCAATCTCCAGTCTCCGTCTCGGACCGTGCTGCATAAAGCAGCAATGGAACCCCAGGGACAGTCCTACGTGCTGGCTCGGCCTTCACTGGCTGGGGGACCTCGGTCAAACGACTTCACTCTCCGGGCCTCACTTTCCCCATACGTAAAATGGGAAGGCTGGCTGGGCCACCAGGTGACCCCAGAGGGTCTCTCCAGGGCTGGCACTTCTAGGAACGTCAGGGCACTCACAAGACCCGAGGTAGACAAAGGAGGAAGTCCTGCCCTCATTTTACAACAGAGGAAACACACTATCCCTGAGTTCAGGTGAAAGCGACCCCTCCCCAAATCAAGGACGGGATGCACGTGGAAGCACGGCCACCAAGGTCCAAAAACCGAGACCCAGCCCTCTCACCGCCCGCCCCGCCCAACCCCTGTCACCCACACTCACCAACCGAAGTCCCAGCCGAGAGCAGAACCGCGCAGAAACAACTGAAGTCCCAGCCGAGACCGCCGGCCCGACCGCCACGCCGGCCCAACGCGCCTGCGCCCGGGGCACGTCTGCCCGAAGCCCCGCCTCCTGCCCCACCTGCCAATCACAAAGCCGCTCTCACGGGGACTGCCCCACCCCCCCAACCCCCGCCCCAGATGCACGTGGAGGTTTTCCGGAAGTTTAGCCTAGGAGAAAGAGTCCGGCTCTCCTCCACAATCATAGATTGGTTTGGGCAGCAAAGAATAAACTGCTGTTCCGGAAGTGCCCTCTAGGAGGTAGGGAGGTGTAACTCTATGGTAAAAGCCTGGGCTTTGAGCTTGGTGTTCCCTCCCACTGCCAGGGGCCACCCGACTCTGAAAGGAAAGGCTAGCGAAAGTGTAACCATGACAACAGTGGGACTTGCCGTTAGGGATATACCCGAGGATTTTTACAGGCTTTCAATTTAAATACATTAAAATTTTTAATAGAAAAAAAAAAAACCTTTATCACAAAGCGCAACACAGTCTTTAAGACACTAGATCAAACTTTCATTCACAAAATATTTTTTTGAGAAGCTACCATGTACCAACCACTGGGAGAAACTGGGAATAGTGAACAAAGCAAATTTCCCTGCCCTCAAGGTAGCTTGCATTCCCATGAAAAGAGTCAGTAAGTCAATATGAAATTTGGAAGGGGAGCAGGAACTTAGTAACCAAAGTAGTATTTTTATGCGATTAATTAAAAAAAAATAAATGCCAAAAAAAACCCATGGTGAACAAAATACCGAAGTTTTTAATAAAGACTGGATCCCTCGGTATCCACCCACAGAGAAAAGAATAAACTGTGAAAAGGAAATGCGTTGGAGGAAGAGTGGTTGCGATTCAAAATAGGATGATCAAGGAAACCCTCATCTAGAAAGTGACATTTTGGCAAAGACCCGAGGTTGAGAGAGTTGCAGATATCTGGAGGAAGAATGTTCTAGGCACAGGGAACAAATGACGTATCCTGAGGAGGGGGCTGTATATCATGGAACTGCAGCTAACTAATAACAGCTATAGTTCATTGAGCGCCTAAAATGTACTAGACCCAATGCAAGACACTGGCCCCAAGAAGCCCTCAGCCCCAAGATCTGCCAGGAATGACATCGTATGATCAGTGGTTTAATAGGGGCTGAAGAAAGTCCTGTGGGAGTGCAGGGGAGGAGGGCTTCATTGAGGAGGTGTGCTTTGAGCTGAGCCTGAAGAATGAGTGGGGTTTACCAGGACAGGAATGGTGGTGGGAGTGGCCAGGCTGAGGGAGCAGGACATTCCAGCAGGGAAGCAGGAAATGATGAGCTGGTGTCAGGGAATCACGGAATGTCATAGGGTTTCCATCTCCATCTCCCTCTTCTCCTGAAATAGTGCTTGACACACAGGTCAAAGCAGTGGTTCTCAACCTGCAGTGCACTGGACTCACCATGTGCCCCAGCCCCCCAACCCTGCAGTGCTGGGTATCACGTTCCCTGGGGTTGGCCTGAGCATCAGTTGTCCCCCTGATGATCCTAATGTACAGCCTGGGCTAGATCCGCTGGTCTAGAGGAAAGGCACTGGACACTCTGTTGGGCCATTGGCTGGACCCGCAGGCATCGGACAGTCTGTTGGGCCAGTGGAGGAAAATAAAGCGTGGGTGGACCCCACGACTGACATCTCGCCCACCCCCAGCTAGGAGGCCAGGCAGAGCTGGACTGGGCCTGAGCTCCTTTGCTCTAAGAACGTCGCTGGGCTTCTGCAGCCCAGCTCTGTAGTCCAAGCTTTTCCTAAGGAGTGCAGTCCTAAAGATTTTCCTGAGGCAATATTCCCCACGCCTCCTCTCTGGGGACAGGAGGTGAATAATCTTCAATATCGGGATCCACAGTAGCCTTATATTCCTCCCTGCTCCCATGCACGCTATTACATCCCTCCCAATCCTGGAAAAGCCAGGAATCCGGCCTCTGCACCCTGAGGTGTTAATTATTTCTCAATTAGCAGTTCCCAGGCTGTAGAGCATAGTGGCGTGGAGAGGCCTAATGACTTGCCGTGTTTATACACCCCCACATCTTCAGAGCACTTTACCAATGGTAACTAATTAATGCTCACGACCCCCTTGGGAGGCAGGCAGAGAACTGCATTTTACTGTGAGTTTGCAGCAGGCTCTGCAGCCTGGAGCCAGCCATGGTCAGAGTAGATGTGCTTCCCATTGAGAAAGTCCAGGGGTGGTGGAGGCCCAGAATCTAGCCCTATCGCCACAGCAACTTCCAGTGTGACAGTTCTATCGATCACTTGATCGGTCATTTGCTGGGTGTCCTGATTTACGGAGTTCATTCATGATTAGAACCCTGCACGTTCCCTAAAACAGAAAAAAGAACCCACAGAAAAAGTCAGTCATTCATTGTCATCAAAAAAAAAAAAAAAAAAAAGCAAAAGGACCCCATACCCCACACCTGCCTTGGTGTCCCCGCAGCTCTGGGGGCACACCATGCACTTAGAACTTTGTTTCCACTGGCCATTGGTCAGACATGCTCTTTTCCATATCCTTTTTTGTTTGTTTGTTTAATGTTTATTTTCAAGAGAGAGAGAGAGAAGGGGGGGAGGAGGGGCAGAGAGAGGGGGAGACACAGAATTCAAAGCAAGCTCCAGGCTCCCAGCTGTCAGCACAGAGCCTGACGCGGGGCTTGAACTCAAGAACTGTGAGATCATGAGCTGAGCTGAAGTTGGACGCTTATCCGACTGAGCCACCCAGGTGCCCCTGTATCCTTAACCCTAACCTTAACCTTAACCAGAGGGCCTGCCCCAGCTGGGGATTAGCAAAGTGTTTTGCTTTTTGTTTGTTATTTTAATATATGAATGAATGAATGAATGAATGGTTTGTCTCTCCCTCAGGTTGGAGTTCTCCAAGGACACACTAAGTCATTCCCTCATCCAGAGCCCATGGCCCTGGTACGGAGGGGCTCTGAGTATGTGCTGAATGAACAAGTGAAGTCAGAGTTCATAGTAGGCTCCCTGATCTCAAGTTGCTCATAATCTCTGGGAGAGGCTGCCTCTCAAAGTGAAGGTCCCAGCATCCTGTGGGGAGAAGCTGTGAAGAGGGGAGAGCAAGACCTGTGCTGCAAGGAGTGGGGAGTGGGATCAGGGAGGGCTTCTCGGAAGAGGGGATGCAGAAATGGACCTGAAAAGATAATTAGGAGTTCCCCAAGCTGACAAGGAGGGATAGAAAGATACCGTAGTCAGAGCACAAGCAAGTGACCACTGGCTGTGAGGAAGAAGGCTGAAATAGTCGGGCAGGAGCAAGAGCACACCCGGGCACCCCGGAAGTGTTAGGCTGGGAGTTTCTGTTCGTCTTTGAGGCCAGTGACATTTTTTTTCCTGAAGAGCGATACTCCTCTTCCCAACACACACATGTCTATTTTGAGGCTTAGCCCCAGACAACTCCTCCTCTGAGAAAATCCCTGGGCATTTTGCATTCCGCTCTACAGTGTGTATTTGTTTTGAAATAGACAAGTATGACTGTCACTCCAAGAAGATGGCTGTTTCCTTTGCGGAAGACGCGGGCCAGCGGGAGGACCCGGCCTGTGGGAAAGGGCCGCCGGGATTTACACCGGGGCAGGACACGGTCAGTTGTGTTTCTTTGCCTGAGTGGGGTGTGAACTCAGACGGGGGAAAGAGGGTGGTGAGGGAGGCAGGGTGGGTGACTCCTACGGGGGCCCAGACTGGGATAGTGCGTGGGACAGACTCCAGAGACCCCCTGAGACAGGCCACCTGATGAATTCCTGAGCCCGCCCCACCCCGTTAGCCCAGCCGGACCCAGACAGACTGGACAGAGGGTAGGAGGGCAGCCTTGACTTGGAATCCTGCCAGCCACTTCCAGCCACGTGCTTCTGGGGCCTTGTGCTTCTGGGCTCTTCATCAGTAACACAGGAACCGTAACATACATGTAGGGCCGTTGTGAAGATGCGATGAGAGATGTAGTTGAAAGCATCTGGCTCATCACTCCATCCTTCCCAACTCAGGAGACCCCGTGGCTCCCCTCGCCCACCATACAGAACCATCATTCTGCTGCCACCTGTTCCCTTCAGAATCCCTACTCCTGCCACCATGCGCGACACCAATTCCTTCTGTCTTCAGGGACCTCTTCTCCTTGGGCCTGGAGTGCATCACTCGTTCGCTTGTTTAGTGCCAAATCTCGGGTCATTGGAGACCAGGACGGGGCTGGGAAGGTGGGCATCTTTTTTTATCCAGGTTCCTCAGACTTGATGAGTGTGCTCATCATTATCGTCGTTCACGTTTATAGAGTCTTTGCTATGTGCCAGGGGCAATATTGAACACTTTACGCCATATCTGATTAAATCCTCACCATAGTCCCAACAGGTATAAATAATCACTGTTCTATCCATACAGCGGACATCCAGTTTACCTTGGAAAGGTTGCTTAGCGTTAGCTCGTCCATGGTCAACAAAACGAGTAAAAAGGAGAGAAAGAATCATCTCCAGGTCTGTTGGATGCAAAGCCTGATCTCCATGCTCACAACCAGCAATGGCAACTTCTTTCTTTCCTTTTTTTAATTTTGAGAGAGCACAAAGAGAGAGAGAGAGTCTCAAGCAGGCTCTGCACTGTCAGTGTGGAGCCAGATGCAGGGCTCAAACTCACAAACAGTGAGATCATGACCTGAGCTGAGACCAAGAGTCAGGCGCTCGACTGACTGAGCCACTCAGGCTCAGTCACTTTGCCGCCCACTAACCACATGCCTATGGGGGATACTCAACCTCCCTGAGCCTCACATGCCGCAGGCTTAAAATAGTAGTGACATCTTCCCTGTGGAGTTGCGATGGAGATGTAACTCAGCATAGCGCCTGGCACGGAGTCAGGGTTCAGTAGTGTTTGCTATTATTATTCTTACTGATGATGAAAGTGCCCTGGCCGGCGTGACGGCTGGCACGCAGTAGGTCAGCGGCACATCCAAAAACTCCATCTCTCCACCCAGACTAGACTGAGGGCTCCCAGAGGGGCGGGCCCGTATCCTGTTCATTTCTAGCCCCACCACAGTAAAGCTGTTCACTGTGTAAAAAGGTGCTGCTCTTTTCTGCACGTGGTAAATCTCAATACATATTCGCCGATTTAATGTCTTTCTAACTAATTCCCTCAATTCCTGGGAATGCCTTGCTAAAACTGCAATGAAAAAAAAATCACAGCAATAGTTCGTCTGTCAACCAGTCAGTCATCTTTGAGCACCTGCTTCGGGTGGGCTTGGCAGAGCACTGGGCGCAGCCTCAAGTGTGGGGCACAGAGCGGCTGCCCCAGGACAGGGCGAATCATCACAGCCCTGTGAGTGTGGGCATGATTCCAGCACTTTACCGGGTCACCGTCATCTGGGAGGATGAAGGAATTGGGTTCCTTCCAACAGGCCTTTACCCTTTCTCTCTGGTGCACTGTTTGGGTTAAGGGTGAGTGGGGTGAGGGGAAGTGTGTGCCTTCTGAAGCTGATGGCTTCGAGGGAGGGAGGCAGCGTCCGGATCCGGATCCGAACAGACCTGGGTTTGCTTTCTAGCTCCCTGACCTACTGGCTACGTGACCTGGGGCAAAGGACTCGACCTTTCTGGTCTTTGGCTGTAATACAACGGGGTCAATAACGTCTTCCAAGTGCTGCGTTAGTGCAAGCAAACAACGTTACAAAACAACCTTGCAAACTGAAAGCACTGTATGAATGTTAGCAATAGAAATATATTCAGATCGTTGTTTTGTAAGATTAACTGTGTAATGAGACTTTTAAGTAATTAAATGAGATTATGCATGTAAAGCACTGGAAGGCTGTCTAGTACACGGTACTCAATACAGGATTAACTATTGTTAATACCTCCGCGTGGCCCTCACACCTGCTGTTCCTCCAGCCCGGCAGCTCTTTCCTGCCACATCCACGTGGCTCACCCCTGACCTCCCCAGGTCTTTGCTCCAATGTCACTCTTACAGCCAGCCAGGACTTCCTGACACCCGGGTTTTCACTGCAATCCCCACCCTTTCCCCCATCACTCCTGACACTCCCTCTCCCTGCTTTTTTTCTTCAAAGCATTTGTCACCATTTAACATAGTAAATATCTTACCAAGGTTTTTTTGTTTATTTGCCTAGAGCAGTGGACACCAAACTTCTTCTGTAAAGGCCCAGACAGTAAATATTTTATGCTCTGTGGGCCATACGGTCTCTGTCACAGCTACTCGGCTCTGTTGTTGCAACATGAAAGCAGCCTTACATACTTGTGAACAAATGAACATGGCTGTGTTCCAATAAAACTTTATTTACAAAAACGGGCAGTAGGCTGAATCTGGCCTGTGGACCATATTTTGCCAAGCTCTGGCCTAGATCATTGGTAATAAGCACATTGCAAATGCTTAATAAATATTTGTTGAACGAATGAATTAGTGAATAAATGCATGAATGGAGGAGCACAGGACACCTGGTACGGTGATTGGTACACAGATGATACTTCCTATTTTATACTTAATAAACACAACGAGATGGGCCATGGTGTTATTATATCAGAGGTACCAAAAAAGTGCGCTGGGAGCATAGAGGTGGCAGGATCTTTCCCTCGGGATGAGGCAGGACTCCGAATGTATTTAAAGCTGGGCTCCCCAGAAGCAGACCCCGAGTCAAAGATGCCGGGGCAAGGAGTTTATTCGGGAGGTGATCCAGGAAACACCGGAAGGGAGGTGGGGAAGCGAGAGCAGGAGGGGCCGGAAGTGAATACAGGATGTGGTAACAAACTAGCAGTTTCCTGCTGTGGGCAATGGGGCATCGATCCCAACGAGGCCACGGGGAGACTGTGGCACACGCTTCAGAATGATCCTGTCCCCCCTCCCACCCCACCCCTGCTTCTGAGGCTGGGTATTTATCCTCCGGTTGCCACTCCCCACTGGTTGAAGGCTGCTCCCAGAGGCGTCGAGTCCCCAGTGCTTCCAGTCAGGTGGGGAGTGGCGGGTGCATGTGGTGGGACGACCTTAGCAGGTGCCTGGTGGGTGAGGGGAGAAGGGAGCCTGGGCGGGCACTGAGGTGATGTCTGAGCTAGCCTGGCAAGGTAAATATGCACCATCTTGTTTAAGATGCTGTTTTCATGCCACGGCTAAGCCTAATCCTAATGGGGACACTTGCTAATGGCTGTTCCAGCAGACAGAGAATGCCTTCTGTCCCTTGCACTACGATGGAAAACTCTGTGGGAAGGACTCTGATTGGCCTAACTTGGGTCAAGTCAGTGTTTGTGGGCAGGGGGGCAGGATATTATGATTGGCACCCCCCTGCCACCGCTCAGAGTGGGAAAGGAGCCCAGGAAGAAGGGGTGTGAGGTCCCCAGCAGGGCAGGCTGCTGGGCAGACGAAAACAATAGATCTATCTCCGCCACAGTAGGGATGTTCTTGTTTGTTTCTTTTACTTCGCGGATGACAAATAAAACCTACAGAGGAGCTGCCGTTTAATGAAACAATTTACACGCCAAAATAGAACCAGCCCCATCACAGAGCTATTGACTGTTCGGGAAACGTAAACAGGAAAAAAATGCCTTCAGATCGGGTAAGTGTTCCGTTTGTAGAACAACATAAGTGATAGAGGAGAGAGTAATCCGAACCCCCAAATAATTAAAAAGCCATTCAGCTGCCATTCCAGGTGAGGCAGAGGGACCTCAGGAAAGTTATTTAGCGTCGCGGAGCCTCAGTTTCCTCATCTGTAAAATGGCGACACTGCTGATGGGCTCGTGTGGCTTAAATGGGGGTGAGGCGTGTGAGTTGTCCGCCAGGGCGACTGGCCCACGGCAAGTTCTCAATAAGCAGTTTCGATGGCGATGATGACTTTCTTCGATTTCCCTGTGGGAACGTCCCCTGCTCCAAATTGTTCTCCTGTGGCCACGTAGAGGCCAGGTGGAGCCTTTCCACATCTCCACAGCAGTGTTTGCTCACCTCTGTCTCACCGAGAACATCTCCCGTCTCTCCTCCTCATCACAACCCTAGAGGGGTAGGCGAGGTGCTCCCGGTGAGTGGACGTAAGATGACCGGCAGCAGGCTCACCCCTGTGCGGCCTGGAGCGGCTCCCTGTGGGCGAGGAGCTGGGGCAGCAAGGGGCTGGCCGGACTCGCTAAGTCCACCAGCAAGCCTTGCCAGTGACGTGGCCCCACGGAGCAAAGCCGGAGCCGGAGGGGGAGGGTTTCTCCCTGGAAGCACGCCTGCAATGCTGGGGATCTGTTTCCATCTGCTCATTTTCCTGCTGAGTTGTAAAGTGCTAAATGTCATTATCCTCCCCTTCCTTAAACAAGAAAAAAAGTTAACAGCCTGCGCAAAGGAGATATTTCACTTCATTTGGCACCCAGCCACCGTCATCGGCACAGGGTGCTCCCTCGGGGCCTGGTTCGGGACGAGGAAGAGTCCTGTTCTGTTCTGCTTTCAGCTGCTAGCACCCACTCGGTGTAGGCCCGAGGCTGGGCGCCAGCAGCTGGAGGCTGGGGCAGAGCTCGGGCCTGCCCCCTGGCCGAGGAGCCACCCGCCCTCTGAACATCTCAAACGCTGCCGTGGGTGCCACAATAGGGAGAATGGGGGCCAGGGGAAAGTCAAGTTCATCTGCGTGGCCCCTGCAGGTGAACCTGACAGAAAAGAAGATTTCACCTCAACAGCAGGACAGACTCAGAAGACTTAGGTCCGCTGAAAATGGAAATGCTTCCTTCACGGTCGTGAGCTGCCTGTCTTCCAGGGCCGTGCATACGGTTTAGACAGAACACTCACTGTTGAGAGGAGTTCTGATCTAGAAGGAGAGGCTGGAAGAGGGGATGACTAATGTTCTTTCCAACACTGAGATTCTAGGAACCTGCAACTGCAAAGGCTCACCCGTTTTCACCATCTTTAACGTGCCTGGCTCACATTGGCTAAACGGGAGTTTCTGGCTGCCTGATGCTGGCTGCTAGACCCGGAGGAAGGAGTGGGCAGGCAGCACGAGGTGTGACTCATCTTCATTATTCCGATTATGGGGCCGTTAAGGCTTTTACTCTGCAATGCTCCCCTAAGGAACCCCTGCGGCTTCAGCTATAGGACAGTTGTCCTCCTGGCCACCTAGTGGACAGAGGTGTTCTGCAGTGTTCAAAGCTGTAATTAAATAAAGATCACCCACCCACTAGCCTCTTCCTGGGGGACTTCCTTACCTACAGCCTTAGCAGTGACTTGTTGAACAGGTGGAGACAAGGGCCAGGTTCCAAGTCCCAGGGGCTGCCATCTTGGGGAAAGGTCACAACGGAGGCGGAGTATGACTGGTGTAGAGGGGGAGGGGTGGGCCAGCACTGCCAGCTAAAACCTTTGAGAGCTTTCCATTGGTCTTCCAAAGTCCCCAGTGTGGCCCACAAAGGCCCTGCATAGCCTGCCCTGCCTGGTCTAGACTGTGAGCTCCCTGAAGGCAAAGGCAGGGTCTATTTTGGTCTCCACTGTAGCCCCAGAACTTGGCACTGTGCTTGGCATTTGGCCAGTGCTTGGTAAATATTTGTTGAGTGAATGAATGGAAGGCCTGTGGTCTTCCTGGACTTAACAGAAATAAACTTGACAGAGGAGGCAGCTAGCTCTGAAAGGGCAGACAGCACTGGCCAAAGAGTCTGGAGGTGGGGTTCGAGTGTGTACCTGCCATCAATTTGTTGCTTGACCATAGTCAAGTCCTGCTCTCTCTCTTTTTATTTTTTAAATGTTTATTTATTTGGGGGGGGGGGCATGAGCAGGGGAGGGGCAGAGAGAGAGGGAGGCACAGAATCCGAAGCAGGCTCCAGGCTCCAAGCCGTCAGCACAGAGCCCGACACAGGGCCCGAACCCACAAACCGTGAGATCGTGACTCGAGCTGAAGTCAGACATTTAACCAACTGAGCCACCCAGGCACCCCTCAAGTCCTGCTCTCTTGCCTTGGTTTCCCAATCACAGAATTGGGGAATTGACAGAAGGTGGCAAGGAGGCGGCAAGAAAGCCCACGCTTTCTAGTTGAGCTCGAAGCCTCAAAGTTCTCTGGGCCGCAGACCCGGCCCTAACCTCAGCCCTCATGGACGTGGTGATGGAGTCACCTGTTTGGGGACTGAGGCAGCCATGTCACTGCTGAGACTTTACTCATTTCAGTGACTAACCTGAGCCTACCTTGTGTGCTAAGCTCAGTGCAGGGCCATGGGGTTGAATCAGAGGTGGTTACTGCTGTAAAGATTCCAGAGTTGAGTGGGGTGGGGGTGGGGGGGGCCGACAAACGTGTTGAGATACTTATGACCCATGGAGAGAGGAAAAAAGGCAATGCAGTGGGGGGCACAATACCCCAAAAGCAATCCGTGCGTAAAAGAGAGTGATTAATGAGAACTGGGAGGATTTGACAAGACCCCCTGGAGGAGGCACCTTTGAGCCAAAGACTTGGGATAGAAATTACAGGAAAAAAGCCAGCAGAGGAATAGTATATGCAAAGGCACAGAGGTGAGGCAGTCTGGGGAGGGAGACCAGGACCCGGCATGGAGGGAGCAGGGCTGAAATGATGGGATGTGTTGGCGATCACAAGCCCAACTCTAGACCACAGATGACACATCCTCCAGGAAGGGCTTTGTCCCAGGAGGCAGCACACAACAGGACAGGTCTGGTCCCAATCCTGCCTGGCTCTTCCCATTTTTATCTGTGACCTCGTTCAGTGGCTCAGTGTCCTCATCTATAAAATGAGGATTATGGTGCCTACTCTTCAGGGCTGGTGACGATTGCATGGTCAATGAGGTTGCATGTGTGAACAGCCTTGCCCATAAGGAGGCAACCCCCAGAAATGGGGTTTCCTTTCTCTTTTTGGCTTCTGGCCAGAAGGCGGATACCCTTGCAAGAAGCTCTCGTGTGTGTATGTCAGTCGTTTACAGAGTTAGCTACGAATGAGAGTGGCAGAAAGAAAGTTTATTGAAAAGGCTTGACAGGGGGCGCCTGGGTGGCGCAGTCGGTTAAATGTCCGACTTCAGCCAGGTCACGATCTCACGGTCCGTGAGTTCGAGCCCCGCGTCAGGCTCCGGGCTGATGGCTCGGAGCCTGGAGCCTGTTTCCGATTCTGTGTCTCCCTTTCTCTCTGCCCCTCCCCTGTTCATGCTCTGGCTCTGTCTGTCCCATAAATAAATAAAAACGTGGAAAAAAAAAAAAAAACAAAGAAAAGGCTTGACAGGAGTGGGAGGCAATGGAGGGAGAAAGCCACGACCCGGAGGTCAGGAAAAGTAAGGTAAAGCAGCAAACTGGAAAGCCTGGGGATGCAGACAAACTTCACCAACGTCCCAGTTTTGCCCACAAACTGCCTTGAATTCAGTTTGTGTGTTTAGGGAAGCAGAAGAAACAGTTGGTTTTCTGTTCTAGGGAAGGTTCCGGGTCACGGTTGTGGGTGGAGAAGGGAGTGGGGGAGAAGAGGACAGGGCTGTGGAGTCACCTGCTGGACTCTGCTGCAGTGGAGGGGAGAGGAAGGCAGGAGGGAGAGAAGGTCACCACCCAGAGCGGGGAGCCATGAAGAGCCATGAGGTGGAATTTGGGGGCCCTGGTCATGATCTCATGGTTCGTGAGTTCAAGCCCTACGTCCAGCTCGGAGTCTCCTTGAGATTCTCTCTCCCTTGCTCTCTGCCCCTCCCCTGCTCGCATGCACTCTCTCTCAAAATAAATAAATAAACTTAAAAAAAAAAAAAAAAGGAACATTATCCTGATGGATATCAGAGTGCCCCATGTGACAGGTGACACATAAACCCTTAACACATAAACACATAATGCTTTAGTGTTCATCAGTTTATTGGGATTTTTCCAAACCTGAACATGCTGCCAGTAGGTTTGAAGTACAGGGGTGGGAGGCTAGGAGGCGTGACTTTGGGCAAGCCACCTCCTTTCCAGGGCTGTCAGTATTGTCAGCTACACACGGGATTGGAGTGCGTGATCTCTAAGGACGGCCCTTCTCAGTCTGTCCTCCATCTGTCATGAGAGACCTGAGAAGCAGTGCAGGGGTGCTGGCCTATCCCTGGTGAAGTTTGAGGATCAGGGATATGAACAAAGCAATGAGTATCACTCACTCTAAAGAAAGGGAAAAATGCAGAATAAATCACAAACCATTATGGGGGTCTTGCCATTGCCGTTACGAACAGTCAGCATTCCCGGAGTCTGGAATTTTAGGTGAAATTGGCTCTTACACGTGGGACCACAAGAATCCAGCACGGCCGTTCTAAGATTTACTGGCAATCAGAGCTTACGTCTTTGACAGTAAACTTCTGCATCTAAGATTCTGTGACTACAAGTCCAAGAGCGTAAAATTCCAAGACTTTTTTCAGTCTCTTGTGGAGGGTTCAAACCTCGGAGCAGGTGGTGCCTCCTGATGGGCGGGGACCCTCGGTTCTCCTAAGCACAGGGAAGTCAAGCAAAGATTCCATTTGATGGGCTCTATTTCAGGGAGTTTGGGGGCCTTTCAGACCAAGTTCACCAAGGGGGAGGCCTGCTGGAAGACTGCTAGGCAGGTGGGGAAAAGCCCTGAGCAGCCGGGTGTAGACCTGCTCTTACCTGCCCGTTATCTCACTGCGCAGTTTTGCCCTCTGCTCTGACATGGCTTTTCTGGCTGCAGGACCTGAGACCCACTCCAGTCAATGTATGTACAGGGGGCTTTATTACAAGGATAGAGTGAGGCTCACGGCACCCCAAAGACAGGAACTCAGTCCTCAAGGATTGCGCACGGGGACTAAAGAGCCGCCAAAACGGGGGCAATTACCTTCGGTATCTTGCATCCATCTTACTTTTTTCGCATATTTGCACAATTCGGCCCTTCATCAGGCAGTTTCCCAGGGGCCTTACCTACCTCCCTGCGGTCCTTAATCGGCCCTCTGTGCCTCGATGGGCATGCCAAACCACCCCGGTTTCTCAACGTCCCTCCCAGTACCCGAAAGAGAATCTAATTGGCTCGGCTCAGCAGCCAGCCTATGGCAGGGCGGGCCCGTTTTGAGCGCCCAGACCCGGCCCAATCAGCTGGAGGTGGGCCTCAGCAGGGCGGGGCCTCGAGGGCCCTTAGAGGGAGAAGGCGCGGCGGCCCCGCGGCACGCCGGAGCCCTCGCCGTCCTGCTCCATGGTCTCGAAGAGCAGTCGCACCAGCGCCGGCCGTCCCTGGGCCACCAAGGCTCGGGCCAGTCCCAGCACCTCGCCCGTGTGGCCGCGCCACAAGCGCTGCAGCTCCTGGCGCAGGCGCGCCGCGGGGTACTTGCCCTGGGCACGGCGCAGCCACGCGTCCACCTCGCGGCCCAGCTCGGCGTCGCTCAGCTGCTCCTGGCTCCACTGCGCCAGCAGCGCCTCGAGCAGGCAGCCGAAGCCCTCGGTGTGGCTGGAGCCCGCGTCGTCCAGCTCCACGGCGCGCTTGAAGCAGGCCGCCGCGTTGGCATCCTCGCCCTTGATGCGCAGGCACTTGCCCCGCAGCAGCTGCAGCTCGGGCAGCGTGGCGCCCAGCTCCGACTCGCCGGCCTTGGCCAGGAAGACGAGCGCCTGGTTCAGCGCCGCCTCGTCCACTGCCAGCAGCTCCTGCACGGCGTCCACGCCCATGTAGTAGTACACCTAGGTGGATGGAGGTGGGGGGCGAGGGCAGGGCGAGCCTTTCTCTCTGCTCCTTCAGGGCCCAGGCTTGCTTTTTTAAAAAGTCCTTTCATGCATTCATTCCCACCCCTCCCTCCCCCACAATTCTTTGGCAAATTTCGGCCCCGCCCAGGGAAAAGGAGAGGAAGCGCTCATTCCGGTTCCAGCCCACAACTTTTGGTCATATAATCTTGAGCGAGGCAATCTCTGGGCCTCGGTTTTCTCATCTGTAAAATTATGATACTGTCACCTCTTGGAAATCGTCCGTTGTGCCCAGAAGGCATCTCTGGATAGAGTAATGGCCCGAGTGCTTTAGAAAGAGGTTGGTCCTGTTCTAAATGCCCTATGTGCATTTTCTCACACAATCCTCACCACGGCTGTAGGAGGTGGGTAGGTTATCAGGCTGGGGGATAGCTTCATTTCTCCCTGTGTCCTCAGTGCTCAGGCCTAACTTGGCAGAGAGCAAATAGATTTGCAGTAAGCCATTGGCTACTCAAGCCAAGAGGTTGCCTTACCTGGCCAATGTCCAGGTAGGTCTTGAGGCCTGGGCACACCTTGACCACTTCCTCCAGGTCGGCCTTGGCACAGGCCAGGTGGTTCCTGTCAGGCATGCCCCCGAGCCCCATCTTGGCTCGCTCCAGGTCGTGCAGGTAGGCTCTGAGGTGGATCTGTCCATAGAGTCAGCTCAGGGACAATGCTCCAAGCAAGGACCTCTGCCCTCCCTTCTGCCCTTTTTCTCAGCAGCAACTCAGGGGAGTTCTGTGGTGCAGTAGAAGGTCCCTGAGACTGGGACCCCAGAGTCCTACGTCCTGGTTCTGTGCCAGCTGTGCTCATCACACCCTTTCTGGGCCTTAGTTTCCCTATCTGTACAACGAGGGGGCGTTGGATGAAGCTAAGAGCCCCTCATTCATTCAACAAATACGTATTGAGTGCCCACCATATGCCGGGCCAGTGCTAGGTACTAGGGGTGCAGTGGTGACAAGTGGCCGGGGAAAAATAAACAGGGTGATAGGCTACAGGTGACTGGGGGAGGGGGCTATTTTAGATAAGATGCAGAACCGAACTTGTGAGAGTTCACATAAGCAGTTTGGAAGGAATGGCAGGTAGCCCCAACTTAAAAGCATCAAATTACAAATAATTCCAGACTCTCGCTTTCATCCCCACTTCCTCCTTTCCCCCACCCTTGGGACATTAAAAAAAAAATCTAGAGGTTCTGAAGGGACTCTAGGGATCTAGAGGGAGGCATGAGAAGGAGGAAGTAGGGAAAAGGGGTGATTGTTGTTGAAGGTATTAACGCTCTGGTTCTAGGAAAGCATCGCGAGGTGGGGGAGGAGGGAGCTCGGGCTTTGGAGCCATTTGGACTTAGCTGAATTCCAGCCCCCCACTTCTTAGCACGTGAGCTGGGGAGGATGTTGTTCAACCTCTGTGAGCCTTATTTTCCACATTCGAACAATTAGTACACTAGTATCTTCCTTGGAGAGTCCCCATGACGGTTGAGAGAACATATTCTAGCCAAGATCTAGCATGGTAGGTGCTCAGTTCATTCATCCATTCGCTCACTCATCCATTCGTTCATTCATTCACAAATATTTGGCAAGAGCCTGTTATGTGCCAAGTTCTGTTCTACCAAGAGCCTGTTCTACACACCCAGGATACAGTAGAGAGCAACACAACAAAAATTCCCTGTCCCCACGGAGCATGTATTTTAGTGTGAGGGAGAGAAAGACAACATATATGGTAAATAAATAGTATGTTGGGGAGTAATGCGTCCTAGGAAGAAGAAGTAAATTAAGAAAAGAGGAAACAAAATGTTGGTAAGAGGTTGGCATTTCAGTAAGATGGTGCTGGAAGCTTCCTTTTCGTCAAGACTTCCAGGAAGTGAGGAAGGAAGCCAGTCAGGGAGAAGAACATCCCAGGCAGAGGTCATTATCCATACCTCACAGTTTGGGGAATGGCGTTTTAGAGAAGTGGCTGGCCCCCAGTCCCAGAGTGATAGGTGGACAGGCCAGATTTCAACCCAGGTCAGTCAGACTATATTGAGGGCTAACCAAGAAGAGGCTGGACGTCATTGACCAGGTCATTTTGGAGGGATGCCCGCAGCGGGTAGGAGTCTCCTTCATTCTTTCACGCAACAACCTTACGGAATATAAACCTTGTGTCTTGATGACACCTCAGCTCCTTTCTACCATGACGGCTCTGTGACCTTTGGGCTCCGGCAACACAGCCTTAACCCCGGGCCCTTGTTCTCTGATTCCTGATGGCAGGATGAGGCGAAGCTTGCAGGCTGACTCACCTTGGCCCTTGTGCAGTATGCCTGCCAGTTGAGCTCCGGATCCCGTAGGACATCTAGAGCCATGTTGCAGGTGCCAATGGCCATATCCTGCTTCCCTAGGAAGTGGAAGATTTTGGCCAGGCGATTCAGGATGGGGGGTTGGTCCTTGGCTATCTCAATGGCCTAGGGAGGGGAGAAGGGTAAGAGCAAACTACTTGTCTGGTTATTTGCAGGAACCCCATCTCTGGGTAGAGCCATGTCACTTCAATGTTCTTGTTCCCTAAATCCACCTGCCACTAGGTTTGGTCATATGGAACCTAACACCTTAGGGTATGACTCCCTGGCACCCAGCTCCCGAGAGTCAGACTCTCATGCTCCCCACCACGTTCATGTGTCCCATCTGGTGAATCCCCCCCATACCCTAGGCAAACCTCTCTTCCTCAGACACATCCAGTGCAGGCTCCCCAATTTCCCAGGGCAGATGGAAGGAGGTGCCAGAATCGGCCTCTACCTCCCCCATACTTACACAGTGCAGTGTTTCTCTCCGGACCACAGCACTTGCCCCCTATATTGTTACTGACCACTGCCTGTCCTGTGTGGGTCGCTGTCTCTGAGATAGTGGAACCTGCAGGGACTTCCTCACTGTGCCCGGGCACAGAGTAGGTCCTCCAGGAGGGGTGGAGGCAGTGTGTTTGTTAACTCAGATAAAAGCTCTCAGAATCCTCATGAACCAGCTTTTATGTTCTGTTCTACCATCTCTCATCAAGGACTTGCTCATTAATCCACCCACCAGCAAACATTAGGGATGTGCCCCGTGCAGGGCTCTGTGCTGAGGGCACAGGTTAATGAATACTATCCTGGGGTCTTGGGACTTGCCTTAGGGTCACATGGCCCAGGGACAGAGCTGGCACAAGACCCCAGCCAAGCCCAGCTGCTTTCCACTATGTCACTGGGTGCAGGGAGGGACAGTGAGAACCACAGCCTGACCGGGAGAAGTCTGAGGCGATATCTGAGACATGGAGAATAGCTTAGAAGACAAGGCTGGAGAAGTGGGCTTGGGGTGGACGTGGGATTCCGGAAGAGGAGGCTGGGGGGGGGGGGGGGGGGGCGCCCCCGCGGGGCGGGTGGGGGGGGGGGGGGGGGGGGGGGGGGCCAGGCTCCATCCCGGTTTGACAGGTGGGTGTGGCCAGGGGCCGTACCTTGCCAAAGCAGTCCAGGGGGTCGGTTCCCGAGTACCCGCAGTCGTGGACACCCATGGGGGTGGTGGAGAAGGTGTCCTTCCTCTCCAGCAGCATCCCGAGGTAGCACCAGGCCAGAGCTGGGGGTGAAGTGTGGGAGAGGGGTGTCTAGGAAGCAGCAGGGTGGAGACAGGGAGGAAGCCCAGGACGAGGGAGGGGGCCGGCTCCACGCAAGGTGTCAGCCCCGAGGAAAATGAAGGGAGCGTCTGTGGCCTGGAATCACCAAGCGAGGTGCAAGGTACCTGAGTTCTGTGAGATGAATCAACAAGTATATGGGACAGAGGTGGCAGAGAGAGAGAAGCAGGATCCCCAGAGGGAGATGATGCCAGAGGTGGGGACAGTGATGGTGACCGGCAGGGCTAGTGACTGGAAAAGGGAGAGCCAGGCAGAGGCTGCTCTAGCACCTGTCCCCGTGGGCCCTACCTTGGTGGTGGGGGTCCGAGGACTTGAGCACTTGCCGGAGCAGGGCCAGCGTGCGGTTGAAGGCAGGCAGCCTCTTCTGCTCCTCACTGCCCAGCTCCAGGAAGATGCCATCTAGCCTGTGGCCAAGAAGGGGATGCGGGTGGCTGGCACCCCCTCCCACTGTCCCTGGGGTGCTGTGAGTACTCCCCAGGCCAGTGGCAGGGAGGGGAACTTGGGGAGCCCTTGCCATGGAAATGGGCTCAGCCGCCTCTTCCCCGGGTTCCAGGCCATGCCCCCCGCCCCCACCATCCAGTCCCCTGCTCCCCAGCCTGACCTGATGAAGAGCGTGGCCATGGTGAAGTACCAGCCCCTTTTCTCCTCCGCTGGGATCTAGGAAAGCAGAGAATGGCCCGTGGTGCTATTATTGAGGTACTCGAGCCATTATTGTTCATAGATTCCCACACTCGCCCCGAACCCCGAAAAGCAGGAGAGGACACCTTTGATCATGGTCCTGGATCTGCCACTGCTGGCCGAGTGACCTTGGGTGAATCACTTTCCTTCTCTGACTATGGAGGCTTTGACAAGATAACCTGTGTGAATGTCCTGAGTACGGTGTGCATCGAGGAGCAGGAGTGGCATACGTTTCTTCCCCTCCATCTTGCTTTTCAAGCTAAGCTTCCCTCCCCCTGACTCCCCTCCCTGTGCTCTGGAGTCCCCCATTCCAGGGCCCACATGCCACTGGTCACCTTCTTGTCCTCCCCCCCACCCCCGCAATGTCCACTCGCTTCTCCCCTTTGGCGCTTTCCCTCAGCTTCCCCCTTCCTGAGAAAGCCCCTTTGGGCTTGTTTTTAGAGTTCAGCTGAAGCCCAGGACCCCCCCGAACTGTTTTCCCATTGTTATTCTTGCCAACCTTGCCATGCATTTAGACCGACTTGGGCACCGGATAAAATATTTATGCTGTTATTTATGGGAGTAGCTGCTGCTGCCTCGGGAAGGAATTTTAATGAAAACCAATAAAACCCCTAGTGCATATCAGCAGCTCCGCTTCGGGCTCTGGTCCCTCCCTCCACTTTCGTCTCCTGGTGTGGGTCTCCGGGCTGGATTCTGCGCTCACCACCCCCCACCTACCATGGCCTCCTCAGCTCAGGATCCCCATCCTCTCTCCACCCCGACTCCTAGCAGCAGTGAATGCATTCGGTCCAGCCAGCATTTCTGGGCATCTGTGTCGTGAGCCCCTGTGTTGAGTGCTATAGGGATGTGGCCCTGAACCGGGCCTACACCCTGGCCCAAATCGGTTCCCGATCTAGCTCGGAAAACAGACCCAGGCATCAATAACAGGGCTTGACTGAGCGCCTGCCATGTGCCACGATTCTGACACCCAATCTCTCAATCTCACCATAACTTATCAGGTACGTATCATCTGCCTCTTACAGAGGACCATACTGAGGCTCAGAGAGGTAAAGTGACTTGCCTGAGGTCACACAGCATGTGAGTGTCAGAGCTGGAACTTGTACTCCCTTTGTTAGGCTCCAAAGCCCAGGCTCCCCTTACACACCAGGTTGCCAGTGACACTAGTATGAGGCGGAGTTTGAACAACAAGGCCATGAAAATGATGTGGACAAGCGCACCGGGATGAGGAGGCCGCTCCCAGCTGAAAGACTCTGAGAAGGTCTTGCAGAGGATGGACTGTAAGGTGAGGCTTGAATAGCAGTGGTGTCTCAGAGGCTGGAATGGGGAGCCTCTGGGGAGGCTGTGGATGAGCTTAGAGGGAGAAGAGAGAAAGAGGGGCCCTGTGAGTCAGATCCCACTGAGTGGAGTGATGTGACGGCCCACTGAAGCAGGGGTCTTCACCCAGCGCCCAGGCCAGATCACCTAGAGGCGGCCCCGCTAATCACACTTCTTAGCCATGATTCACCAAGTATCTTCTCTGTTCGGCTCAGGCTGGGTGATGCAGACAAGAGAGGAAAGGCAGGTCCCACCTTTAGAAGCTCCCAGTGTGGCGTGAAAGCCAGATGGTCTCACAATCAGGGTGGAAGGAACGCCAGGGGTTACGAGCAGAAGTATCCTACACGATACAGGAGTGCCCACAGAGCGAGGGGAGGGCTTGCCGGAGCAGGGTTCTCCAGGACAAGTAGGAACCACCCAAATGGACACCAGGAGAGAAGGCATCAGATGGAGGGGACATCGTGTCCCCTCAGAGGTGAGGGGCCGTGGTGTGTTGTAAGGGGCGGGGGGATGAGCCAGCAGGAGGGGCCCCTGATTGCCTGGCTCAGGACCTGGAGTTTGTGTGCAGGGCAGTGGGGAGCCACAGAAAGGGGAGTGCCAGGATCCAGTGCGTTTTTACATTCACATCACCTGGGAGGGTGATCCTGGCACTTAGGTGCGAATATGTATATGGGGCTTTAGCTGAGAATAGGGCTGTCCAGAGGGGAGAGCGCAGTTGCCAAGGGTTAAAGGGCATCCTCGAGGGCTCAGGGGGGAAACGTTTGCCACAGCGGAAGGCCAGGATGGGCTTTAAGCCTTTGGCTTAGGACCGAAGGCATAAGTTCCTCAGGCGTCCTGGCTATCTAAAGTATGATCTCATGACCTCTGGCCCCATGCCCACTTGGAGGTCGGCCAAACTGAGTCACGGTGGGGAGACACAGGATCTGCTCCCTTGTCCAGGCTTCTGACAAGCAGGTATGGCCCCAAGCGAGAGCAGAGGCTCGGGTGGCTGATGGGCCTGGCCATATGAGGTGGGTGACCCTGGACGGATGAGTTGCCTCTCAGACGCTGTGTCCTTATGTGCAGAAGAGGATAATAATATAGGCCTCACAGGCATTGTGAGGGCAGTGGCCAGCTCAGAGTACATGCTCCATAAACATTTGATCCCTTTTCTTCTGGCGTGGGTTAGAGTTGAGCTGGGCTAGGGGTATCTAGGAGGCTGCTCTGTCCATGGGACCTATTTCAGTTCCCTGTGTGGCAACGAGGTCTCGGGCCCTGGAGTCCACAGGTGTCCTGGCCCACCCTGCTGTCTACCACCCTGCCCCACCCCATCACAGTGCAACGAGGGCCTCAGATCCCCCTTGGGGTCCCAAGCACCTTTCTCCCCAGTGTCGGAGAGTAATGTGGTATCCTCAGGGCTCTCCCTGGTTCCTCTTGTTTGGCACTCAAGCCGCAAGAAAGTAAGTTATGTGCCCAAACCACAGTTAGTACCTGGCAGAGCGGCACTTAAATTCATGCCTTCACAATCCTAGCCTGAAGCATTGTCCACAGCACTGTTACCTTGATTACTCTCCTCTCTCTGAGGATACTGAGACCACGGAAGTGAAGCAACGTAACCACGGTCACACACGAGTTAGTATCCGGACTTAAAACCCATTGGTTTCACCACCACTCTTGATATCCTGGAGTAATTCAAGAGCCTGGTTATGGTTTGCACTACGCAGGCAATACCACCACCTGGCGGCGGTATGCCTGAATTGCAGGGCTAACTCCTCATTCCCTTCAACTTGAAGGTTAAAACAGATTTTCAGAAAAGAAACTAGCTGAGCGACATCTCTACCACAAATCCCAAACATAGTCCCTCCTCAGAGTCCGTTGAAGAGTGACACTTGCAGGAGAGCTTATGGGGTTGCAGATTTGGAATGGGGTTATTGACATAAACAGATCTAGTCTGAGGCCTCATCTGTCCGAGCTTTCATCTTCTATCCCCGTGATGAAGCTGGTGGACTCTGTTCACTCTGCTATGCAATCCTGGCCTGAAAATGGGCTGTCTCTTTAAAAATCCTTCTGGTTGTAACTGAAGCAGCAGCTGAGGCTGTTGCCAGGGGCAACCTGGCAAGCCACAGTGCGTTAAATTAAATTAAACAGGCCTCTGGCTGCCCCCCTCCCCTCCTGGAGAAGGGAGGGCTGCTCCACCTCTCTCCTGGAGAATAAAATTGCTGTGAAACCTCTCAGGGCTGCAAGGCATTCATTTCCAGAGTTATAGCTCCCAGGGGCAAGGTGTTTGGAGGCAGCCCGGGAGTCCCTGAAAGGGCTTCTGCCAGAGGAGGAGTCTTCACTGGGGGGTCTGCCCAGCCTGGGCTCTGGGCAGCACAACACGCTTTCTCTTGTTTGGTCCTCGTCACAGACCTGGGAGCTGGGGGTTCCAGGTCTGTAGAGGGGGCCAGCCCAGGCTTCACGCTGGAGGGGTCTCACATTAGGCTGCCCCTCGTGGCAGATCTGTGGGAGGGAACTGGGCAATGCCCAGGCACCAGCGCCAACCCTAAAGTGAAATCCTTAGATCCTGGGACCAAGTGAGGCACTGCTCTCAGGCAAGGGGTCCGCAGGACATTTCCCTACTCCCCAGAGGCTCGCACTGTTATTTCCCTCATTTTAGAGAGGCAGAAACAGAGGCTCGAAGAGGCAGAGGCTTGCCTACTTGACCCGGCTCCTCTGACTTCAAGTTCATGTTCTTCCCACAACATCGAGCTGCAAGGGTTTGCGCGGTGCTTACCACTTACAGAGTGGACTCACACAGATTCCATTCGATCCTCAGACCCTCCCGTGTGGAATGTAAAATGTGTCACCATTACTCTCTTAGCACAGACGGGAAAACTGAGATGGGCCCATGTCCTCAAGGTCACACGCCGGCCGTGTAAAAGCCCAGACTGAAACCTGGAAACGGTGCTTTTGTCGCTATCCTGATAACAGCAAATTTTTTGGAGCACTTGCTAGGCGCCAGGCACATAGTTTGCGTGTTAACCCATTCCACCCCCAGGGTGACCTATGAGGTGGTGACGACGATTGGCCCAATGTTACGGAAGAGGCAACTGTGGCCCAGAGTGGCACAGCTAGAAGGCAGCAGAGCTGGGAACCCAGCAGCCCAACCCCACCACCTTTGCATCTAATGACTCCAGACGAGTGGTTCTCAAAGTGTGGTCCCCGACCAACAGCAGCAGCGGCACCTGGCAATTTGATAGAAATGAGAGTTCTCGACTCGCTGAATCAGGAACTCTGCAAGAGGGGGGCGTGTGGGGGGGACAACCTGGGTTTCAGTAGGCCCTCTGGTGTACTAGGTCCTCCCGTACTGCACCGCAGGGAGCTCAGTGGTTGGTGGATCTCTTTTTTAAATTGGCCCAGAGGGTCAGAATTGTGATCCTCAGGGAAGCCTGAAGATCCAAGGTCCTGCAGCCGCATGGGTGAGTGACAAAGGTAGGTGATCTGGCAGAACCGACAAAGAATAGTGTCAGCACAAGCCACTTAGCATCAGGACAAGCCATTACAGAGCTGGTCTGGGTTAGCTCGGCGGGTACGAGGATGGAACTTGGCCATTCCATTTACTTCAAAAGGTGGCCCCCGGAGAAGGAAATGTTGGGGTGGGGGGGCTTGGCTGTTTTAAAGGATTTCAGTAGAAGTAATATACGAAGGACCTACCAATCTATATGCGTCTGAATAGGCTCTCAGAGACCTTGTTGGTTCTTCGGGAAAATAATTGCCTTGCCATCTGAACTTTGCCCCTTTATGACATTGTACTCTACATTTCGGATTCCTTTCTGACTAGTTCTCCTTCGGGAGAGGGGGAGTGTGAAGGACCAAAAAGAAGGAGCATTTCCGAGCATCAAGTCTCCACTGGGCAATTCAGGGCCTCTGAGGACTGGATCCTCACGGCAGCCTGCGAAGGTGGAAGGCATCCTCCTCCCCTTCTGAATGAGGAGACAGAGGCTAATAAAAAAGCCACTGCCCAGCCCCACAGCCTGGGGTGGAAGTGCCAGGATTCAAGTTCAGATCTGCTTCCCTCCAACGCCCCTGTTCTTTCCACCTCATCACGCCGACCCTGTGAAGGCTGATGCTGCAGAAATAAAAGTCACAAGGTGGCAGGCTTCAGGAATGTGTTCTTGCACAACTGGAACGTCCTCTGTGAGAACACAGAGCAGGCTCCCTGCTCTGTGCCCAGAGCCCTGCCTCCACCCCAGCCCACCTGTGGGACACACTCCAGAAAGGCAAGGGCAGGAGTCCTTCTTCCCCTCACCTAGCTCCTGCTGCGGGGGGTGTGGAGAATACACAGAGGGTTGGGATTGGAGTCCCATTCCTGCCTCTGCCTCCCCCAGGGATCCTGGAAAGGCCCCTGGCCCAGCCCAGCCTTCAGCTTCTGCATCTGGATGATCCCACTCGGCCTGAACGTGTCACAGGCCTGTTGGGTGGGGTCCATGTGAGGGGTGGAGGGGATTTGAAGGAGGGGTGCTATGCCATGAGAATAAGTCACCTATGCCTCCCTGGCCTGGCTTCCCTGGACGGTCTTCATGGATTTTAAGATTTGAGCAGATTGCCCTCAGCTTCCCACTATCACCCCTAGGTCTGGCACGGCACCTAGATGGGCCATCCTGGCCTCCACTGATTCCCTAGACTTGCGGGACCGTGTTGAGCACTTCTCTGTCCCACTGTTTACAGAAAAGGGACCCTGTCTAGTCCTGAGTCCCAACCCAGCTCTAGCACCAGAAGAGACTGGGTGGGTCTGAGGAAGTCTCCTGCCTTCTGCGGTAATAACAGTGACGCCCGAATGTTCTCTGTCAGCTCCTCCCATGGGTCTGTGCTGTGTGCGCCTTAGCATTCTTTTCCCCTGTAGAAGAGGTAGCTGGGCCAGATGATGCTAAGGGCAGGTTTGACTCTGGGGTCCTGTATCAATGAGGGGGAAGCCAGTTTCCCAAACTTGCTAGGTATGAAGGGAGATAAGCCAGCAGCAAACTCAGAAGGCACTAGATAGGCAAATTTGAATGGCTCCAAGGCCAGCAGAAGGTTGGAGCTAGAGCCCAAGAAAGCTGTGCCTCGGCCTGGGCTTTAAGTCCAAGAGACCGGAGTTCAGTTCCTGCCAGTCACTCATGGCTGTGCGCCCTTGGGCAAGTCACTACATCTCTCTAGCCTCAGTTTGCTCATCTGTAAATGGACTGATACCAGGTCTGGCTTCCCAGCATCTCTGCGAGGACCCCTGACTTAGAGTGGGGTCCTCCCCAGTGCTATTGTTCTTTTCCTAAGACCGGCTGGGGCTGGGGCGAGGGAGACCTCAGGAAGGGCACGGAGGAGTGGGGGTGCTTGCTGAGGAGAGACCTGGGGGCTCCCTTGTGTCCTGGGTCCTAGCAGCCCCGTCAGGGGATGAGGATGGGAAGCCTGTGGCCACTGATGTCGCTGGGGCTAGGCCTTCCTCTGTGAGCACAGTTACACTTCCCACAACACCGTCAGGCAGGCATCTCGGACACTTGGCGCAGTTAAGCAGCTGGCCCGGGTCACCCAGGACATGGCCGGCAGGGCAGGGACTCCCTGAAGCCTGTGGACTCTCGCGCTGACACGCTGACCATAGTCACACCAGGGCACCCCCCCCCCCCCGCCCCCCAAGGGCCCAGGGTCTCAGAGCAGCTCTGGTCCTGGAAGAGAAGGGGAGAGTGAGGAAGGAAGGCTGAGGGGGAGGGGGACCACGTGGGAGGCCAAAGCTCTGTCAGGGGGGGTGTTCGTGAATTCTAGGTCTGCAGCCGGCTTTCCTGGTGGTGGCTGCAGAGGTAGGTGTGTGTGTGTGTGTGTGTGTGTGTGTGTGCATGTGCGAGCGTGCAGGGGACCCTGGAGCTACTGACCAACTGTGCCCTCTTGGCCCTTCCTACCAGGTCCCCACCCCTCTGGGTGTGGTGACTGATTGGAATGACCACACCTTTGTTTGTGAGGCTGTGGGCCAGGCCTCTAAGCTCTGCCTCCCTCTCTGCCCGCCCGAGCCGGCAGGTGCAGTCTGGGCAGCCGCAGTGCACTAGGTCACCTCGGGCGAGCCACTTCCCTCCCTGACCCTCTTGTGTCCTTGGTGTGATGGGAAGTCACAACACTCAACTGGCAGTGTGTCGAAAGTTTGAATAAAAATCAAATGCAGTCATGGGGGTGCCCGGGGGGCTCAGGTGGTTGAGCACCTGACTCTCGATTTTGGCTCAGGTCATGATCCCAGGGTTTGGGATGGAGCCCTATGTCGGGGCCCCTCCCCTGCTTGTGATCACACACCCTCTTTCTCTCTCTGTCTCTCAAAATAACTAAATAAACGTTAAAAAAAAAGATTCTTTCCCTCTGCCCCTCTCCCTCGTTTGCACGAGCTCTGTCTCTGCAAAGAAATAAGAATAAAAAAATCAATCAAAGGCACTAATGAGTGTAAAATTCTTTGCTGCGGGCCTGGCACCCATGGCGGTGGAGGCCCTCATCATCACCCCGGGGCCATGAGCAGGTGTAAAGGACCTGCATGTGTGGGGGTGGGGCAGGTGTGTGTTTAGCCACCAGTATTTGGGTAGAGGGGAAGAAAATCAAATAACTCAGCTAGCTTGGGACAGGGATATTTCTTAGAGAAAGGTTTAAGTTACCTTCTTTTAAAAAATTAGGGGTCTTGGGGCGCCTGGGTGGCTCAGTCGGTTAAGCATCTGACTTCAGCTCAGGTCACGATCTCACGGTCCGTGAGTTTGAGCCCCGCGTCGGGCTCTGGGCTGATGGCTCGGAGCCTGGAGCCTGCTTCCGATTCTGTGTCTCCCTCTCTCGCTGCCCCTCCCCCGTTCATGCTCTGTCTCTCTCTGTCTCAAAAATAAATAAATGTTAAAAAAAATTTAAAAAAAAATTAGGGGTCTTATCCAGATGACCAACAGACACATGAAAAAATGCTCCACATCACTCATCATCAGGGAAATACAAATCACAACCACAATGAGATACCACCTTATACCTGTCAGAATGGCTAACATGAACAACTCAGGCAACAACAGATGTTGGAGAGGATGCAGAGAGAGAGGAACACTTAGGCACTGTTGATGGGAGTGCAAACTGGTGCAGCCACTCCGGAAAACACTGTGGAGGTTCCTCAAAAAATTAAAAATAGATCTACCCTATGACCCAGCAATAGCACTGCTAGGAATTTACCCAAGGGATACAGGAGTGCTGATGCATAGGGGCACTTGTACCCCAATGTTTACAG